>NC_080750.1:20926590-21229621 GCF_020826845.1 Diceros bicornis minor
ATGATAAGAAGTTAAAAGGTGGAGTGATAACTGACTAATTCAGCAGCTCTTTCCATATTTCTACTCTGTCTTCTCCCACATGTTGGATTTTCTTCTCAGGCTTCTTCCCTCATGGTCACAAGATGGCTGCTGCAACTCCAGACATTGCATCCCTCACAGCTATGTCTGTATAGTTTTCTGTGGCTGTTGTAACAAATTAGCACACACTTGATGGCTTAAAACAGTAAAAATTTATTCTCTCACTGGTCTGGAGGCCAGAAGTCTGAAATCAGTGTCAGTGAGCTGAAATCAAGGTATTGGCAAGGCCATACCTCCAAAGGCTCTCCCTCTGAGGGTTCTAGGGGAAAATCTGTTTCTTGCGTCTTCCAGCTTCTGGTGGCTGCCAACATTTCTTGGCTTGTGGCCACATCACGCTAATCTCCACCTCCATCTTCACATTGCCTTTCCTCTGTGTGTGTGTCTTCTCTTCTATCTGTATCAAATCTCCCTCTGCCTGTCTCTTATAAGGACACTTGCAGTTGCATTTAGGGCCCACCCACCTGCATAATTCAGGATAATCTCTCCATCTCATGATCCTAAACTTAATCACATCTACAAAGACTCTTTTCCCATACAATGTAACATTTATAGGTTCTAAGGATTAGCACCTGATATCTCTGAGGGCCATTATTCAGTTTACTACACTGTCTAAGGGTAGAAAGGGCAATTTCTCCTCATCTATAATTTCTTAACAGGGAAAAAGTCTTTCTCAGAAGCCCTTATCTTAGTTCTGGCTGCTATGACAAAATACCATAAAGTGGGTGGCTTAACCAACAAACATTTATTTCTTACACTTCTGAAGGCTGGAAAGTCCAAGATCGAGGCACCAGCAGACCTGGTGTCCGGTAAGGGTTTGCAGATGGCGGAATCTAGTTGTATCCTCACATGGCCTAGAGAAAATTTCTCTGTCTTGGGCTTCTTTTATAAGGGCATTAATCCCATTCAAGAGAGTTCCACCTTCATGACCTAATTGCCTCCTAAAGGCTCCACTTCCTAATACCATCACGTTACGGGGTTAGGATTTCAACATACGGATTTTGGGGGAACACAAACATTCAGCCCATAACACCCCCCAGCATATTGCCCCCCAGTCCCATTGGCTGGGGTTGGGTCATGAGCTCATGCATGTGGCCTCTATGAGGGAGGAAGGCTCTATCAGCAAAAAAAAAAAAAAAAAAAAAAAATGATGAGAGGATGAGGGAAGACTAATGGTTAGAAACCATTAATAACTGCCTCAGGATTCCTGCTCCTTTAAGGCTAGTGTCATTAGAACACTCTGCCCTTCCACGATGCTGTTCTCTTGGTTTTCTGCTCACTCCTTCTCAGTCATTGAAGACTTTGACATTTGTCTCCTAGTCTTTCTATCTGGCCCATGTAATCACTGACCATTCAGTTCTTTGACCTTCTCATCTTCCAGCGACCATCCCCACTCCATCCCTACCCTCCATTCCCACAGCTTCACCCTGGAGTGAACTTCACCTGAAACTGCTCCTTCTCTGAAATAACGACTACAGACAAGTGCCCCTCTGACCATGTCCTCCCGTCTTTCCAGATTACTCAGTTCACTCCTCCTCTCTCCTTTCTGCCTATCCATCAGCTGCTCTTGTCTTGAGTTTCCTCCTATCCAGAATATATTGTCCATATTCTAAATTCCCTAAAGGACCCTTGGTCCTTCTCTTGAGGTCATCTAGCAAAGCCCCAATCCTGGACAAACCCCACTGTCTGCTTGCTCAAAAGATGAATCGTTTTTAATTTCCACCTCTTCACTCTCAGCAGATAACTTTACTTCCTACTTCACAATTAAAATACGCAGAATTTGACAGCAACTGATAGCAACTCCTCGACTTCCCACCACTACACTTACCTGTCTATGTACTGAGATGTTTAATCTTCCAGCCTTGTTACAGTGGAGTGGGGCTCCCTCTACTAGAGACCAATCCATCTGCTTGTTCTATGGAAATGTGACTAAGTCTAGTCAATGAGATATAAGTGAGAGTGCAGTATAGAAGCATTTAGAACGCTTCTTTAAAAGATAATGGGCAGATGCCCTTTGCCCTGTTTTCTAGTCCCCTCCTCCACCTGGATACCTGGAATATTGGGTGTGTTCACCGGAGCTCTCGCAGCTGCATTACATGAATGATGCCCACGGGCCCGCAGAAGAGTGAGATAGAACTTTGTTTACCTTTTTTAAGTCATTCCTATTTCTAACCCAAACATGTAAAACTCTTCTCTCAGATCCTAAAACCCACACTCTTAGGATGTGTTTAAAATTTTGCTAGGCTTATAAAAATAACTTCATTTTTATGCTGAGAGAACTTCTCTCTCCTTCCCAACCTTGATGTATATTACGTCTGCTTCCATTAATTTAACTCTGGAAGATTCCATGTCCCATTGTCCTTTCCCAATTCCTGGCTTTCCTCTCCCTGATAGGGGTTGGGAGGTAGGGTTGGGTATGAAAAGAAAAAAAGTTAACCCCATTATCCATACATAGTTCTAGGCAGTTTTGGTAATATGTGTATCATCCTCTCATCTCTCATATTTCCCCCCCTCTTTCTTCTCTTGTGCTTTTGTTTCTATGTCCTTTTACCTTGTTTAGAAGCTGACTCAGGGCCGGCCCCGTGGCTTAGGGGTTAAGTGTGTGCGCTCTGCTGCTGGCGGCCCGGGTTCGGATCCCGGGCGCGCACAGACGCACCGCTTCTCCAGCCATGCTGAGGCCGCGTTCCCACATACAGCAACTAGAAGGATGTGCAGCTATGACATACAACTATCGACTGGGGCTTTGGGGGAAAAATAAATAAATAAATAAAATTATTAAAAAAAAAAAAAGAAACTGACCCAGAGCAGGAAATATACTCAAACTATACATCAACATCATCAAGCTTTCATTCTTACCTCCTGCTATTTTCTCTGTGCTTTCCGATTTAGATGAAAATATTAAACATAAAAAGAGGACTTTCTGTTTTACAGCCTTCTACAGGGGCACAGAAAACATCCTCTGGAGAGAAAATGTAACCTGATCATTTGTCTCCGAGTCTGAGTTGAACAGAGAAAAGGTTCTTGCAAAAGATGGTCAGAAAAGAAGCGTGGGTGGGTGGTTCACCTCCCCGACCCCTACACACAGCTTCCACTTTGCTGCCCAGGTGGCAATTCTGAGAGGCAAACCTGACTGTTTACTCTCCTGCTTAAAACCCCTCAGCGGCTCTGTTCCGACTCCATCACTTGCTTCTGGTCCACCTCGCACCCTATGCCTCCAGTCACCCTGAATTGCTTGCAGTCACTTGGGCTGTTTCACACCCCATGCTTTCTTTATGTTGCTCTTTTCTGGACTGGTCTCCCCCTTCATCCTTCTAGCAAATACCCACTCACCTTCAAGGCTCAGCTCAAGAATCTTACTGTCTTTTGTGAAGCTTCTTGTACCCCTTCTCCCAACTCTCTCCCCTCTTAAAAAGTATCATAACATGTGCCACACTTTATTACAAAATTATTTGACATGTTTGTATCCTTCTATTTGGCTATAAGCTCACTGAAGGAAGGCACCATGCTTATTCATTCTTTCACCGCCCAAGTAATTCACGAATACTTTATTTTTGTAAAAGAGTCAATTAATACAGAAATCTAACATGAAAGTCTCCCTTCACTTCTAACCCCTCTATCCCCCGCCCCTCCATCTTATTCATATTTGAACCCTCAGTGCCTACTTCAGTGTTTGGCATACAGAAGCTCCCAAAACTGTGTTGTGGGTTTTTTTTGGTGAGGAAGATTGGCACTGAGCTAACATTTGTACACATCCTCCTCTATTTTGTATGTGGGATGCCGCCACAGCATGGCTTGATGAGTGGTGCTTAGGTCCGTGCCCAGGATTTGAACTTGTGAACCCTGGGCCCCCGAAGCGGAGTGTAGGAACTTCACCACTACGCCACCAGGCTGGCCCCCCCAAATGAATAAATGAATGACTATCCTTCCAAGGCTGTGCTTCTCAACCAGTGACACATCTGATCATAAATCTGAGTTTAAATACCCATTTGCTACAGTGTGCAGATTCCTCGCTCCAAAGTAACACCACATATGTGCTCTTTTGTGGTTGATTTTTGCTAACTCACTGTCTGAGTCTTCAGTCTCCTCCAGGTCCTGTTTACTTTGCCTATTCAAAGCTCTGCTCCTCTGCTGGAGCAGTTTACATTGGGAGGAAGTTTTCCCACTGCCTGTGCAGTGTAAATTGGTTTCTAAACAATCTTGCCCACAGTCTCCATTAATACTATACGGTAGAGCAAGGCAGGATAAAATATTCAAAGTAGCAGGAGTTACTTTTTAGGATGATTGAATATGATGAAGGAGCCAAGGACAAAGGGTAATTTATTCCAAAGGAAGTCAACACCTTTGCTTTGCACTAGCTCTTGCAGTTAAAAAATAGGGCTGGTAATTGGACTTGCTTTATGAAAATCTCATTAGCATTAGCATATAACTAAAATGCACAGCTCCATAGTTAATTGCAATCCTGCACTGTGGTTAACAACTACAGTGATGACATTTGCATATTGCACATAAAATTAAAAATGCATGTCAGATAGGTGCTCTTTCAGAAAAAAAAATCCTTGAATAACATTGCATTCACTACAATAATCGGAAAGATTTTGAATTTGAATGGAAATTATATGTATAGTATGAGCTTTAGAAAGACAGAGGAGCCTGATCAAAGAGGAGGGGAAGCTAGATATGAAACGTTACATAGGCAGAACGCCAGCAGCTGGGATCTTCTTCAAGGGCAGCGACCTGTGATACTGAACTCCAGGTGCTTTGTGTAAATTCAACCCTTTCATTTGAAAGTCTCATTTCACTTCCCTGGCATCGGGCTCACCTTAGTGCTCTCCTCTAGACTGTACGCTCCTTGAGATCATGGACTTGATCTTTTTAAATCTTTGAATCCCACAATGCTTAGCATGTAGCAGGCACTCAACTATTTGTAGGTGTGAACCAACTCAAGCCCTCTTGACCCGAATGCAGTAGACACGAGAGGCTGGGTAGGGAAGTGGTTAAGAGTGAGTGTTTTCACTTCTACATCCTTGAGCCTGTTACCTTGAGCCGGTTACTCCAACCTCCCTAAGCCTCTATTTCCTCCCCTATAAAATGTTTTCTGCCTTATAAGGTTTTTGAGAAGATTCAGAAAGATAACGCATATATAATACTTAGCATAGCACAGTGCCTATCATATAGCAACTGCAATTATTGTCATTACTGTGGTTTGGGGGTTAAAGATCATGGGAAAGGGCACGTTGAAGCTGAGGTATAAATCACTTCATATGTCAGGCCTAATGCCAGCCAAGTACAAGACAGAACAATGTTGCCATGAGTCATAGTACTGACCACAGGGCTGATAACTTCTGTTCTATTTCACCAAGAAAGAAAACAAGGCTCTGAAAAGAGAATGGAGGGGCACAAGACAACAATACCACTCGCTGGGTGGATGATACAAAGATCCATTATCAGACTTTGTACATGAGACTCGTCTGTGACCCTAAATTGTCTGCTTTTTGGAAGACAACAATGGGCCAGGAAACAGTCAGGAAGGAAAGACAGAAGTGACAAGGTAGGGCTTTCTGTGGTGGACTGGGCTATTTCATTCATTCATTCATCATTCAGCTAATATCTATTGTGCCTATACCTATGCGATGCACCTTGCTAGGATCTCAGAGACACAGATGACCATGGATGTGGACCTGATTGGTATACAATGGGAAATTCTGGACTAGAAATAGAGTGAAGGACGAGAACTAGAGATAAAGATATGGGGGTCATCAGCGTGGAGAAGAGTTGGAACTCTGGATGTAGGTGAGCTCCCTGAGGCTGTTCATTGGGGAACACTCCCACTTAGGGGATGGGAAAGGGAATTGGTGCCAATAAAGCAGAGAAGAAGTATGGGGAGACAAAGGGCAGAGAGGCCTGTGAAGCTGAAAGAGGGGACAGTTTCAACTGGGAGGGTGGTAGTTGCCATAGACAGCTCTGTGTAAGGTCAATGAGGTCACTGGATTTGGTGATAAAGAGGTCACTGGTGATTCTTCGCCAAGAGGGAGGTTACTGTAAAGGGGTGTGGGTGAGAACTTGACATCAAGGGTAAGTAAAAAATGAATGGGTGGGAAGGAAATGTAGGCTATGCTTTGGCAGTAAAAGAAAAAAGCTCGGCCCAGAGCTTGACGGCATGGCAGAGTTGGAAAGGAATGTGTATAGTACCGGAGAGACCTAAAGTAGGAGCCAGAGAGAAAAGAGAGAGAGAAGATACCACACAGCTGGAGGTGGTGAACTCTCAGAACCAGCCCAAGTCCCAAGCTGCATGGGAATCTTGAGAGCTCTTCTGCTCTGTGGGCCTGAGGCCAGGGCCATCTCATGTGGGTGAGGTGTCCCTTTTCCTTGGCCCGCAGCCCTGGTTCTTACCTGTATTCCAGTACGTACTAAATTGTGATTTTCAGTTTGTTCATCTGTCTCCTCCCCTGACGGTGAACTCCTCAATTGCAGGACACACGTTTTATTCCTCTGAGCATCCCCAGCGCCTAGTTCAGGCTCTGGCACAGTCAATAAGAACTGTTGAACCCAACTACATAGGTCCTCATGGCCAGTCTGTTCCGTCAGCTGGAGCTCCCATTAATTACATGGCCCCTTTATAAATCCTCCCACCTTTGCCCCCATCTCACATATACCTGTTATGGAGGTGAGAGCTGCAAGAAGTCTGGGTATAGTTCACTCCCCTCCCCATACTTGGGGGGAGAAGACCAGAACACGTGGGTGCCCTGGCTTACCCTACGCTAGATGAATTGTGGGAGGCACTACTGAAAACAAAGCCAAAAAGCCGCAACTCTATTGTCTCACAGCTTTCCTGAGAGTCTCTCCCCCAGAGTCTTTCTACTTCTCTCTCTGCTCTCTTCCTTCTGGCTAGTGTGTTTTTTTCAACTCTCCACTTCCTGCATCCTATTTCTACTTTTGGAAGCCTGTTTTTAGACCCAAGCCTTTCATTTGCCTTTACTCAAAGGCTTTCTGCAGACTCACTATCTCTAAGAAAATGATCTTGAACCATAATCTGACAGTTGAGGTTGAGCCAACATTTTCTACCCCTCCCAATCCTATGTGGGTCCAATTCGGACAAGACCCCAAAACGTAAGCACTTCTGTTTAAGAACCAACTCTGGGGCCCCCAATTTAGAGTGATAGGATTTCGTGGAAAGGGATAGAAGTGACTTCCATGAAGTCAAAGCGGTGTACCAGACTGTCCTGATTTTCCTTAATAAGTCAATACTTGCAAAGCTTTCCAACCAGCAACAAAGAAATTTCCCCCTTTTCACTCACGCATAGAAAAAATTATTATTTTTCTTTTTCAGGAAATTTTTTACTAGTAATCTCTTTAGATCTAATCCCCTTCTATTCAATCTGAACACATTGGCTTCCCACATGTGGTGGGATTTAGGACAGGCCTGGCAGTGACCCAGGGGCACAAAGGAGCAGGCAAAGGGGGGTGTAATTCTACTCCTGGCCCCAGCCGCTGCACACCCACCCTCCTGTGAGTCAGTTTGCAGAGGCTGGGGTCCAAGAAAAGGAAGCATTGTCTCACAGCTGTAAATCAAGAGTTGTGTTTGTGGATTTTGTCTTCCTGCTTCTCGCTCAAGCTTGTTCTTGTTTTCCTGTCACAGGGGCAACTGCGCCTAGAATGGCCGCTTATCTCAGCTGACTGCTATTTGCCGATACCAGGCTCCTTCTGTCGTTCTGAAAAGCCGCACAAAGGAAAGAGTTTGTAATTCTTCCTGATGCTACATTAAACTTATCTGTGCTAAATATGTCTCAAACACCCAAACTGCCTTAAAACCTACACCAAGCTCAACAAATGACTCACTCTCAGGCATGCAGGCTAGGGGAGAAACACACACATACCCTGATCACCTAATTACACAGCCCTTGTCCTCGAGCTCTACCGCGTGACTTCCACCCTCCGCTTCTCGCTGTCTTGAGTCTTTTGGCTCCTGGCGGACACGAGGTTTTCTACTTGCTCGGTGGGGTTCAGAATTCAGTATGGAGCGGTTTGTGTGGTGAAGAAGTCACACACACACACACACACACAACCCGCCTCCTACCATCTCTGAGGGGGCTTCGGGGAACTGAGAGGAGCCTGACCTCTCACGCTTGATGTGTCCACGTAGAGCCTCTCCTCTGGCTGGCACAGGGGGCCAACACAGTTTGCCATTCGACCTCTTTCTTCATGCTGGTACCTTTGCTGAAGGAGAGCCACCCCGTCTCCAAAGGTGCCATGTTGGCATCTCTGTCTGACGCTATTTTCTAGCAGCCCACAGAGTCATCTGAAGCATTTACCTAAGGCCTTGATTCTGTCCACCCTGCTTGCTCTGCAGCTCACCAAAAAAGGAGCTGCTTATTTATCCAGCTGTCAGCCATTTCCCATAAATGTCTGGCCCGGTAAGCTGTTTGTGGCAGACATTGCTTTAGTACCAATAGGCTGGCTGCCCGCCAGGTCCTCATTGTTGGCGACTCCATCTTTCTATTGAATGCTAAGTGTGAGTCAGAGGTGATACTGATGGAAACTCGGGCAGGTCCTGACAACAGCAGACCAAGCCACCCAGGGAGAGTGGGCCTGACCTCTGCTCTGCAGAGCTGTAGATAGTTCTGAAGCTTGGGGCCATGTTAGTGCACACAATATGAAATGCAATTCCACTCCTCCTGTGCACTCCTCACTGGGCCGAGCCGTCAGAGACACGGAAGAAGTGGACGCGGTTTCTGTAGGAGTCACAGCCAGCAGCCCAGCTTCTTAATTGGGTTTAGTTTGAAAATAAATGCCTCACTGGACAGTGACACTTATCAACTCTTTTTTGGAAGAAAATTGTTGTTTTGTGTAGGCTGATGTGTAATTTAATAATCTTATCACTAGTCCTGAGTACTGTGCTAATTATTCATAGTTGTCCTTCCTCTTTTGTATGTGTAATTGTATCTACACAGAAGTGCTGGTGAATGACTGTATCGTTAGACAATGCCCATATTTTGAGAGGTTAAATTTCCTAGAAACCAGTTTCTGGTTTTCATGTGTCCTTGCTTGTGCTCTTTAAGGAGACTGAAAAAGAATGTTCTACAAAACCCTGCCTTGCTGTGTGGGGATGATGTCAGACAGACCTCCCCATGAGGCTGACTAAAGCTGCCATAGGGTGGGGTGGCCTTGGAAACTTAGAGATATTTGGGGCCTGCTTAGTCACCACCACAGCTCAATCCCATGGGTCTTGTCACCACTTTGGTGAGTTGGTGTACAATAGAGATGTCATCGTGGTGGGGCCTGGAATGAGGGAGAGTCACAGGGCTGTTTTCCTGGTAAAAAGAACAATAAGTTGTTTCTAGTTATTTCTTATTAGAAGGAATTTCCTAAAGGAAAAATTTCCTCCACTAGATAGGATTTTATCTGTACAAAACTTTATTGCTTTTGACTATCAGGGTCAATTCCCATTGGCGTCTGAGAGCTGGAAAATGACATCTGTCATCATAAGAGAAAGTATTTTTTTCTATGTTGGTCAAAAACCAAGTCATTAATTGTCAACCAATAAAGGTACAGCTAAGGGGAAAAAGAATTATTAAGAGTTTTAATTGCCCCTGAAATTCCAGATAGAAAATTTTACATTCAGTTACACCTGAGGTAGCAGAAAACTCCAAGGGACTTGCTAAGTTCTTTGACCAAACCAGAATTTAGTTTATGTAACATTTCCTAGAAATGGATCGTTGGCTGGGACTTATACATATGTTTATTACACAGAGATTTCTCTCAGGATAACCTCAGGTGGATTTTAATCAGAGATATATGTAAATAAAACCAGCCCTTGTGATCTAGTGGTTAAGATTTGGCTGAGGTTCGTTTCCGGTCAGGGAGCCACACCACCCATCTGTTGGTTGTCATACTGCAGTGGTTGCATGTTGCTGTGAGGCTGAAAGCTATGCTACCTGTATTTCAAATACCAGCAGGGTCACTCATGGTGGACAGGTTTCAGTGGAGCTCCCACACTAAGACAAACTAGGAAGAAGGACCTGGCCATCACTTCTGAAAAAATTGGTAGAAAACACTGTGAATAGCAGCGGAACATTGTCTGATAGAGCACCGAAAAGTGAGAGGATGGCACAAAAAACCACGCAGTGTTCCGCTCCGCCGTACAGAGTCACTAGAAGTTGGAATCAACTTGTAGGCACTAACAAATATATATATATATATATATCAGTCTGGTATATTAATCATAAGGTAGCAAATTATTTTCAAAGGCAAACTTTATATGAGGGTAAAGGTGTTAATTATCATGTAAAATGCAAAAACATTTCCTAGCTATGCTGACATTTTATGCCAACTGAATACAGAATTTAGCTTAAGAAAATCACAAATTTGTAAATTAAAATGAGATGAAAAAATATTGACCTGCTATATAAAAAGGTTAGCCATTCAAGTTGTGGAATCTAGGTTCTTTAGTTTTCATTGCTCAGGATTTTCTTTATAGTCTTAATGTTATGTCGTCAGGGTTTTTCCCAGGCTATGAAGCACTGATATTGTTTTCAATCCATTGCTACTAGACTCCTACTGGAGTCTAATGTAACTTCTTGTGTGTGCTTTAATAATTCTTTAGAAATCATTCTTCGGATTGCTCTTCATAGAGTGAGAAGGAATTTCTTGAAATGTTCCACGTGTTTTTATTAAAGCTAAGATTTAAAAAAATGCCAAGGACTGGAAACTTCCTGAGTCACCTCAGATTTTGGTCCAAGGACACAGAAGAAGAGTAGAGAAGTGTGGGATGACAAAATGGTGGTTGTGGTCATGGGGTGACACTCAGAGGTTGTCTTTGATTTTAGTTTATATATTAAAGAAAATTTGACACTTTCAGACAAATAGATTGACAACTTATATTTCACAATATAGTGTGTACAAAGCACTTAACACCGTTCCTGGGACATATTGACTTCACATTGGGATGCTGCGGGGGGTGTGTGGGGGGGTGGGACACAGTAATGTGGAAGGCAACGTTCCCCACACGGGTAAATGCTACAGTTAACAGAAAAGAGACTGGATCCTTTGTTTTTCCCATCCAAACTATAAAGTGATTCATTCATTTACTCAACAAATATTTATTGATTGCCTATTGTGCTATAATAGTCTGGGAAATAGTCCTTTTGTGAGTTGTGATATGTAACAGATTAGTATTAATTGTTGAATTGGCAGAGGAATCTGAATTACCAATCAATATAAAGAGGTCAGGAGTAGCTTAGCGCTCTCCCTGAGGCATGCCATATAAACTGGCTCTATAGACATTAAAGGGATATGCATTTTGCTGTCTGGGCAGGTTGCTACAAGTCAAATTGCCACTATGCATCTTGGAGGATGAATACGCAAAGATGTCAGCAAAGTACAAGTCTTCTAAAGTAGGCTGCTTTCATATTGGGATATAGGTAAAAATAGATTTGTTTGTAGAGGGCTGGAATCAGGAAGGACCGCAAGGTAGGAACCTGAGAGTCATGAGGTTACATGATCAAGGAGTGAGCTTATGACTCAGAAGTCAGAGTCGGCACAACCTAAATAAACCTGGTTTTAGAGGAGCAACTCTTTCTATGACTCATTTAAGATCCCTTATAAAATCAGAGTTACCTTAAACTAGAGCTTGAAGATATAGGAAAATTAATTACAACTGGAGCAATATTTAATAGCAGGGTCCTAATAAGTATCGTCCAAAGGAAGTATGTTTTTCGTTGTCATCCAGGTATGTTTCTATTGAAATATGAATGCAGTGTACCACATTTTGCAAAAGCAAAAAAGTTCCTAAAATGGAGACGTTTTCAGGGTGTTGTTCTCATGAATTACTGATGTTATATTTACCGTAACCAGGTAGGGTGGGGATGGAGTTCCTAAGAATGATGACATTTACATGCAAAAACCCACTGATATAAACCATTATCGTAAAAAGGGTGGAAGAAATGTCATGAGTAAATGTCCCGTGGCTAAAGTATGATTTGAATCAGTAAAAAGGAGGTGCTACTATTTAGGAAATGATCTGACTGATAGTCTGCTGGTCTGTTGTGAAATAGACACTGACTGACTAGATTTTTGTACTCCACACACACTATACATAGTGGAATTAAAACCAAAGGATCTTGGAAGTTGAGAATTTTCAATGGCAATAATCATAACTGGAGATATAACACTGTTTTTTTTCTGAATATGTTAAAACCAGTGTAAAATAGTAGCATTGTTTCATTGCTGAATGCACCTAAATCATCTAGCTATTTCTATTATGAAAGATTTAGATACAATTCTATTGCATTGTAGGAAACAGCTTAGATAAACTCTTGGAATATCTCCAAGTTCTATGATTCCCTTGTCAAAAGTACGCATAATAAGCATTTTTTTTTTTTTTTTTTGTATTTTGACTAAGATTGTCTCCGTTCAGTGATTCCATTTTCTGCTTTAAATATTGGATCAGTTTCTGGGATATTGAACCAACAAATATATAAGAGAAACAAAATGTGGTTAAAACTCTTTCCTAACAGTTGCCCACCCAAGGGCTGTGAACTGTGTTAGAGATATTGGTACCCCAATTTCTCCATATAGTCATTACATGATTATTTGATTGTGCCTGTATTTGTTCACCATTGTGTCCCCAGCATCTAGCTTAGCTCCTGGCACACCATAAATATTTTTCAATGTACGAATGAATGAATGAACATTGTGAGGGGAAGAGGAAATGGTGCAGAATAAAATTGCTTCCAATAATCTTTAGTGGATAATCCTCATGGTCCAAAAAAAGATGACTACACTACTGAAGTTAGTAGTGTATATATATTTATAAACTATATATATGTGTATATATATGTACATACACACATATATATATGTATATACACACACACAAGATAGGGGAGCAAGTGTGTGTTTCCACTACAAACATTATTTATGTTGTAAACAAATAATATGATGCATATACTTGTACTTTTGTTTTTTAAGTATATGTAAGTTCTGTGGTGATTATTCATTTCAGAACATTACTGGGTTTATAGAAGCTTTTATCATTATATGTTTCCTCACTCAACTGAACACTAAAAATATAATTACAATAAAATGGGAAGTCCTCAAAAATTTTTGATGTTAGAAAGGAATTCTCAAACCTGTTACTGGAATAATTGAGGTGTTAGATGTAGAAGGACCTCCTTGAGTTAATTTTTTTCTATTTTTTCCTAAGAAGAATATCAGTGGGAGATGCATCAGGAATATTTTAGGATGTTCTAGATGATATTATATCTGTCTCCACAAAAATTACATGCCTAAATTTAATTATGTAACCCTTAAATAGGAGAAATGATAATTCTACCCATTTGAGAATGTATAATCCTTTTAAAACACATTTAGATATAAGCCATATGTTAAATTGAGTAAATCAGGTGTTGAAATAATGTGCTTTACTTTCAAATATATTACTCCAGTATTTTTTAAATTTCAAAAAATCAGTAGCAGCCAAAGTATATCAGAATAAATTACCAGGCTGATAGCTCTGCTGGAGGAGGATATTATTTTGACAGTTGAAATTCAGCAGCTGGTAACCTGATAGGATGTGGATAATGAGATGATCCCTACAGTTGGAAGGCAAGGAGCTTGCCTTTGGCCTGTGGGTCGGTATTATCTGTCCTGGCATCCACTGGCACCAACCCTAGCCAACTGACCTTGGACAATTGACTCTTTAGTGGTGCCTCTAACTCCAGTGGTTTAGTTGTCTTTCTTTGGACCATGAGGATTAGCCACTAAAGATTATTGGAAGCAATTTTAATCTGCACCCTCTCCTCTTCCCCTCGCAATGTTCATTCATTCATTTATAGATTGAAAAATATTTATGGTGTGCCAGGAGCTATGCTAGAAGCTGAGGATACAATGGTGAGCAAATACAGGCACAATAAAATAACCACACAATAACTATATAATTACAAACTAAGGTAGATGCTGTAGGAAAGGAGAAGGTCCATGAGGGAGAGGACCCTGAGCCCAGTTGGGAACTTAGGGAAGGCTGCCCTAAAGAAGATTGGCTTGAGTAGGATTTAAAGATGCGCTGACAAAAATGATAACCACTAACCATGTGTGATTATTTACATTTGAATTAATTAAAATTAAATAAAATTAACAATTCAGTCTCTCAGTCACACTAGCCACATTCAAGTGCTTGGTAGCCATACATGGCTAGGGCCTGCCACATTGGAGAGTGCAGGTATAGAACATTTGCGTGATTGCAGAAAGTTCTATTGGATGGCACTGGTCTAAATGAGGAGTAGGAATAAACCAGTAAAGTGGTGAGCAAAACCATTATAGGTTGAGAGAGTGACATGTGCAAAGCCTCTGAAGTGGGGGACACAATTTGCAAACTGAAAGAAAGCCATTGTGGCTGGAGAGAAAAGGTGAGAGCAGTATAAGATGAGGCTGGAAAGGTAAGTAGGGTCAAAAGCTTGCAAGGACTTGTAGGACTTTTTAAGGATTGTAGTCTTTTCTGAGAGTAATGGGAAGTAGGTAGAGGGTAGGAGATGAGTGTTATAGGTTGAAGAGAGAAGAGTTTCAGATGATTGTGGAGAGTGAGACAGGGAACAGTAGAAGTCTTGCTAGGCAATGTTGAGGAGCTCTCTGAGTTTGATGATCATGAATTCTTAGTGACACCCATCCTCCTTGTTGTATAACGTTCTCCAAAAAGGCATCTTGGGTCCAAAAATAGAGAAAGAAAGGGGAGTAGATGCAGAGTTAGGATTCTGCCAGAAAAGCGTGGGCTAGGGAGTTCAGAGTACTGGCAAGGGTGTTATTGAAATGACAGGCCGTGGGATTTTAGCTGGGTGAAGAAGTAAGGCATAAAAGAAAAAGCTGATGGACTGGTAGAAAGTGGAGGGGGTCAATGGACTGAAAATCCAAATTCAGACACAGAATGGTCATGGTGAGAGGGACAAGCTGAAGGAGAGGCAGATGTGGTCATAGAGCAGGATGCTGGAATCAGCGACTTTAGCAGTGGGGCAGTTGCGGGTGATGACAAGATCCAGGGTGTGACTGTGAGAGTGGGTAGCCGAGACGGAGAGAAGTTAAGGTTGTTAGACATAGGGAGATTGAGACCCAGAGGCCGGATTATCATATGGGTCAACTCTGGATTTTGAAATCTCTGCAAATGTTGGCTGGCTTTGGAGTTCAGGGGAGCACTGCTAGGAGACCAAGGAGTGAATGGGAGGCCCAGAGATGACAGGTAGCAGGAGAGAGAAGGAGACTCTATCAGGGGGTCTGACACTGACTCAGAGGGGAGGGTTACAAGTGTAATGGAGTAAGGGTCTGGAAATGGCAATGGGGCACAATGAAACACCAGCTCCCCCTCCACCTGGTGTGTGTGACAGAATAAACAACCACCACTTGAGAGTCCACAGGAGAATTGGTGTCCACAGACAAAAGCCAGGTTTTAGTTGGAGCAGGAAGGTAAAGGGACTGTTCAGAGAGGAAGTTGATTATGTAAGAGAGTTTCCTGCATATGGAGCATATGGAGGGCATGGTGGAAGGTTTGGGCAAGTGAGGAGGAACAGAGGGCTCAACCAAAGAGCAGTTGGGGGGATAATCATGCTAGAGGATTGATGACAGAGGTGGACTTATATTTGGGCATTAATCGATGAAAAATAAGTCAACAGGCATAGGAGTAATCACTGGCCTAATGGTCAAAGGCTTGACTCACTTGGCCTGAGGTTGGGGTGTTTCTGCAGGAGTTTCTGCACGTGCCACTGCTTGGGATTTTCTTGAGTCAGCAGTTGCAGTTTCAACCCCTGTATAGCTTAGTGTAGTATTGGTCCCAGAGGCTTCGACTTCAATACTTGCTGGAGTGTTGGCTATCTCAATGGTGAGGTGTTAAGAATCCCACAGATTGGAGTTGAAGATATAGGAACCTCAGAGGTTGGGTGTTAGTCCAGTCCCAGAGAATGGGGTGTTGGCAATCCTAGAAGATGCATCTCTATACCTGAACAGCCTGGGGTATGCTGGTCCGAGGACTCTGAAAGTGATATACGCTATATATATATTATGCTGTGGCTTATTATTAGAACTCAAGGAGTTAGGATTTACTCTGGCTCATGATATACAAACTTCTCAACCTTTTTGAGTCAATAGCATGTCTTCATTAGTCCCTAATTGTAGATCAGAGGATCTTACATCAATTATAATCATTGAGCCCTGTAATTCAAGAACTCTGGTTGTAGCACATCCTCAATTTTTAAATTGTGAAAACTTGCAGGAGCTGCAAGTTATGTGCTATTCTGAATTTAGTTCTAACAAAATATAGCTGGAGGTTCTGTCACAAGATTAACAAACATAAATTATTGAGGAGGTTATTTATTATTTTAATTATGTGACATTATCTCTCCCCACTGAAAAAAAGCAATCAAAATGACTAAAATTGAATCAGTGAAAATGAATGGATTCCCAAAAGTTATAATGTTGTTGAAAAATATCATGCATTTATTAAATTTCTTACATGTTAACCAAAAAGGGTTAGTGAGGTAAATACACAGTGGCCCCTTCCTTATGGGTTGGGAATCTGGCTAGAAGTAGACAGAATTCTAGAGATCATCTCATCAAATCCTCCCACTCACTAGATCAGGAAATTGACACTTAGGTCAGGTGCAGTGACTTTAACCTATACTGACAAAATGTCAGACAAGACTTAGATAGTACCAGGAACTAGAAAATGACAATACGGTAAGCATTAAATCTGCAATATTTCAGATTTACAGAGTCTCCGACTTTGGTTTACTATAGCGTTGTCTAGTCCAGTGTTGGAATCCCCTTGACAACAGTCTGGCAGGTGGTCACCTGCTGCTCCTTGAACACCTCCCTTGATGGGAAGTTGGATTCTCTCATGGCAGTCCATTCTATTATGCGGTAGCTGTTAATATTGGCAAGTCTTTACTTTGAGTTGGTATTGTTATCTCTATGAATTCCACCCTTGGGTTCTGCCCTCCAGAGCCAAGACCTGCAAGTGTTTGCTAACAGCAATTATGTTTGCATTAATTTTCTTCTTTTCCAGGAAAGACATCTCTAGCTCTGAGTTATACGTCATATGTGGGGCAAAGGTGAAGGGAAGAAAAGGGAGAGAAAATAATGTGCTGTGGCTTATTATTAGAACTCAAAGGGTTAGAATTTATTCTGGGTCATCAAATACAAGCTTCTCAACCTTTTTGAGTGAACAGCATGTCTTCATTAGTCCCTAATTGTAGATCAGAGGATCTTATATCAAATATAATCCGGGAGCTTTGTAATTCAAGATCTCTGGTTGCAGCACATCTTCAATTTTTAACTTGTGAAAAGACTAGCTATACTGAAAAGAAATCAAATGCTATGTATTGTAACATGAACGGAAGATCCAGTGAAATAAGAAGTGAGACTTTTTATTTGTAAAGACTGTAGTCGGAAACACCCAAGTTAATATCAGAATCTGTAGACTTTTGTTGTGCTAAAACACAATCATACTCAAAATATTACAGCTTTGTTATAAAAATAAAGTTCTTAAATTTGCTTAACTTTATCCTTAAAAAAAGAAAGAAAATGTCTCTTCCCACCTCTTCAAATAGTTAAAACTCCAGGAAACAACTGATATGCTAGGATATTCTTAACTAAGATTTAATGTAGATTTGGGAAAGTTGTGCATATGTCATTTTCAATGGTTTGTGGATCATAAAAATATAAATATACTTTGATTTTTCGTTTTAATTTAAATCCTAGAAGGCACTCTTTTCTTTATTCTCTAGAAAACCTAGTACATGGATGGTGCTTGTTTAAATATCTGCTAATATAATTGTCCTCATGAATTCGAAGTATAAAATTACCTATTTTCTAAACAGAGAGGCAGATGAATACACATATTCATCAGACAAAACCAACTACACAGATGTTGTTGTTTGTTCAAAGACTGATTTACCTACGGAAAGAAGTATTTTTAAAACATAGCCTAAGACACCGGAGACAAATAGATTTGGAATGGAATTTTGTTACTTACAAATTGCTTTGAGTCTGGTGGATTTTCAAATTCTGACCATAACCAGATTTGGCTCTATGTAAATTTGCTGTTAAGAGGTTTCACTACGTATAGGCCTATAGCCATTTACTCACCCCCCCGTTACACATCATTGTGCCTGGTGAGAACTAGCAAAAAGTGGATTCTATTTATCAGATTGCCCATGGGAAGGAGTAGGTCCAGTGAAAACATTTTTGCTAAGTGTTTGCTATTTATGTGCTAGGATGACAGTGATGTTAAACTTGGGAGATGTGTGTATATGCATGTTAAAATTGAATTTGGTGATTAGATTGTTTTACACAATGACCATTCAGTTTAGAGTCCACTACATCCTAGGCATCTTGCCAAACGTCAGAGGGAATATAAGCGTGAATAAGACAGTTGCCGTCCCACATTGTGATCAGTGAAACCAAAACCCAAAGAAATAATTATGATATAGCGTGCTTTCTTAGAGGATGTACACAATGTTGCTGTAATATAACATAATGTATTGTAGCATAGTAGAAAGTTTCAAATACAAGTTCCATGTTGAGTGAGGACTTTGAAACTATATACACTAAACCATGTAGAAAATTTTAAAAGGTAAAAAAAATTTATAAAATGAAATTAGCTAACTCTTTCAAAATCTTTATTTTCCATGTTTCTTCTTTTAAACAAAGTATATTGTTTCCTTCTTTCTAGCTTTCTGAGCATCAATTTTGCCTAAAAGCTGTCTATAAGATTTTTCAGAGAACTTCCCAAAAGAAGAGAGATTTTTGAGCTGGGGCTTGAGGAAACGAGGGTTTTCTGAGCAGGAAAGGGACAGGGTAACAGTCCAAGCAATAGGACCTACACGTGCAAAGGCAGGAAGCTGTGGTCTGTTGGGGGAATGGGACACACTAGGCTGCTTATAGGGGTGTGAGAGGGGAAATGGCAGCAGATGCAGCTGGAAAGGGGTCGGAGCCAGGTTGTTAAGGGTCTGATATACATCCTGAGGCAGTGAGCAACAGTGGGGGGGGGGGGTTGTTTTGTCTTATTTTTAAATTTTTATTTGTAAATAATTTCAAATTTACAGAAATTTGCAAGTCTACATTGTATAAGAAACACTTGTATATATATTCTTTACCCAGATTCACTTATTGTTAATATTTTGTCCCATTGCTTTTTCATTTGATCTCTCTCTCCTTTTCATTATATTATATTATTCTCTCCCCTTTTCATTATACGTACATACATATATGTGTGTATGTGTGTGTGCACATATATACACATACACATAATATTTTTTCCTGTGCTGTTTGAGTAAGAGTAAGTTAAATCATGGCCTTCTTCTCCTAAATTCCTCTGTGTGTTTTTCCTAAAAATAGGGATATTCTCTTCATAACCACAGAACAGTTATCAACTTTAGTAATTAAACCCTGATACAATACTTTTTATCTAACCTAGAATTCATATGCCAATTTCGCTGATTGAAGCAATAACATCTTTTACAGCCTTTTCCCCTTTCCAGTATGGGATTCAGGATAAGACCAAATATTGCATTTAGTTGTCATGTCCTTTTACTCTTTTAATCTAGAACATTTCTACAGCCTTTCTTTGACTTCTATGTCACTGACATTTTTGAATAATATAGCCCCCTCCCTTTTTTTAATAGAGCAGTCTTCATTTTGTTGCAGAGGATTTTATATGAGAGAGAGGTGACATAATCAGATCTGGGCTTTAGAAAAAGTCATTCTAAAGGAAATGTTAAGGATAGACCTGAAGGCAAGAGACTGTTGATAGAGCAACAAGATAGGAGGCTATTTTTGGCCAATATTCCCTTCTGGGAAGCAAGGGTATAGGTTCTGACTCTTGCCAGGATCCTTGAAAGTTGAGGCAGACATAGGAATGTAGGCAAAGGGATCCAGAGTCTGAGTCCTGGGTAAGGTTGCTTCAGGAAGAAAAGAACAGTCTAAAACACTGGTGGCTACTGGAGAAGCAAGACTCAGATCTAAAACAGTGGGCTTGAATTTCAGATTGTAGCATAAAGCAGATCAGATAACATGGAGATTCTTCTGAAAAATAGCGTTAAATTCCTAGTTGAGCTTACAGTAATGGAAAGTAAATCCCCAAGGACTGAAAATGAAGAGTGAAGAAAAACCAAAGAGCTGGGCATTAACTGATGTTCTGGCAAACTTGAGGGGAGTTTTCCGGTCTTGATATGACCTATGGAAACCCGCATGAATGCAGGAAATTAGGCTTTGCGTGCCCATGAAGCAGGGAGTTAGAAATGAGACCCACGCAAAAAGCCAGGATCATTGAGGGCTATACCCTCCACAGAAAAAGGAAAAAGAAAACCAACTATGGACACTGGAAGGAGATAAGGAAGCTTGCCTGTCGTGGCCTGGGCTTTGTTTGGGTAAAGGGGGAAAAAAGTCTCATGCAGGTTTTGGTGTGAATTCACATTGCCTGAGTAGTCTAGGAATCTTTTAGCCTAGAAATCTACATAAAAAGAAGCAAGTGATAACACAGATTTGCCCAATAGAAGTAAATGAAAAACTCCTTGGAAGGGACATAGCTTCAATGTAATTCATGCAAGATTCCTACAGACAAAGCCTTGCTGAAGACGAGCTCAGTCAAAAACTATAAAACATATGTGGGGAGGAAGGAATCCACCAAGAGTAAGAATCCACAGAGATGACAAATAGCAGAGTTAAATCCCAGTAACTTTAGATAATGGAACCATTGACTTAATACTATGAAATAAGCATTTAGAAATGATTCAAGACATAAAAGAATTAATCTAAACCATCAGAAAAGAATAAGATACTTGGGGAAAAAACAGGAAAATTTGAAAAATGAACAAGTTAGAACTTCTAGAAATACAAAATATAGTTCTTTAATTTAAAAACTCAGTCAGTTAAATAGAAAATTAACAGTAAAAGGAAGATTAGTGTATTGGAAGATAGGGAATTTAAAAGAGTAAGATATGGAAGAATGAGAAGAATTATTTGGAATGCCAGAAAGAGAGTAGAGATAACCGAAGAGACACAATACTCAAAGAAATAGTAGCTGAGAATTTTCTAGAATAGATGAAAGACATGAATCTTTCAGATTCTGAAAGCACAAGGGGACCCAAATGAAAATAAATATACACCTAGACACATTGTGAGGAAACTGTAAGAAAGGAAAAAAATCAAAGGAAAGAAAAGATATTAAAAGTAACCAGAGGGGCCAGCCCTGTGGCGTAGTGGTTAAGTTTGCACACTCTACTTTGGTGGCCCGGGCTTCACAGGTTCAGATCCTGGGTGCGGACCTACGCACCGCTCATCAAGCCATGCTGTGGCGGCATCCCATATACGAAATAGAGGAAGATGAGCACAGATGTTAGCTCAGGGCCAATCTTCCTCACCAAAAAAAAAAATAATAATAATAATAAGTAACCAGAGAAAAAAGACATATTATCTTTAAATGTTAATTATGCTGATAGCAACAATAGAAGCCAAAAGACAGTAAATGTCTTCAAAATGCTAAGAGAAAATAACTGTCAACCTACAAATCCATACTCTGATAGTCATTAAAGAGCATGAGGGAAAAAAAGCATTTTTGGACGTATAAACACCAAACACACACATATATGTATATACACACATATATACCAAAAAGTCTTAAAAGAATTTCTAAAGGAGGTACTTCAGGAAGAGAAAAGTTTTACCTAGAAGATTTAAGTGCAAGAAAGAGTGATAAGCAAAGTAATTGTTAAATATATAACTGAATAAATATATAATTGAATAAATCACTAAATTACAATGTCTAATTTCAGGTTGATAAAGAGAAAGAACTAAAATTTGGACAACAATTACATGTAAAATGAAGGCAGAATGATCAAAGTTAAAGGGATCTAAGGTTCTTGTAAACATCTAAGTGTTTGAAAAATAGAGCAATTGATCGACTTTAATTTAAATATATATGTTTTAAAAATTTCAGGATAAACACTAAGAGAATAGTTATAGGGTACAAATTGTCCAAAATATTCATGAGGGGAAATTAGAAAAAACTGTGATTGATCCAAAAGAAGGCTAGAAAGAATTTTTAAAAAAAGAGACAAGGAAAAGATCCAAAATAAGACAACAGAAATAATTCTAAATATATCAGAAATCATAATACACATAAGTGGACTAAATCCTCCAGTTAAAAGATAGAGATTCCCAATTGAATTTGAGAAAAAAAAAATCATCTTTACACTTTTTAAAGAGGCACACCTAGACTTTAAGAGCATAATTTGAAGTAAAAGAGTTGAAAATGAAATTGGCAAATTCTAAACAAAAAGAACCTGTGGTCTCTATATTAATATCAAGCAAAATGTTCTTTAAGGAATGAAGTATCATTAGGGAATAAATAATAGAAAGGACAATTCTCAGAATGATATAACAATTTTTTACTTAAATAGGGCTATTGACATAGCTTTAAGTTTTATAAAGCAAAAACTGACAGAGTTGCACTGAGGGAAACAAGTATAGACACAAGTAATAACCAAGTTGAATTTGAGGTACTTGTGAAACATCCAAGTAGAGATGTTAAAGGCAGTTGGAGATCACTGGTCTGTATCTCTAGAGAGTCCAGATTTAGGTCTAAAAATTTGAAAGTAGAAGAAAGTATTACTTCAAGTTCAATAAATTCTGAGCTTCTTGAAGAGAACAATTATATATTTAACTTTATAAAGCTCTTGTGCCTATTACAGTGCCTTACACAAGTAAGTGCTCAATAAAGGTTAAATTGAACATATTCTCATAGGTATTGATTTTTTTAGGCTGCATACATTTATTTTTTTTTTGCTGAGGAAGATTCTCCGTGAGCTAGCATCTGTTGCCAATCTTCCTCTTTTTGCTTGAGGAAGATTCTCCCTGAGCTAACATCTGTGCCAATCTTCGTCTATTTTGCATGTGAGTCACCACCACAGCATGGCTGATGAGTGGTATAGGTCTGTGCCTGGGATCCGAACCCATGAACCCAGGCTGCCGAAGCAGAGTATGCCGAACTTAAACACTAGGCCATGGGGCTGGCCCAGGATGTCTATATTTTTAATTCTAGAGATTAATATTTACTGAATGAATACTATGGGGGCTATAAGAAAGTTTTGAGAATGGTTCCCGCCTTTAGAAATATTGTAATTCAGTTGGAAGATTAAAAAATCCCAATAACTTGAAAAATTAAAGAGCAATAATCAATTGTCCATAATCAAGTTGTAACTGCTGTGCTATTTGGATGAGAAAGAGAAGAGAAATCTCACCAGAGATTTGAGATATTGGAGAAAGGTATAAATAGGTGAAATCATAGTTGGTCCTTGAAAAATGGGCATCTTTGGTGGAAAAAAAGGGTAAGAGGTGGCCGACCCGGTGGCACAAGCGGTAGAGTGCATGCGCTCCACTGCGGCAGCCCAGGGTTCGCCAGCTTGGATCCCAGGCGCGCACTGACGCCCTGCTTGGCAAGACATACTGTGGCGGCATCCCATATAAAGTAGAGGAAGATGGGCATGGATGTTAGCCCAGGGCCAGTCTTCCTCAGCAAAAAGAGGAGGATTGGCAGATGTTAGCTCAGGGCCGATCTTCCTCACCAAAAAAAAAACGGGGAGGGGAGAATATTTTGGTTTGAGAAAGTGGCATAAATAAAGGTTCACATGCAGAAATTATTGTACATATTTGTGTGACATTGATGATGATAGTTTCATTGCAGTATAAGTGCTGAGGAATGGTGAGGGAGAAAGCTGGGTAGGTGGTCATGTGTGGTTATGGAGTATTGGAATTGTTAGGGGTATTGGAATTGCTTTAGTAGGTAATACAGAATCATGGGTTCTTAAACTGGTCTGACATAATTTTTATAAGCTATTTCTATAAATAACCTGGAATTGGTGAAGAGGGAAGAGTAAATAGGAAAATTTGTTAGGATATATTTAAAATAATCCAAGTATTAATTGATTAGGTCCAGGACTAAGGTAAAACCAGGGGAATGAAAAAAATGGGGTAGATTTGAGAGCCATTTCAAAAAAAGAAATGACAAAATTTGGTATCAGATTGGGTATAAGGAAACAAAACTAGAAATAAGTCCAAGATAAGCCTAGAATAATGGTGGTATTCTGGACAAACAGCTAATGTCAAGAAGAGTCGATAATTCATAAATTCGTAGAAATTTAGAGATGGTAAGTACCTCAAAAATTATATCCACAGACCCTTCTTTTCAGAGATGAGGAAATTAACAGACAGAGAGCTTACATGACTGGTTCGTGGTCATCTTGGTGGTTGACTCTGAGAAAATGGCTAGAACCCAAGAAGAGATACTCTATGAGCAGTTGGGCTTATGCTGCTGATGGGAGATCAGTGTTGGCTGGATAGAGCTGAGGAATCGTCTGAAAGGCAATTGGAGACATGGGAGTGGATGTGCTCTTCAAGGAGAGATTACTCAGAGAAGAGAAACAATGGTCAAGTCACAGGGAATATCCATTATTAGGGACTCAAACTAGATGCGAGATGGCTCCCAAAGGAGTCAGGGAAGGGTAGATCAGCCATGAGAGACAGTGGAAGTGGCCAGATCCACATCCTGCAGTATGTTGCCCTTATGAGGAGTTCAGTCTTTTTTCACTTATTTTATTTTGCACAAAGCTCAGTATCCTACTGCATTTTTACATAAACATCACCATACACTCTCCCAATATTTTATTTTATGTTGATTTTTCCCCATGCATGATCTTTTTGTTTGTTTATTTATTAATGTTGAGTAATATAATAAGCAAACAGGAACTAATGTTTTATGTTTGAAACATTGACAATAATCTACCTAGGTATTACTCTTCCCTCCTATCTCTCTCCCGCCCCACACCTAATACAACTACTATTCTTTGCATTTTTATATAGTTTTATCGCTATATGTATATGTATACCTACTAAGGGATTTTTTAGCACTTTTATACTTTAAAGGGCGTTTATGCTATAAGTAATCTTTGGAACTTGCTTTCTCACACAGTTTTATGTTGTTAAGAGTCATCCATATTGTTGTATATAGCTGTAATCCATTCATTTTTACTGTTTTATTATATTCCATATGTGACTATGCCGCACTTTATTTTCCTGTGAATGGTCACTTAATCTATTTCCAAATAGTCTAGTCTATTTTGAGTATTGAATATTCTTGTACACGTCTCCTGGTGTATATTGCAAGGACTTCTATTGGGTATATATGCACTTATACTGATTTAAAACTCTTTCTGTGAAGCATAGCACATTAGAACGGCATTAGGTGAATTTTCTGATGGTGGAGATTCAAGTCTCAAATAATTAACAGCTTTTCCTAAGATGAGTAGATTCAAATACCACCCTAGGAGCCTTGTATAGTGTGCACTCAAGAAAAAGGATGTTTACCAAATGTTTTCTTGGGGGCAAAATTATAAGCCATAGTTGGCGAGACTGATTTTTTTCCACTGACCCAATTTAATGTCAATGTTATTTTCAGGATACAAAAGGAAAATTGAGGGACAGAGGCAAGAAAGAGAGGTAACAGGTTAACTGAAGCTTAGCACTGCTCGCCGGCTAGTCCAGAAAAATTCACCTTCATCTCCTTTGAGGGTCTTCTTACTCTACCGAGCAGCCCTCCTTGTGTGAGGGTGAACAATACGAACAAAAAGAACCAAGGAAGAGGGCTCTGTCAGATTCGTTCACTCAGAATCGGTTGATTGTCTGCCAAAAAAAGTTTCTCACTTTCAAGAGGTTCTAAGTTTAAAAGTCTCATCTCTTTGTGAACATGTAAGAAAGAACCCTTGTCTGCACGTGTGTATGTGTACACGCACGGGCGTGGATGTGCGAAGGAAGAGTGAACACTGCACAGACACAGAAGCTATACTGCTCCTCTATTATTGTCTTCTATTTTTTGTGTTACAAACATCTTTTCACTTAAATAAAAATTGTTGCTATACCCTAAATAACAATAACCTTGTTGCTGAAACTTCCCATTCATTTTTACTTGCAGTAAGCGTACCTAGAAACTAGGCACATGTTTTAGTCAAACTACCTAATTTCCTGCTTGGACCAAGCATCTTAGCCTTTGTGCTCAATGACAAACCGATGTGCCTGCTTTCACACCTACCTCACAGGCTGTCATGATGGAAGGGAAAGAATGGTTATCTGATGATGTATGATGAGGAAATGCGGACCATACAAAGGGCCGATGAATCAGCTGTGCAATGAATCAGCTGTGCAACGCGGGCCTCACTGCCTTACAGCGGGGTCTCCTTCAACAGGACCTCAGGGAAGAATCTTGTGGTCTCTAATTTCCAGTCATTGCTGTTCTCCTATTCTTCTTGGAAAATAGGTTTTTAAAAAAGTTACATAGTATACAAATGCCCGGCGTTTAAGTGGAACACAGTGCCAATGCATTACCAATTATTCCAAGCCCACACATAAAACATACATAAAGTACTGTTTCTGAATTGCAATGTGCGTTCTACAAGGAGATATTTAAATCAGGATAGAAACAGCAGAGGTTTCTTCCTCGTTTGGATAGTACTTTAGGAAATAACAAGGAATGATAGCTGTTTTTCCTCACTATGTCAAAAGACGATGCCTTTCCCCATTTGTTTACCCTCTCCTCCAAAACGGACTGGGCTGAAGTTGTGTCCCATTAAGGTGCTTACCAGTACATTCCTGTAGAGTCGACATTATTTGGAAATTCTTTATGTAAACCCTATTCAGCATTTATCTAAACATAATATTAATATTTAAGTTTCTTAGATTCAGCCCTATAAAATAATATTATTATTATTGTGTGTGTACCTACCTCCAGTTTCCTGTAACAAAATATTAAAATTTGGCTGTAAATACGTAGAGAATAGAAAAGGTGAATTCCTCTCGTACAAAGAGCATTAACTGGATCATTGTGCTTCTTATGGAGAATTAGTGCAGCAATTTTTCCATAGATAAAAGAACCTCTTATCTTATGAAGAGCTGCATTAATTACAGACTGAAATTCTGTTTCACGCGTCCTCTTTCAGAGCCAAGGAGAGAGCAGAAAAAAATGTGTGCTGTTGGAAGTCGGTACTCCCATTTTCTTTTTCTTCTGGGAAAATAGCTTTTCTGAAAGGTAAATAGTACACAAATGCCATGAGTTTAGGTAGAACACAGTGCCAAAGCAATACTAATTATTCCAACAACAGCAGTAGCTATAACTTTAAAAGCAAAAAACAAATTTCAATGTTATGAGTAACTTTTCTGATCATAATAAAAGAAGATGAAATTTAATGTCAATAGCAGTATGAGTGTAGGAGGTAATTCTATTTCATTTTCTTTTCAGACAAAACAGAAATGGAACATGGTGATACAAGCAAATGAAAAAACCCAGGTAATAAAGAATATAGATATATCTACAAACTACACTGAGGCCAAAATCTTTGGTTTTAGAGCTATAAAAGGCAGTTTCCACTTTCTAGAATCTATATTAAGACCTATAGTTCTTATTTCCTCCCATTACCCTTATTGGGTGATGGCGACCAACCAATACATGGACATACAGGAGGAAAGCGAGAAAAATCTATTGACCAGACATTCCCTATGACAGCAATACTATTGTACAGACGAAATTTACCAATCCCTGCTTCCTGTTTTCTTTGCACCTCTTCATGAACTTTGTTCCCTTTCCTATTTAGCACCAACTCTTGCCTAGGCTTTGTCCAATGATTGGTTTCAGTCAAACTTAGTGTGTATGCAGGCCTGCCATATAGTATTGCTGCCTAAATGCTCAGAGTTGGGGAAAAATTCCTTCTTTGTTTATTTATACACCTATAAAGGAAGCCAGGATATTCTTATGCACTATTACTATAGACCACATTCTCCATACCATGTCCAGGAAAAGGATTGGGTCAAATAGAACACTTAGAAGATATTAAAGAATTAAAAGTAGCAGCAGAGAAGCCTAATTCTACCAGTGAAAACCCAAATAACAATCCTATGCTAAAAGCCCTGAGATAAACAAACATGTTGAATCCGTTAAAACAACTGAACACAATATATGGAACTGAGATTCACTGAAGTAAAGCCAGTTGCCCTTCGACGCTTGGAATGGGTTCACTATGCAAACGGTGTTGCCTGATGTAGTGGAAAGAGCCAAACAAACCTAGGTTTGAATTTCAGATATGCCATTGATTGGCTGGTGACCTCGGCAAGGACCCTTCTGATTCTCAGTACTCTCCCACAATGGGGAAAATGATACTTAACTTGCAGAGCTGTTGGTAAGGACAGAGCTATTGCATAAAGTGTCTAGAACAGTGCCTGGTATGTATCAGCTCAAAAGTAAGTAAGTTGCTTTTGTTTTTTTTTGTTATTAATTATCTTGACACACTACTTTTCCATCAAATGCCACTAATATTATAATGAATATGAAGACTCTATTGTATAAAAACTAAAATAATAAAATACCTTAAATTCAGAGACCACTTTTGATCCAAACAAAGTACTCAAAACCCATTTTTATTTCTCCTTTGATTAGTTCAGTAAAAGGAAAGGAATAATATCATGGGAAACATGAAAACGTCCAAGTACAGGTGCAGGAGTAGGACAGGCTATCACTGCCTGGCCAGTCTGGCTGCACCTCTTTCATCAGCCAATCCAGGCTATGTGAAGGAACAAAGTGGCGCCATGAGGGAGGTGGGCGAAAGGAAACAAGGAGAGAACTCTTCTCTTGTTAGGCCACCAGGGATGCCTCAAATGATCCCATCCACTACACACACGATGCAAATCAATTTGAGTCACACAAAAAAATTAAAGAATTTTGGAAAATGAGCAATTTACACAGAAGCTAAGAATTGAGGCAAAGATCTGGACTCCTCTCAAAAATCATTAAAAAAAATTTTGTCCAGAATTAGCCCAGTCATTGCTTCCGTTCTCAGCTTTTCTCAAGCTGTAGAAACAGAGCCAAACTTAGTTCCTTCAGGTTTCTTGTTGGCTACAAAATGATTTGAGGCCCTTCATCTCCTCCCTGGTGTTGCAATCCTTCTCTCTGCGATTGCCTCATCCACCACCTGCCTCACGCCAACACTTTGCCTACTATTTTCTTCTCTGTCCCTCATTCCTGTGTGGCCACTTGGCTGGCTTAGCAGCCGATTGGCTGAGAACAGCAGGCCGTCACGTGACCCAGTGGCTGTGAAGCACCCACGTCTGTGTTTTCCATGACGCACCTGCTGCCGTCACTTTGGCTCCCAAGTAAATAAATGGTCAAATCTTTTCCAAAAGTGGTTTTGACAAAGTACAGTTCAAACCACCAAAGATGTTGACAAATGGGCTGTTATCTAGGAGAGTGAGTAAAGCAACTCATTTGAATGACAAGAACAGATAAGGCCCACCTCCTTGTCCCCTTGCCTTTTTACATTGATATTCCATGGAGACAAAGGGAAAGGAGAAAAGGAAAGAAAGGCAGGTCTTTAGTTCTGGCTGTCCCAGGGTCAATTAGGATGCTGATCTGTGTGGCAGGTTTTTAGGTTCTCACCCAACTTCTTGGCTGCTATTCAAAGGATTTAACAGCGCGCTTTGTAAATAGTGGCGTACAAAGCCGGTCTAAAAATAGTACATTTCCAGGGTCTGAATTGGGTGAGTGGAATGAGTGGCAATGGCTGTATTGTACAAGACAGATTACAAGCAAGTTACTCGATGGTACTTGATATGCAGGGTTATTCACATGCTTCATCTGGTTTGGTTAAATAATGCAAACACATTTACCAACGTACATGATTGTTTTGTTTATTTGTGCTCTGGAGAGCTTGTGTGTGTTTATGACAGACAAATGTACATGTTCTATTTTCTGACAATCAAACAAAGCTCTCCCTGATGAGGTAAATAGCTGCGTTAAATAGTGGAGCCGACACTCCTGAGAATCGCTGATGTGACACTATGGTGGTTGTTAATGACAGGTTTCCTGCTGCGCTTGCTGCACCAAAGGATTTTTGCTGAAGGTGGGAATCAACAAGAGGCTCTGATAACTAGTGGGGTTGCTAGGTCTGCCTGAAATCTCTCTCGAAACCACGTGTCAAAGCTTGCGCCTCACTAGGAATTTTTTCACCGTGATAGCAGCTGTGCTTGTTCTTTCTGCCCCTTGCTTCTGTGGCTGGGCTGTGTTGGACAGTGAAGATGAGGTGCTGTCCCTAGACTAGGGCAGATGTTGCACCCAAGGCTGCGGAAGCCGGCGTCACAGAAGACTCAGGCTCAGGGGGGAGCCCAAAGGAATTTTAAATAAGAACATTATTTTCTGAAACGAAGATGCTGGGAAAGCGTTTTGCAGTCTTTTGAAAGCAAAAACCACTCCTCCTAATGTTTTCGGCTGCAAGTGGTGGTTGTTCCTGTATATTTCGAGGAGAGAAATTTTCTCATACCAAAAGACAATATAATCATTTCCTACATAAATACTTGTCTCTCAGGCAATTTGGAGACTTGTTTATTCAACACAATGTGGAAACTCTTGGGTGAAGCCCTCCGTCATTCTGGCAGGTCGATTTCCTCGTAGAAGACGGAAACTGAGGACAGGGACAGCTCTGAAGGAGGTGGACTAGGGAAATACGTCACGGAGAATAAAATAAGCCAGCCCGTCACTTTGGCAAACATTTCTCTTACCCCAATTTCATGACTTTACCTCGGTATAGTCTTGGGTAAATTGGGTCTGACAGTCTCGCAGAGTGCACATATTGGCACTCTTCCCTACTTATGCTGTACGACTTTGGAAAAGTTGCGTAAACTCTGATTCCCCAGTTTCCTCATCTGTAAAACAGTGAGAATAGTACTCACCTCATTAAGTCCGTTGTTGTGAGGATTAAATTAGGTACTGTAAGTAAAACACTTGGCCCCTGGTAGTAAATGAAACGATGCTCATTACAATGGGAGGCAATTAGACAGCATCCCAGGCATAACCTCTCACCTGCCTAACAATATCCTAGTCTCCCTCAAAACAGGTATCATCTCACAGGCTGAACACTATGCAAATGTCTAATTCCCTTTGAGAATTACCACCATCCTCATTATTGTTATCCTGGTGTTCAAGAATGAACACTCTAGGAACCATTAGATCAGAATTTCCATTACCTGTCATTTCCCTCTTTACCACCAACTATATGATAATGAAAGTTAGGTTCTCTTTAGAGCTGTCTTGGAAGATAACATAAACCATTATTTTGGCCATTCTGGAATTTCCTCAGTCTGGCTTTTTTTCTTATGCTAAGGAATTATGATTTTTTTCAATAAGGTAGAGATTTACTTACATCCCTAAAGATTCAGGAAAACAATATAAATTTCATCTCTTGTTTGAGACTGAATTTTTTAGGCAAATGAAAGAATATAACTAAATAGACTTTTGGGGGACACACCCTCAGGCATGAACAAAGGGAGCTCTGGAGGAGCCCTAAGGTAGTTATAGAGAAGTGAGGAGCCAAATAACTTCCTAAAAGTCATGGTCATAGCCACAACACTCACCCACTGTGTTTGTACCGTTAAGAAAGGCGTAGGAGGCCGCGCTATAAACAGAAAAATCAAACTGTGCAAAACAAAATGTGGATGGTATTCTGCTGGTAATTATTTTCAAGATTTGCTTCCAGTATCTGTGCTACAGTGTTCTAAACTTATTCCAGGAAGAAGGATCATTGTTACTACTACAACTTTTAATGATCATCATCCAAAGTTAACTAAGTTCCTATAAACAAGATCTTCTCAGCAAAATATACAGAAATATTGGAATTGACCAGTTTACAAAATTTTTACATCCCTATACTTACAGATCATATTGAAAAGACAAAGCACTTTGAAAACTGTCCGAGTTTCATTTTCACTGGCCACACTGAACGAATTCTTTGGCTTTCTCTTCAGAGGGGGCACAATCTTGCCTCTAAAGGGCTTCTGTTCTCAAAAGGATGAAACGTACAACACAGCAATTAAAAGAATGAGACTTTCTCTTTCAATTCATTTGAGATTTGTTTTGTTTTTTTGTTTTGTTGTAAGCCTATCTACTAATATGCTGACCGTGTTCTAGGGGTCTGATGGTGTTCTGAGAGGCATTAAAAACTAACCCTGTGCTCATGGATCTTGTTGAGGAAGAAATGATTTTCATCTAAAAACCACTCAAGACAGTGTCCATAAGTGCCCAATTACGTTTAATCAGCCACTAAAATAGTGGAAGAGATCACCAAAGCTATGGACAGTCAATACTAGGGTAGGCTGGTATGGCAGAGAAGCAGTATTTAGTGAAGGTAGATGAGGGTGGCTGTTATGGGCAGAATTGTGTCCCACCCCTTGTACCTCCCAATTGGTATGTCAAAGTTCTAACACCTAGTACCTCAGAATGTGACTATATTTGGAAATAGGGTCTTTAAAGAAGTAATTACGTTAAAATGAGGTCATTAAGATTGGCTCTAATCCAATAAGACTGGGGTCCTGCTAAGAAGAGGAGATTAGGACACAGACACACACAGAGGAGAGACCATGTGAAGACACAGGGAGAGGATGGCCATCTACAAGCCGGGGAGAGAGGCCTCAGAAGAAACCAACCCTGCTGACACCTTGATCTCAGACTTCTAGCCTCCAGAATGGTGGGAAAATAAATTTCTGTTGTTTAAGCCACCGAGTCTGTGGTACTTTGTTATGGCAGTCAATGTAGACTAATAAGGTAACTTTGAAGGATGAGTAGGATTTATTTAGGCAGAGAAAAGGGGACAAATGGGTGCTATACTTCTCTCTCTCCTAATTCTTATTTGCATTTTATTTTACTTGTTGGACTGAGGTCTTACCATCAGGTGTAGAAGTTAGGAGATGGTGGGGAGAAGGGAGATGGGAAAGGAATTGGAGAAGGGAGAGGTGGAAGCGGAGAAAAGAAAGAGACTATTTGACACCACACTACACTGTTTTGCTAGAGATCATCAGATATGGAAAAGCAACAAAAAGCAGCAACTACAGAAGCAGTGAGCAGTTTTAAAACTAATGGATGACATTAAGCATAAGGAGCTGCAGAGTGTTTAACAAGATTATCGAAAATCTGAAATTTATCTGTACTCAATAAAGAAGTCTTTATTGCTTGCTCGTCGCCTCCTGATAAGTTCAACCTTTATCTTCTGAAGATAGATTCCAATATTATCATTATAGTTATGACTTATGTGATATTTATAACACCCCAGGGTTGCCTTCCTGCCACATTATTTTTGCACCGTTGAAATACGTTTTTTTTACAATGGATATAAGTGATGTAAATGTAATATGGAAGCATTTATATCAGTAGCAAAGACATGGATGGGCTATTTAATCAAATAGGACATGTCACTCAAGTGATTCTCATTACCCATTAAATATTTCCCAGTGATTCAAGGGTTTTCATGTGGTTGAGAAACATAGTAGGGACAAATGCCAATAGCTGAAGATAAAATGCTGCCTCGAATCTAAGCTGCTCATCTAGGAGAACCCTGAAACTCGTCATATATATTCTACTACCCAGACATAATTTGTTTTCAGTGGTGATGTAAAGAAATTTGTGCTTAAGTGACCACAAGTACATCTGTGTTTCTTAAGGAAAGAGCTTCTGTTTGGTCTAAGCTCCTGTGAGTACTTTAGTCTCAGTAATGAATTTAGAGAAGTATGTTTCATTCATTACAATTTTGCAAGTTGTGTTTGGGGGTGGGCAGGAAATAGAATTGCTTATGAAGGCTTCTATACTCTGATCTAAACCATCTGAAAAGTATTTGGTGGGGAGAACATTTCTTCCTTTAGAACTCTCTTTTTCGTTCTCCCTAGGTTGGAAAGGCCTGGATGCCTTCAGGGGTCCCTCCCTGGCCGAGGCCTGTGGGTTTGCCATAGAGGTTACTGCCTTGGGTGGCTTGTAGCCTCTGAGGGTCTTGCCGGGCCCTGCCTCCGTCTGCTAGCTCTGCCTTGCATGCTCATTGTAGTTGACGCTTTGGTCCAGATTCATGCTCTGCGCTCACTTTCTTGGTCTGGGTGCTTTGACCAACTTGAATTCCTACACTGCCCTCACCAAGTGCCACTTTGATCAGCTTCCTATAATCAGGGGACAGTCTTCTTATTCTCATGCCCAGCCCTAGTTCTTGAAATCCCAGCCTGAGCCCTCTGCTTTCCCAGGAGAAAAAGGTAAACATGTAAAATATCTTGAGTGCTTTTCTTTGTATCTCTGTCAATAGCATAGTGCTCAGCTCAGTAAACATTTACTGCATGAGAGGAAGGAAGAAAGGAAGGAAGGAAGGAAGGAAGGAAGGAAGGAAGGAAGGAAGGAAGGAAGGAAGGAGGAAATATTGGCTTTATGCACGATTGCTACTCTTGAGATATGGTCTGCAGCAGTAGAAAAAAGCCAGCTAAGTTTCTGCGGCAATTCTGTTCTAGTATTCTCTTTGATCGTTAGCCCCAACTTTTACCTCCTAACCACCTGCTATCTGTAGATAGCATTTTTCTCCATAGAAGGATTGTTCCTGCCATCCTATCACCAGAAATAAGGAATTTCCCAAGGGTGGACAGATACATTTCCGAGAACATAGCAAGAAGCCAAATTTAGGAAGGACAAGGAAGTACACAGCCTGCCTTATTTATCCCAGTGGTGTTGCTATTGCCAAATACTCTGTTAATCCTAATGATTTCCATTTCAGTTATCATAAGGCCCTACATACCCCAGAATAATCTGAGTAATTGTCCCCAGTTCTTCTCTTAGATTCATCATATTGGTATGAGAGGAAGGAAAAAGAAAAATAACAGCCCCATTATGTGACAGGTAATGGGCTAGTTACCGATAGAAAACACATTTTAGAATGGCTGCCCAGCCTACAAGGATCCCCTCAGGTCACCACAGTGTGAGTCCCTTCAGCCATGTGTACCCTAAGTCTACTGCTCCCTCCCAACTGTCCCAGCCACCATCCACTCATGCCACAGTGAACTCCAGTCATAAAGTAAGGAACCAGACTCTCCTGTGAGACTTTGGAATTGGGGTTATGGGATTCCTGTTCCCTCTGTGTTAGTGTCTTCGAAAGAGAAGGCATAAACTCAAAAGCCATGGGCAGTCACATTCTGTCAGCTCTGTTGGGTTAGAAGAGAGAAAGCTAGTCCTCACGAAAGGAGAAAAACACCAAATATACAAAGAGAAGATACAATCGCTCCTGATGGCTTTTTATGTCTTGGTTCCAGCCTCATTATAAGGCTCAGCTGAATTCTTGACTTTAAAAATGATGGCATGGGGTCGGCCCTGTGGCTTAGCAGTTAAGTGCGCCGCTCCACTACTGGCGGCCCAGGTTCAGATCCCGGGCGCGCACCGACGCACTGCTTCTCCGGCCATGCGGAGGCCGCGTCCCACATACAGCAACTAGAAGAACGTGCAGCTATGACATACAACTATCTACTGTGGCTTTGGGGAAAAAAAAAAAATGATGGCATGTTACTGTAACCTTATAATTAATTCTCTTTCTGTCTCAATCTCTCTCACTTTTTTTCTTAAACTAGCTCAGGTTGGTTTCTGTTACCTGGAATGAAAGGAATCCTGACTAAGAAAGCAATGTACGTGCTTCACTTAACGTGATTTTCACAACAGGTGTGCGAGGTATTTTTTATCTCTATTTTACAGATGAGGGAACTGGTATTAACTAGGTCGAATAGGCCTTATTGCCTTGCACATTTCGGGGATGGGCGTTTGAACTCAAGTTTTGTGGCCTCTGAAACCTGGGCTCTTTCCACTGGGCCCTTGTCCCTTTGGAGATGCTCTGACAGCTGGGAGGGGCTTCCTGCAGGGCCTCAGAGACATGCTAAAGTTTGTAATCCTTGAGGTAACAAAGATTCCACGTAGCACAATCACCCCCTGGCTGGAAGCCAGTTTCTGCCTGTTCTGCCTGCCCTTCCCCATTGGGAACAGACGTATTCTTCTAGGGCTGGAAGAGCTGCTCCAAGGCCCCACAGAGCAGTGACCCTCCTCTAAAAGAAACAAAATCAAGTCCAAAATAGTGTTCGTCCTGTGGATGATTTCTGACCTCTGTCAGTGAGCAGGGTCCTAGGGCACCTGAGCTTGTTGCACTGCAAAGGGTCTTCCCTTGCATAACGCTCAGAATACTCCTTCCACTGGAAAATTTGACCAAGACGGGTCAGTCTATTCTCTCCCAGGAACACAGGATCCTTTATCCTTCCACTGAAAGCTGTTTTCTGATTCACTTGGTGATTAATTATTTGGAATCCATTATTTGGATCCGGCTGGAGAGATGAGGATGCTGCTCCTGTGGGGCTGAGGCCTGTGTTTGGCCAGAGAAGTGCTCTGGGGCCCCTGTCTTGCCCAGGGCCTTTGGTACCTTGATATTTTCATAAGAACCTGTTATATGTTAAAGACATGGACATATTTCCCCTGGTCTTCCTAATGACTTGGGTGATCACTAAATGACCTATTTTGTGCTCAGGGTAGAAACAGAAGTTATGATTCTCCTTCTATGGATCCTGAGCCTAAGTATTGGGGCCAAGTTCTCTGTGTTGGAATTGCCTGCCTTTTGAGGCAGATCCAGAGTAATTCCACACAGATGGAAATTGATTTTTTTTTTTCCTGTGTGATAATTCAGATGGCTGGTCAATGATTGCTGGAGCCATAGTAGCATGGCCAAGGTTTACAAAAGGGGAATAATAATTACAGTTTGGAGATCTTTCTCCGCTCCCATGTCCATCTTCAGTTCCCTCTCCCACCTGACAAAAGTTGGAGACAAAGTGGTGGCCAGTTCAAGGATCTGGATTAGTGGTCCATGTTCCACTGATAGTTTTCTCAAGTAAAGGAGACTAAGATTAATGTTAGGTTCATCTCACTTTAGTATCTGACACAGAGTCATCTCTGAATAAATGTTAAAAGGATGAATTACAATAATAGATTATAAATCATTGAATAAAAAAAGAATCTATGATACATCATGATACTCAATGAAAGATAGAGATAGAGACAGAAGTAAGAGAAAGAGAGCAAAAGGGAAAATTCTTCGTTATAGAAGAATAACAGCTAATAAAGTAGAAGAGATAATAGGATCAGAAAAGTCACTATTTTGCAATCCCAATGTAATATTTGGTCCAGGCAAGGATCATCAATAAATGCTAAAGACATTGGGTAAAGGATTGTTGGGAAAGAAGTTATTCACAAGTCTCAAAATATCAACTACCAGATTACTTATTAATCACCAAGGGGAAAGGTTACCTTAACATAGAGAAATATAGCAAATAATATCTTAACCAAGCTGATACTCAAAATCCCACCAATTATGAGACAGAGTGACATTATGTCCCTCCTGATATGGTACAGTCAGAAGTATACAACAATATCACCTATTAATATTTTGTCAAAAATATTTAAACTGAATCTATGAGGAAACAACCACACAAATTTAAAATGCTAGACATTCTATGAAATAAATGACCTGGACTTTTCAAAAAAAAGTTAATTTCATGAAAGACGAACAAGTGAGGGAAGTGGTTCTAGATTAAAGAAGCCAAGGAGACATAACCAAATCCAATGTGTGAACCCTGAATGGATCCTGGATTTAAAAAAAGTTTATAAAGGACATTTGGGGGTCAATTAGATAAATCTAAATATAGAGTATACATTAGATGATACTAATCAATATTAAACTTCTTTTGTGTAGTAATGATTCTGAGGTTATAAAAGAGAATGTTCTTGTCTTAGGAAGTACATCTTGAAGTATTTAGGGATAAAGTGTCATGATGCAATTTATTTTCAAATGGTTCCGCAGTAAATTTATACATATAGTACACATAGTGTATATATGTGTGTACAGAGAGAGAGAGAAAGTAATTCAAGCAAAATATTAACAATTTTTGAATCCAAGTGAAGAGTATATACTTATTTTACTACTTTTTCAACTTTTTTGTGGGTTTGAAAATTTTCAAAATAAATTGCAAGGGAAAAAAGAATGAAAAATGAACGACTTTCACCTTATGAATGAATGAGAAAGCACTGAAAGTGGTTCTTTTCCTGAAATAGGTCAGAGAAATTGGAAAGTTAGGCAGAATAAACCGGCAATAGAATCACTGAATGTCATAAATTGAAGGGTCTTGACAGTCCAAGGATTAGACTGGTTCTGAGAAACGAACTGCAAGAAAAAGTTTTCTGGTTAAAAAAATTAGGGAAACGATGCATACTCTATCTGCTTCTTGCAGAACTACAATGAATATTATTAGCATACTAAAGTTCTGAGTAAAGTGTGTAATTTTAACGTCACAATTCCTAAACTTATTTGACGATGGAAACTCTTTTTTTTTTTTTTTTTTTGTGAGGAAGACCAGCCCTGAGCTAACATCTGATGCCAATCCTCCTCTTTTTGCTGAGGAAGATTGGCCCTGGGCTAACATCTGTGCCCATCTGGCTCTACTTTATATGGGACGCTGCTACAGCATGACTTAACAAGTGGTGCGTCGGTGCGCGCCCGGGGTCCAAACCTGCGAACCCTGGGCCACCGAAGCGGAGCTCGTGCTCTTAACAGCTGTGCCACTGGGCCAGCCCCTGGAAACTCTTTTTTAAAATGTTACCCTCATTCATTTCCTTAGAAACAATGTCCCCCAGAATAACCCTAGAGAAACCCTGATCCAGCTCAACAGCCTTATTTTACAGGTGAAGAAACAAAAGCTGGGACTGGTTAATTTTCTCAAGGTTGAAGAACTGAGTCAAGAACTCAGGTCTCAGGAAGATAATGCACAGACAATGCTTATTGGTATTCACAGAGAAGGAGAAAGTGTTTCTTATAAAAATCATGCATATTGAAATATTTAACACCATTTCAACCAACGAAAACCCCATATTTTATCCCACTTATAGATGTTCTACATATAGGATCTGTTTTGCAAACATGACACCTTTGTTTATAACCATGGAGACATATGTTGTTTATTCCTAATATTGTACCGTACGTGGGAAAATGAAATGCCTTCTATAAGTGATGCTAATTTAAGTTTCATCCTGTTATATGGACTAAATATCACATGGAATTGTGATGGAAAAGCACTGTCTTAAATTGCACCATTTACTCTAACAATTGTGATAGGCTAAGGGGAAAAAACCCCACGTTTTATTACTTTACAAGCTAGCCACATTAAGAACATACACCTGCTTGAAAACTGCACAATTTCTTTTCCAGTGCCCAAGCAGATTTGCTCTGGGCTCTGGCATTTATCAAACCCGGCTGTGTCTCTGATGGCTGCAGTTTGCATTCCAAGCATGAGCGCAGCCCTGGTGCAGGACGGGCAGCCTCACTCGACAGATGTCAACTCCCCTTGTAAAGGCGCTGCTCTGTCTCACAACCGGCAAAGAGAACTGAAGGAGTTCCCTTCCCTTTATGGCTTTTATCTCTCTGGTTAATAGGGGATGATGCTTAAAGGAGGCAATTCTTAAGCAATGAATCCAGACTGCAAATAAAGCAAGGGGAGAGGGAGGAAAATTACAATGTACGAAGTTTCTTTTGTTTACTATGTTTAATTGGGATTCCACACATGAATGAAGAAGAGAAGAGGTTCTCTCCCAGGGTGACTGGGGAGGGGAGAAAAGGTGGGTTTCCTCTGGCTGCGTGCTTTTTAATGTGCAAATTAGTCAGCGCCTTTCCCAGCCCAAGAGAGTTTATAGTTCTGAGTACAGGGCCAGTGTCTCAGTGGGCGCTCAGTAAACATTAATTGTAGAGGATGATGGCTTTGAGGAGTGGGCTTAATGACATTCTCTCAGGCACAGCCCTCTGGATGCACATAAAAGTCACTCTGTCTCTTGCCCCGGGCGCTACCCACATGACCCCCTCGGTTAATGAGAAAAGTCTCTGTTTTCTCATTTGTCTTCCACCTCATCTGCGGTTCTCCTTCCCACTCCACTCTGCCTTCTGCACTCAGAGACGGATTAGGACAAAACAGGGAAGAGTAGAAACAACAGCTGCGGCAGCCTCACTTCGCGTGCGGCCTTCCTCCATGGAACTCTCCACAGTACCCTACTTGAGCTGGCAGGAAGAGAAGGAGGCTGAAGGAATAGGCTGGAGAAGCGGGTGGGGGGCTGCAGAAAGGAACGTGGTGTGGTAGATTGTGTTATCTTTCCCAGCAACTCACACTCCTTCTAACAGGATTACACAAGTTGCAGGGCCTCCTGGGAGAAGTATACAGTTTCTGTACCTTTGATGTCAGTCTTGGGCATGTGAGTGCTTTGGTCAATGGGATGTGGGTAACCTTGACTATGCCTCATCCAAGCAAAAGCTTTAAGAGCCTGCTATGAACTGAATGTTTGTTTACCCCCAAAATTTACATGTTGAATCCCTAACCCCCAATGTGACGTTATTAGGAGGTGGGGCCTTTGGGAGGTAGTTAGGTCATGAGGATGGAGCCTCGTGAATGGGATTAGTGCCCTTATAAGAAAAGACATGAGAGAGATGATCTCTTTCAGCCACATGAGAATACAGTGAGAAGATGGCTGTGTACGTGCCAGGAAGTAGACTCTCACCAGACATTGAATCTGCTGGTACCTTGATCTTGGACTTCCCATCCTCCAGAACTGGCAGAAATAAATGTTTGTGGTTTAAACCACCCACTCTAGGATATTTTTGTTATGGCAGCCCAAACTGACTAAGACAGAGCCATTGTATGTTTCCACCAGTTCTCTTGCTATTTTCTTTTTGCTGTAAGAATGGCATGTCCAAAAATGGACTACTTGTTCAACCTGGATCTGGAGTGAAGAAGGCATGAGGCCAAGTTTTGATGCACATGTCTTCTTCATTCCAGATCCCAGAAAAAGCCTGTGTAGTTACAACTGAGATTTTTGTGGTTGTTTGTTACAGCAGCAGGGCTGACTAATTCATACTGTTCGAGTGGAGTAGGAAAATGAAGTTTGTGACCTGAATATTCCACTAGTACTGGTCTTTGCCCATCAGGCTGCCAATCTTGTAATGAACAATAAAAGCTCCTGTAGCCCTTGTACCTGCTGTTTTGACACTAACCCCCAACAGCCTCCTCGAACTAAGTAAAGCATAGTATGTTGTATGATATGACATTCCAACTGCCAACAGATCAAGCAAGGGGCTTCTATAGAAACTTGTCCCCTCCAAGGTTAGAGAAACTTAGCTTTCTCCAGTGACTCTCATGAAAGGTATTGTATCTTTCACTTCTCCGAGCAGCAATCCGGATTAACCTTAGTGCCTCCTCCAACACGGAGGCACCAACGACCTTCTAAGAGGAGCCAAGGGGCCTAAAGCAGAGTAGCATGAGGACGCACATAACTTTGACTCGTCTGTGCTTTGCTTTAGTAGATGTGGTCTTTCCCCAAAGCATAGGCCTAGTGTAAATTATAACTAAACACTGACTCAGACTAGTGTCCTTTATGGGGAACAACTACCTAAAAAGAAAATATTCATGAATTCGAGTTCACTTATAGCTTTGTGTTGCTATTAGGGATCATTATTTGTTGGTTTAAGTTAGCGCTATGCCTTTATGAAGATGGCTGTTTGAAAATATTGAATCACACAGCCTCCTTCAGGAACTCTTTGACTATAAAATTCTCATACTCTTGTGAAATTTAAGCAGATTACATCATTCTAATAGATTTTGATAGCTATCATAAAATGAGGAGTTCAAACCAACAGATGATTATAACTGAAAACAAGAATGTAACTGTGCACTTTAAAAATATGCAAATGTTTGTCCCTGTGTAGAAATATTAGCCTAAGTTCTTTCTATGATGTATGTTTATGTGTTTGTAATCTATTTTTGCCATAGAGTAAAAAAAAAATCAGCTCCAAAAATATCACTCTCCCCTTTGACATTTATCAGTGATAGCAATAATGTCAGGGAGCATTAGTATACTGAAGAAGTACAGAGATGCTGCCTAAAGTATATCTTTGGGTTTTATGTTAAAAGAATTTGATATATATCCTGATCCCTAGCCTAATTTTAATGATGCTTTAGATCAAATTCCTATATACTGGATAGTGACTATGTTGAGGTCTGGGATCTGGTCCTATTCATCTTTTGTAGGCTCAGGAACTTGCATAAAATCCAATAAATAAGAGAGCCTTAAAAAATGCCTTGGATGGAAAGATAGACAGGTGATGAATGGATAAATGGGTGGGTGGGTGGATGGAAGAATGAGTGGAAGAATAGATAAATGGTTCTCCTCTCCTCCTCAAAAATAAAATAAGAAAAAAATGTAATTGTTTCTGTGTTGATATTAATTTAATCTATTTCAGAAAGAAGGCCATATTTTCTTTTAATATAAATAAGATAAATACAAATAAATATAAATTAAATTGTGACAACCATTATCATCATAGTAGTAAATCAGAATACTTATCTCAAGGCATCTTTTGCTTTTAAATGCTCCTCTTCTATTACTCCTAGAGGCACAATGCTGACGGGTAATTTTCTTCATGCCCTCAAAGGTTTTCCTTGAGAACTCTTCCATGGTGACCCCACAACAAGATAGGGCTTCGTCATCCAGAGAGCTCATATGGTTTGGAGTTCCCCAGTTACTTTACTCTAGTCACAGGGTGTGGACAAAAGTTTCTTTTTATAGGGAGGAGCAGGGAAATTCAGAATGGAATATGGTTTTCCTGGTGAGATTTGATGAGGTCTACAATTGTCTTAATGAGAGATTGGTTCCCATAACCCCTAGACCTATTGAGTTTTAATTATCAAATATTTGTTTCATCCTTGAAAATAAGAATCTTCCCAAGAAAAGTATCGCTTCCTTCCTTTGAAAATCCTGTATTGACCTTGCATTCCTCTCTAGCTGTTGCTCTAGTTCTGTGGCATTTGACCCTAGTTACCACTCCATCCTTCTTGAACTTGACTCCTCCCTTAGCTTCCATGACCTCACTCCCTCATTTTTCTCCACAATTTCTCAAATCATTCCTTCTCAGAGTCCATTGCTGGATCTTGTCCATCATCCACACTTAAAGGTTGACTTTCCTCAGAGTTCGTCCTCAGCCCTCTTCAATTTTCACTCTATACCCTCTTCTTCAGTGCTCTCACCCACTCCCATGGTTTTAATTCTCACCTCTACACTGGTAACTCCCAACTCGATACATCTAGCCTTGATCTCTCTTCAGCTCCAGACCTATACATGCAAGTGACTTCCAGATATCTACCTTCAACTCCTGCTGTACATTCTGTATCTTGGTTGGTGGACGTTCCTATCCCCTATGCCTAGAATTTGAAAGTCATTCTCCCAGAGCTTAACAAACAGTAAACCAAGACATTAAAACATTTCAGTGCTCATCTTACGGCAGCCATTATTTGGCTAAATTTGGGGGAGACAGAGATGAAAAAGACATTTCCTACCATGAAGGATCTTGCATTGTAAGGGGAGGGGAAGACAAGCAACAAAGGTAAAGTGAGAGTGATATTTAAGAAGTAAAACGCTGTGAGTACAATGAGGAAGGAGAGAGTTATACGGAGTTAGGACTTCAAGAAGAGGCAGCAGCAAGCTGGGCCTTGAAAGATGAGTAGAAATTTCCTGAATAAAAATGGAACAATGGGAAGGGTGGTATTCCAAAAACAGGGAAAGTATGAGCAAAGGCACAGGATGTAATTGCACAGCGTATTTCATTCATTTATTCACCTAGTTGGAGCTCAGAAATTGTTTTAAGCTTGGTGAAAAGGGAGTAATATGATGTACTAAAAGCGTTTTGTGTGTGTGTTTGTGTGTTGGGGAAGTGAGGAGTATGATAGAAGAAGAAATTGGGGCCAGCCCATGAAAGCAGATGTTTGTTTCACTTACTTGAATGAAATGTACTTTGTACTTCCTGTGAGAAGAGTAGGCCACTAAATTTCAGGGCTGACACTCACTTATGTAGTTATAGAATAATGCAAGTTGACATTAAGTTGAAAAAGTACTATCACATGACTTCCTGCCATACTCCAGAGAAATTCATAGCAGTAAAATAAGTATTTAGTAAGCCAATAAGTTGTAGATTCTTTTCCAAGCCTCATTGCTTCCCTGGCCAGCTCTGGACAAAAATGCAAGTCAGGTTAAGAAGAAAAAGAAGAGAAAGGAAGAGGAAAAGAGAGAAGGAGGGGGGAGACAGGAGGAGGAGGAGGAAGGAGGAGGATGTGAAGAATAAGAAGAGAAAGAAGAAGAAGAAGGAAACCAACAACTCTATTTTTCATGTAGAATGTTCTCAAACTGTGACAATCTTAGCAGGCGAGGGAATGCAGATTGATCAAACCGGTTTTAACAAGCCTTACATACCTGCAAGCCTCACCAGAAATGTAAAATCTGGCTCTCCAATCAAAGGTGGATGTTTTTACTCTGCTAGCCTTAAAGGCACATGGAATACTATCACCATTCTCCAGGATAGGATTTACCTGAGACTGGCTAGAAAAAGTCTCGTTATGGAATCCATCTCTTCTTCATTCCTTGAATAAGGAAAGTGAGAGAATTTTCTGTAAAGAATAGGATCAACAACAGCTTATAAAGAGACAATGTGGAAATTTGAAAACGTTTTTAAACCCAGATTATGCATACCACTGAATCAGAGGCTATCTTTTACAAAGAGAGGTTGTATATATTGTCTGAAAGGATCAGGGTTCAAGAAAGGGAAGAGGCTAGTGTAGATCGTGGTTTGGCTGCCATGATGGACATGAAAACCAAGGTGCTAGAGAGAGAGCTCTGTGTTGGTTAATGTCATCCGTAGAGGACATCTAAAGAGGAAAATGAATAAGAGCTTGGGCTTCCGTGGGTTGCTGCCCAAAAGCATGGGAATAACATTTGTATGAAATGCCTGCTAGTGAGCAAAGAAAAGTCATTTTTTTTTGTGATGGGTGGTTGTGTGACACACAGGAGAGTACACCGTCTATTCATAGGATGAGGATTGACTAATCTGAATGAACTGTTCATGTGTTTGAATTGAAGAAGAAATTGCACTTATAGACGGTGTAAATGAAGAAACTTGCACCTCAAAAGGTTCATGGGGATTTATAAGAAAGGCTCGAGAATCCAGAAAGAAACAGTGACATTAATACGGTGTATTTAAAGGAGATGAAATCCAAGGGAATTTACCACATTCAAGAGGAACTCCTGTGTTCTATCCAAGCTGAACATTCCATTTTTACAAGAGCTCCTTTGTTGTCATGTTTATACACAGACTAATAAATGCTTGACCTTTTTAGTGATGGAGGAACAGTCTGTGCCTCAGGAGCATATTATTTCAAGAAGCACAAATGAAGAGAAAGTCCAAACCCCTCTGGGACAGATGGACTAAATATTTTGATATTGGAACCACATGGGGAAAGGCAAGCACTGGGAAGCAGAAATGGAGGCCTGATAAGGGAACTGGGAAACGGTATCAGTCTTCTCAGATGTTTCCAGGGACTCCAGGTGTGTGAGGAACAAGACATCAACCTCACGTAAAGAGGGGATCAAAGTGAGCTAAATATTTATCTTGATGTGCAGTAAAAATGGACAATAAATGAGAAAGATATTTGTGGTTTGGTGAAATTGTTGATTTCTCAACTTTTGGGTTCTGTATAAAAATGACTCGTATTCTTCAAGCACATTGTATGAATTAACTTAATCAACACATTGACCCTAGGATACAGGCACTATTACTTCCAACCCACCTTTTTTCTTATATAGACACAGAAGTACAGAGACGTTAAGTAACCTCCAATAGTCACAGAGTGTTAGAGTGACTTTGAACCCAGTTAGTGTGATGCGTGATTCCGCTCTTATCCTGCCTCCCAGTGACTTTAGCAATCACTAGACTCTCATTTCCCTCCCTCCCAGTCCTGCTTTATTCCCCACTCCCTATTCTAAACAAGAACTACTGCTTCATTAAGGGTGAACTCCAGCGTATCCAGGTACCTATGTGGTTGCCCTTAAAGAACCCCACGTATTTGTGTGTTTCTGAAATGATAAATCCCTGGCAATCATTACAACAGTGTGGGACGTGCTTAGAATGTGGTATTAAACGATTACTTACTCAACATCGTTTCTAAAATCATATCGTTAAGAATCATTGCGAGTGCGAAGAATACTAATTGATGATGATGGTGACAGAAAGTTTATTTTAAAAATTAAAAATAACTTCTGATTCAAAAGCCTTTACTTTGGAGGGTCAGAGACCAGTGACAAAATGTGGGACTGCAATTACAGAGCTGAAACCACAGGTATGTAAAACGCAGCGGAAAGAAGCAATGAAAATGTGAAAGCCCTAAGCAACACGAAGTGATTGGTCTCGCTGTTGGGCATAATGAACTCCTACCCGCACTCAGTGCCACACGATGCAGAGTTTACAGCGCCTCTGGGACTGTTCGTAAAGGGTAATGTCGAGTGGGACTGATAGCAGCTCTGCTCAAGGGCAGCAGTGTGTTCAGGGGGTGTCCGCCCCCTCCTGAGGCAGGACCAGCCTGGCTGGGTGCTCGAGCCTTGACTCTTGCTCCATTCTCCCCTCACTCGACTCCTGTTTTCAGAAGTAATCGGATAAGCTCATCCATTCTGAAAAGTTTAATGTGTGACTCTTCCAAGGGGAGTTGGTTTTAACAGAAAGTCAAACCTTAGGAAGGGGTTCGGGGAGGGTGAAAAGGGTAAAGGGGCACAAGTGTATGGTGACTGATGGAAACTAGACTTTTGGTGGAAAACACAGTGCAGTCTATACAGAAGCCAAAATATAATGATGTATACCTGAAATTTATATAATGTTATAAACCAATGTGACCTCAATAAAATTTTTTTTAAAAAAGGAAAAAAAGAAAATCAAACCTCAGAACATAGGTGCAACAAGGTCCCAAATTTAACTCACTAGACTCAGGAATGTGACAAATAAAAAGGTAGCTTTTTTGTTTTCTATAAATGATCTAACCTTACTTCTCCAGCCTTCTCTACACTGGGTGACATGGGAAAAAATCTTAAAATTGCCTTTTAAAGCCATCTCGGTCTCTTTTAGATTCAGATAGTCTTATTTTAAGTAATTATTCAATCACTTAAAATTTACCACCTGTATTAGTTTTCTGTTGCTGCTGTACAAAAATTAACACAAATTTAGTGGCTTAAACTAACATGAATTTATCTTATAGTTCTATAGTTCAGAAGTCCGAAATGGGTCTCATTAGGCTAAAATCAAGGTGTTGGCTGGGCTGTGTTCCTTCCTGGAGGCTCTAGGGGAGAATCCCTTTCCTTGCTCTTTCCAGCTTCTAGAGGCTGCCTAGATAACTTGGATTATGGCATCTTCTTGTATCTCTTTCCTCTGCCCTGACTCTTCTGCCTCTTTTTTCCACACATAAGGACTCTTGTGATTACATAAACCCATCCAGATAATCCTGAATAATCTCCCTACTTTAAGGTCAGTTGGTTAGCAACCTTATTTCTACCTGCATTCTTAATTCCCTTTTGCCATGTAAAGTAATTTTTCACAGGTTCCAGGGACTAGGACATGGTCATCTTTGGGGGGCCATTATTCTGCCCACCACATCCCTCTTTCCAACTTGTTTCTCTCCCTCTTGCTGTTCCTTCCTAAAATGGTACATACATGTGTGCATGGGGGTAGGGGAGAGAGGGCTTCAGACCCAAGGGTTATCTCTCCTCTGGATCCTTGCTGATTTCTATTACAAAATGCTGGATGAGGCTTGTTTCTGGCTGGGCTGGACCCCACGGATTAAATCTGTGACTCGTGAATTTGTGTTTGTTACAGTTATCTCATGATGTGTAACAAAATACCTCAAAACTGAGTGGCTTACACCAACAATATTTTAACCATTAAACAACAATACTTCTCATGATTCTGTGGATTTTGACAGATTGATTCTATGGGCTCAGCTGGGCAGTTTATCTGTTCTGCATGGTGTAGCTGAGGTCACTCATGCGGCTGTATTCAGCAGAGAGTTTGGCTGGGACTGGAACATCCAAGATGGTCTTTATCCTCCAGGCTCTTTTTCCTCACGTGCTCCTCTCATTGTTCAGGAGTGTAGCCTGAGTTTCTTTATGGCAAGGCAACTGGCTTCCAAGAGAACAAAAGCAAAAGCTGCCAGGCTAAGGCCTCATATTGGCACAGCCTCGCTTCAGCCACAATCAATTAGTCAAGACAAAGTGCAGGGTCAGCCAGATTCAAGGGGAAGGAAAACAGACTCCATGTCTTTGTGGATATGAGATATGTAGATATGTAGGTATGAGAGGAAATGATGGCAGCTCTATTTGCAGCAAACTGCCACGTAATCTGTTCTCTTAGCTTGATCAGGGCCTGAGGCACTGGCTCTGAGAATCCTGAGCCTGGCTATAAATCTCAGTCAGTCAGCACTTTCATCGTTCTAAAGAGCTCTACACTTATAACCACGCTGGGTGGGTGTGCCCTGCAGCCCTTTGCCCCGGGGTCACTGAACTTCTGCCATGGTAATCTCCTGGTAAACGCTCCACTTGGCCCCATTACCTACATTCTGCACCTCCAGGGCTGGTGGGAACTCCTGGGCACTTTTTGTGCTACAGGCTGCTGAAGGAAGCTTGGGCATGCTAATTTAGCCCTCTCCAACGAGCTGTGCTGCGCCACCATTTTTACTCTGCTGAGGCTTCTTGACCGCAATCGAACACCTTGCCTGGTGGTCTCCTCCAGGAGTTAAGTTGGAGATACAGCTTGCTGCTGATGAGTTATATGAGCAATGTATTTCCTGATCAGGAGTGGGGTACAAACTCTCTCTGCTTTTGGATTTCTCCTCAAACTTATCTCATGGCTTCTTGCTCTAGGATTTTGCCCCAAAAGGTCAAATCAGAGCATACATGGGTAACTGCTTGACTCTCGTCCCAGACAAAAAGACTTTTTCTTTCCTCTTACTATTGGGTAGCGGCTTTCCTCACTTCATAACTCCTTTATAAAAGGTAGCATTTGTCTGGTCTATCAATTAAGCTGCTGGGGATGATAACGGGAAAAGAGGGAGATTACAAATAAAATGGATTACTATTTTCAAAAAATTCCATCCCCATTAAGAAATTAATCTCTAATTAGGATACTCAAAGCATCAGTCATTAGGTTGGTAGGCTGGAGGCTCTGCCCTGGAGTCTCCCTGCACTGTGACTGCAGCAGCCATTTCTCTTTGGAAGGTGGCTATTGCCAGTTAAGAGCTTCCAGGAAGCCAGGGCATGAGGGGATGTGCAGAGCACCCCTTCATGACCCACCACCAAGTTCTTCCCACCACCAAACACCCACGTGTCCATATGCACATTCTGAGGGCCAGCATCAGCTACCTGGGCCTGCCAGAGACCAGTCACCCATCCCGCTCAGTCCATGGGTCTTTCTTGCCCTTCAGATAGCAGGGGCTCCAGCTGCTGTGGTTCCTGCCCAATAAGCTGGCATCAAGCACAAGTGGTCGGGAGCTGGAAATGGAGATACAACTTATCTGTGACTTACACAGGCAATGCATTTCCAAGGACTCTATCCACTCTGCCTTTGTTAGAGTGGTTGGAAAACGCATGATCTTAGAACTTGTAGTGTGTAGCTGGGAAATTCAACTATAGTTACATCTATTGCCCTGTATATATGTTACATGTATTTCTTATGAGAATCCTGCCTTATTTTGTCATTAGACAAAATTGTATGCTAATGTGGAATATCATTGCCACAGCACTTTCACTTTCTAGGGGATTCTAAACTTAATGACATTAAATATTGAAAAAAAGGGAGAAGAAGACAACTCCACAGAGATTAGCCATGGAAAATGTGTTGATGCTATAAAGTTCCTGGAATGTTAGAACTGGCCCTACATGCCTTACACAAAAACTACCCAGTCTTACTTCCAAATTAGGCGGTTTTGATTTAGAGGACTCAGGAATTGTGCCTTGTGACTCTTCAGTTCTCCTTGGGCTTGGAGACGTGTTGGGGATACCCAGATGGGTAAGAGGACCAGAAGCTAGCAATAATTGGATCCAAGCTCAACACAGGATGGAAACCGAGGAGTTGAGAGTCAGAACTTAATGTGAGGGTCCAGAGAATTTTATGAACCAGCAGAGACCTGCTTTAAATTATACTTTGCTAAGAAGAGGCAAAGAGGGCCCTGGCAAAAGCACTGAACCAAGAGTCAGGAGAGCTGGGTTCCAAGCCCTGCCACTGTTGACTCACGTGAGCTTGCATGACTCAGTCTCTCTGAGCCTCACTTTCCTTGTCCATAGAGTGAGGGAGGTTGGACTGCAGGTTCTTTGTGGTGTAAGGTTCTCCTCCGACAATATTCCCATAATAACTATGCACTAGTGAGAAGAAATAGAAGATGAGGTTAGACTAAATTCTTTTCACACTAGTGGGTTGCTGTTGAGATCTCTGACAAGCCAAATGAGAAATAGTCACAAGAGTCTATTAAGATCCAAGTAGCAGCTTTCTTACTGAAAAAAGCTGGACTGGAGAATAAGGCTTCAAATAAAATCAAGCCTTCTACTCCTTTGCCTCAAGTCTATACCTTGGGACCCATAGAAGGAGCATATTGGATCTGCAGAGCACACACCCTGGCAGCTGAATGGAGGGTGGGTGGTTTACTTCTCACTACGTGGTCCTCCGGACCATGTGGGATACCACATGGAAGCCGGGGCAGGGGGGCGGCTTGTCTTGTAGGCAGGCAGCTCTGAAAAGAAACTCAGGGGAGCTGAGCTAGTTCAGTACTTTCCTAATATCACCAATCAGATTAGTTTCTTCTCATCCCTTGGGGAAAAAGTGAAGGAGGGAATTACAAGAAGAGCAGAAGTATCATTTACAGTTCATTCTAGAGGGCAGAAATTCCCATTTTAGAAGCCACACTTCTTAATGTTGGGAGAGAGAGAAAATGGTTTTTCCTACAAGTGTTTCCATCATTCTTGAATTTTGGAGTGTTTAAAGTGGGAGAGTACAGGACAGGTGGGAAGCATGGTACGTAGAAAGGAAGTTTTGGAGACATGACCTCAAATACCATCCCATTCATAATTAAAGAGCAGTTTATAGCTTTTGCTAACCCAGTCCTTCCCATACTACTATATACTAGGTGAGAAGTTGAAAGTTCATAAAAATGATTGGAAAATTGTTGTTATACATGGCTTTGGTTAAAAGGAAGCAAAATCCAAAGGACAATGGACTGAATGAGACATAGGTTAATTTTGAAAGAAAGAGAAAATGAAAGGGGTCAATATTTATTATCTCCTACATGTCAAGAATCATTGGGTACGTTACATACATGAACTATCTAATGTAACCACTGCAATGACTTCCTTATGGAGATGAATATATTGAGGCTCAGAGAAGTAAAGCAAAATTTCAAAGGTCACATAGCTAGCATGGAACAGAACTAGGATTAGAGCTCAAGTCTTACACCAAAGTCTATGTGTTTTAAAAATATTCCAATGGCTATAATCACCAAGACAAAAAACAACAAATGCTGGAGAGTCTGTGGAGAAACGGGAATCCTAATTCACCACTGGTGGGAATGCAAACTGGCGCAACCTCTGTGGAAAACAGCATGGAGATTCCTCAAAAAATTAAAAATAGAGATACGTTATGCTCCAGCTATCCCACTACTGGGTGTTCATCCAATGAACCTGAAATTAACAATCCAAAGAGGCTTATGCACCCCTATGTTCACTGCAGCATTGTTCACAATAGCCAAGACGTGGAAGCAACCCAAGTGCCCACTGACTGATGATTGGATAGAGAAGATGTGGTATATATATACAATGGAATACTACTCAGCCATAAAAAAGACAAAATCATCTGATTTGCAACAAATTGGATGGACCTGGAGGGTATTATGTTAAGTGAAATAAGCCAGAAAGGGAAAGACAAACACCTCATGATTTCACTCATGAGTGGAAGATAAACTAACACACGGACAGAGAGAACTGTTTGGTGGTTACCAGGGGCAAGGGGGGAAAGGGGTGGGCATGAGGGGTGAAGGGAGGCATTTATATGGTGACTGACAAATAATAATGTACAACAAAAATTTCACAATAAAGAAAAAAATATTCCATATTGCATTTAGAAACACTTTTATCTAAGGCAAAATCCCAGACAGCAGAGCTAGTATTTGGCAAGTATTAGACAACGTTAGATAATTGATTGAAAAGTTTGAGAACTTAATCAAACCATCAAGAGAATATTATATTCCATAAGACTATAGCTCAGCTTGGTGACCCTTGGATTAGAGAACAAGGTAACAAGTGTCTTTAGCCTGAAGTGTGGGAATTTGGCTCCAAAATTAGACCTGTTAGATGATGTAATAGACAAGGTGGGACAAAGGAGTGAGGAACCACTAATTGTGTGCTACACGGAAACTGGTATGTTGACCCTCGATGAATATTTTTAGTTGATGATAACTGTGATGACAATAATTATACCATATCCAGGAAACAACAATGAAGATGGAGAAGGACTGGGAGTTCAAGATGTAGGCTTGCTAAAAAGAGACTCTTCATGGAGGCTGATCTAAAGCCTGAAATGCTGAACAAAGACCAAGGGCCACTCCAGTACTTGCTGAGGAGAGGGACAAAGTGGCTAATGATAGTATCTGGCCCCAGGGAAATGTGAACTAAAAACAGTGGAGGCCACAGAATGCTGACAGATGTTTTAAAAAAAACCAAAAGAAAACAAAACAAAACCATGAAGAAGTCACATCAACATCTATTTCCTAATTTGAACAAAGTACTGTTCTACTCTCCATTTGCTGGACAATGCTTCCTTTCTGTCTCTGGAAATAATTGTCATGTTGTAGTCTTAGGATCCATTATCACGACAAACGAACATGTCTAAATTAATACCTCACCAATCTGTATCATCAGAAAATGAGATATCACAAAGAAGTGAGTTTTCCAGGGACCTGAAGCTTAGATCCTCTAAGTACCAAACTTAAAAAATTTAGCTATTTTTATGGAAATTGTAATAAAATGGATTCCACTCATCTTGGCCTCATTCAACAGAGTATATTGAACATCATTTAACATGTTCTTAATGGTTCTAAGTCCTTCCTGTAAACATCAACTCTACCACTAGGCAGTAACACAAGATGTCCTCAGGGGTTGGTAAAACATACAGGGTCACATTGCAAATTTTCCTGGACACAGAAGTGGTGATTGTCCTCTGTGCCTATGACCACTATGGTGGCTTTTGCTCTTAACCCCAGGTCTCACATATGTGCTGGTTCTAGTCTTTCTGCTTTAAGCAGTAATGCTCCTAATATATCATCTGTAACCTTTGTGTGAACTGATAGCTGTTGTGGAAATCAAATCACCAATCTTTTTAAAACTGTCACCATGTTTATATAGAATTCTCTATCAGCAGGTTATGATATAAAGGCTTAGAAATGACTTGTGCTCTGCCATAAATAAATTACTTAGACTCTGTGGCTGGGTGTTTCCTTGATGTTTGGACATATTTTACATTGGCGCTGACCTAAATTCACAGCAATATTCTGGATGCCTGTGATGTCTGGGGTATTATCACCAAACGGAAAGAACATTATTGGTATTTGCAAGTTTTGTTGTCCTTTGTTTCCTAAGATGGCATCACCCAACACTCTTGTCTCAGGGTATTACTTCAGGATTAAGTTAGCCCAAAAGGAATGATTCTCGTTGTATCAGGGAGCTTTTGCTGTGTAACAAACCATCCCAAAGTGTAGTGGCTTACAACAAACGTTTTGTATCTCTCACCATTCTGTGGCTCACTAGACAATTTTGCTAGTCAGAGCAGGTTCCAGGGGGGCTGGACTCACTCACATGTCTGGGGCCTCAGCTGGAACAGCTGGGGCCTCTCTCCACATCATTTCTCATCCTCCAGCAGACAAGCCCAGGCTTGTTCACATGGTGTTCACAAGGTGGACATTATGCAAGCACTTTTTAAGCCTCTACTTTTGTCATGTTTGCTAATGTCCCAGAGGCTAAAGCAAGTCACAAGACTGAATCCAGATTCCAGGGAGAAATAGACTCCATATCTCAATGGGAGGGGCTACAAAGTCACAGTGCAAAGCATGATGCATACAGAGACGGAAGATTTTGTGCTCATTTTGCAATCTACCACATTCATAGTACCAGTGTCATGGCTCAGCATGCACACCTCATGGGAACTCAGGCTCTGCTACCCCTTTGATATCCTGAGCGAGCGCTCTCTTCCTACCACCAGCACATCTCCTGGAAGAGTAGCTTTTCTCACCACCTCCACTTCTTTCTCCTGGAGTCACCTCTTAATTCTTGCAAGCCAGTTTCTGCAGCAACTGTTCCAGTAACTAGGTTAACTAGTTAACCTATCCCAATCATCAATGACATCTTCTTAGGCCCTATCTTCCTTGAATGTTTTGTAGTTTTTAGCACAATTAGACTACTTTTTTGGATCTCACTTCTTATAGCTTCTATTGCAACTAAATTTTCATTTTCTGTCTAGTTCATTGACTGCTTTTTCTATTTCCTTTTAAGAGCTCTGTTCCTCCTTCCATGATTAAATGTGGGGTCTGGCCTCATCCACCTTCTCTTTCTTACGTCCTCTCAGTAAACTCATTCACCTCCACAGCTTCATTACAAACTTCTAGGTAGATGAGTTCACAATTTATATCCCTAGTTCGTAAATTTTTCTTAATTTTGGATCCATTTTTCAAATGGCCCACTGAATATTTCCACCCAAATGTTTTATCTATAGTTCCTCTGTAATTTATTTTGGCTACAAGCTAAGATGGTGCTGGGAACTGTTAATGTTCTTGCAGCCTCTAGGTCAATTGATTCTAGGTTTTCCTTCAGATAAAAGGGACTGGGGGTGGCGGAGGGAGGCAGCGTGGGGCTAACTAACATTTGCTGAAAGCCTACTGTGTGCAAGGCACTGTGGTCTCTCTTAATTGACAGAGGTGGACATCATCTAGGATTCTTTCAAATAGCAGATAAAGGGGCCAATCAGATGCAGATATGGCATCTTCACAGGTGGCATTGCAGACAGCCACTGATACCCCAGCAAAGGTTGCAGTCACACCAAAGGAAATGAGGCTATGGAGATCTCTATTTGTTGTAATAAATAAGAGGTGTCTGACAGACTCAAACAACTTTCAAAGAGTTTCTGCTAAAAGTATCTTAGGGTTTGCAAAAAAGAAACATTCTTCTGTTAAGAAAGGTCTGCTTTCTGGGGGAAATGGATTATAAAATAAGATTGCAGTTCTCCTTTGTTCCCCCTGATAAAAGATCTTAAGAGACTTTTAGGTCCAAACTAAGCTCCTGGAAATATTTCTTCTGTTCTATGAGCAGATTTCACTCAATGAAAGTGAAATCTCTGATGGTCACAAGATGGGCATACTTCTGATTATTTCCTGTGCTGGATTCCTCGATGGAACTCTTACTGACAGGCCATTTGCAGAACTGTATATGTTTGTAATCATGGCTACTACTCTAGCGTCACTTTTTCTGAGGGAATTCTGATAAGCATAATTAATCAAGTCATGATTGATGTAGAGCAGATCCTGAAGATGATATCAGAGGACACTGATGGCCCAAGAAGAGTTTCTGAACCTGGGTTTTCCAGAATAATTTTTAAGTGTAGTTGTTTGTTTCCTTAAAAATATAAAGTAAAACTACCTTTGCTCTGTCTTATTTTCGTATCAGTAGTGCACATACAAGTTTCCCAATACTAAAATGGAACATGGTATGGCAGAATGCAGGCTGGTAAGAATGAATGAAACACCATTCTCCGAGAAGAAGCAGCCTACTAGGTTGCCTTCTGGCTTGAATTATATTAGTTTATCCCCTCCTTTTTATTTTTTCATTGAATTGAATAAGAATTTGTGAGTGTTACTAATTCTTTTTTCTTCCTTTTTACTTGGTTTATATTGCTGTAAATATTCTTGTAGAGCATTTGCAACTCTTCTCATTGACCATCTTCTCTGAGGGCTCATTCTAGGAAACTGCTGTTTAAGAATTGTGTATTGGGTATGAATTATCCTGTATTGTTTGTGCTTCTTACTGCATTGTCTTTCTTATTGTCAGTGGCTATAAGTACCATCGTTAGTAGATTTGGCTAACAGTGTTTGAAGCAGATGCAATTTTAGTTCACTCCTTGATAGCTGCATTGGCTCAGACTAAGCTAAAGTCTTATTTTCATTAAAGGGAGCAGACATGCTGAGGAAGAAGGTGCTATTTTTACATAGGGACTTTTTCTACTGAAACCACATGATAACACTATGCTGTTAAAATGATCTCAAGCATGCTGAGTTAGCTGCAGAAACAATATGCATGTTGCCAAAATCAAGGCAGTGCTATTCTGAGCCTCCTCCAAGGTCCTCCAGCTCTCCTTGGTGGTCATGAAGAGGAGACTAGGGGAGGAGTTGGTGGGAATATACAAACTATAGGTAAAGTGGAGGTCACTTATGGTTATCTACAAGAGATTATTCAAATTCTTGGTTATTGCCACCAATCGTTGGGATATGAAAAGTTATGTTACTCAGATATTTGCATATCACCAATATTTGCTGAGTGTTGCTTTTATTCTAGAGTTTTTTAGAGTAAAACTAGCATAAAACAGTACTAAGACTAACTTTAAAGCAACAGAAACAGCAGAAATTTAGGCAGAGGCCCTCCAACTCAAATAAAACAAAAAGCCATTGTAAGAATAATAATAACATTATTGTAATATGTTCTATAATAACGTTAATAATAAAAACATTATTATTATTATAAATTACTATGATTGAATATCTATTATATGACAGGTGCTATACTAAGCATTTTGCAAAAGTTATTTCATTTAGTCCTCACAGTAATCTTGCAAAGCAGCTATTATCTCCGTTTACAGAAGACAACGCTTCCTTTCCTTATCTTCCTTTCTTGATAGTAACTGTCATGTTATAAGTTATACTCAGCTGGAAAGCCACTGAGCTGGGATTCAAACTTAGGTATAAATATCTAGCTCCAGAGTCTGTGCTCTTGCCCCAGGCCATGCAGCGTCTCTGAGGATGACACATAGGGTTAACGAGGACACTGGCCTTCTATCATACAGGATTTTTACTCTTCGTTCTTCCTCCCCCATATTCAAAAAGTATTAGTGAGAACTAATTAGTTACAACACATGGAAAATAGAAAAGTGAAAATCTCTCTTCTTGGTAGTCTTCAATTGCTAAATGTAGACCACCATCAGATTTGGCTTCCCTTGTCTTCAAATACTGAGAGAGTCTTTTCTCAGCCACACCAGAATTTGATCAACTACTAGGTTACAGACAAGTTTATACTTGACAGAGAAAATCTTCGGAGAAGCTCTTGAACAGATAAAGAAGTTAACATATGAGAACTGACATCATTTCTCCCCTTCTGTCTGTAAAGTAGAATTCCTTTAGTAGCCAACATTTTTCCCACGATCTTGTGCAGATTTGGGGTTTTGGATAACGGGAGTGCTATAGCTGCTTGACTGGGAAAAGCCAGAGATTATAGCCACACAGAAGTCCATAGCTCTGGCATATGACAGAGGAAGGGAAGATGAGACCAAAGTTAGCATGCCCTGGATTTAGGAAGAAACTGAGGGAGTTTGTAGAGAGAGGATACGAAAGATTTAGGGAGTAGCTGCCACGTATATGAGAAATGGAGAGAGAATTATGGATAGAAAATTTTAAGACATTTGCCAAGTGTTATTAATAATATCCCAACTCCAGAGTCATTTTTCTTAAAAAAAAAAAAATACAGGGCCGGCCCCGTGGCTTAGCGGTTGGGTGCGCGCGCTCCGCTGCTGGCGGCCCGGGTTCGGGTCCCGGGCGCGCACCGACGCACCGATTCTCTGGCCATGCTGAGGCCGCGTCCCACATACAGCAACTAGAAGGATGTGCAACTATGACATACAACTATCTACTGGGGCTTTGGGGGGAAAATAAATAAATAAATAAAATCTTTAAAAAAAAAATACAAAAAGCTATTAACTGATGTTCAATTATTTTTGGAGACTGAACTAAAGTTTCCTCGCTAAGACTGGGCCACAAGGTGGATGGACTTTATACGAGTTATATTTACATAGAACCATGAGATGTTGAAAATATTTGCAAAGCTACCAGCAAAAAAATATGTGATGGATATAATGTGAGAGCCTGGAGTTAGACTTAAGGAATTCTGGCCTTTTTGGAAAGAGGGAACCCAATGGCATTTTGCAGGCTTTGTGCCTATGCAAAAAGGGTTGGATTGACCTACTGGATGTATGTACACTTCCCCCAACAAATCCCTGTGACAAGTGGGAAGTAGGGAAGAGTGAGAGGAGGTGGGACAAAGCTTTCTGCTTTCTAGGAGGACCTTCTCTCTGAGTCTTCTTTTTGTTGCAAGAGAAGGGACCTTTATAACTGTAATCAGCATTGCCCAAGGACATACCAACCTGGGATAAAAATAGAGGCATGATCACATTAACAAGACAGTCTTTCTCTGACTCCATTCCTCAACACTCTGCAGAAAACCCATCCTCTCTCAAATTCCTCCTTAGATTAGCCAAGTGTCTTTAAAATATTGTTTTCTAAGAGGTCTTAAAGAATCCCTTTTAGCCTCCACCATTTTATTCCTCTCCAGCTCTGGCTCCCTGTGGTGGTATTTATTGCAAAATTCACCAATGTGTCAATGATTTGAAGAAGATCAGTGAAAATTGATCTTCCTTGCTCACTCCTATTTAACAAGCATTTTAACAGATTTCTCAATCTATCTTCATTCGTAGTTAATTAAAGACACTTTTGATTTATTTTAATTCACACGAAGTATCAGGCATACAAATAGTTAGGGAAAGTCTTAAACATAATGTGGAGCTTAGCAGAGGTTTACAAGAATCTCATTTTGCAATACATTCCAGAAATTGCAATAATTTCCAGGTCTTAGTTTCTTTGGGGTCAATTCTAATGGCTTTCAAATATTTCCAGAGTCACCTGTTTCCCACTACAATATCTCCTCCAGAAAAATTCATCATAAATTTCTTTGTATTTAGTAAACATTTCTGAAGTTTTTCTTCTTGGCAAATATTAGAGAAAATGGCTAAATGGTAGTGAATATTGGCATTATTTGATCCATTGCTTTAGAATGAGTGTCCAGTCCTTGGTACAAATGACTGAGACATTCAAACATTACGCTTTTGATAACTTCTGGCAATGTGAGAGCAGCATCTTGGGTTATTTCGATAATTTACATCTACCTACGAAATTTCATGTGCTGGTTATAGTCTAAAAATATTTCATGTAAATAATTTCCAATAACTATTAAGTAAATTTTAATAAAACCACAACTTCAGCAAAAGGTACTTATTTAGGTAACTACTAAATTATGTCACTGAAGTAATATTTTATTTTCTTGATTTATTTTTGGTTATAAAACAATTAACAATTTAAAAAGAATAAATTTGTATGTTAAAGGTAGTGTTAAAATCAATAATATATTCCATGTATGAACTAAAATTCGCACTTAACAAACAAAAGTACTGCCCAGAAAAAACAAAACGATCCCACAGAATGGCAGAATTGAAGTAACTGAAATTCTGTTTCTTCATCTTTAAAGTCGCTGTACCATCGTTATTTATTACACATCAACGTTTTAAATGAAGACACATGAAGTACCACAGCAGGTGGAGGACTTACTAAAAATCAAACGTGTGGGGCTGAGTCCATGTGTATTGAAGGCTAATTGGGTAATTGCGACTTCTCTGCATTCATTTCTATATAGAATAAAGTGTTTATTAATGAAAATGTGCTAATTTGAAGCTTATTTATATATTAAAACTCAACAGTAACTGTAGCAATTGTTTAGAATTCAGGCCAACAAAGATATTTTTCAGGGAAGACAATTTTATCACTGCCATTGTTTAGAATTGCAGAGAATGGTGATAATAAAAAGCAGACCAACTCTTAGTTGGCTTTGTTAGTTTTTAAATTCTATAGACAAGCCTCCCCTTTCTGCCTGCCCCAGGGAGGGCTGCCCTGTCCATGACTCTACCCTAGATAAGCGCTGGTAAAGTGAGCCTGAAGAATTTCCGCAACAAGCAAACGGCAGATACTTTTGAAATTAACAGCTATAATAAATATTTAAGTGTACATAACACTTTTTTTAAAGGTTGGGGCTGAGATAGTAATTTAGTGATAAAAACATCTAAAGAATATTTTTTCTCGATTTTTAAGCTTTTAGTTATTAACCAAGTTTTTGTGAGAAGAGTTGTTTAAATACGTATTACAAACGCCCTGTGTAGGATTGCAGCAAATGCTCCCTTTGGCTCTCAAGCATCACTCTTATTGTAAATTGGAAGGGTTGGTCTAGAATTGTCTTTAAGGCCTTTTCAGCTCTAACAGTCTGTGATATATATGATGTTCTTTGTGAATGAAAAAACAAACCATCTCCCCTCTTCACCTCCCACAATTCTCCCTTCCCTAATCCTCAGGGGTTTGCTTGGAGAGGGGATTAAACCCACACATCTTTTTGCATTTCTATCATCTCCACACCGGAAAGATGTGAGGGCCTGGGCTAAATAGTAAAAGGAAAAAACCATAAATACTAAAGCTTTTTCTGGGTCTTTGAGAGCCTCAGGATGTCCATGGAGAGGTAGATTGCTCTGGAATGGACCCCATTTCTTGTGCAATGGTAGGTCTCCGCAGACAGTGTAGGACAAACAAAGCGAACTGACATTGCTCTGCATAAAAATGTCAATTGAGAGCTCTCTCCTTCCTGGGAAGAAGCAGCTCTGAAATTTTAATGCATATGGAAAAAATGGATTTTGGCTCTACTGTTTCTGAAAATTAGCTTTTGTCCTTGGAAAATGTAGTGTGTGTGTGTGTTATACACCAGACACCCACTGGACTACCTGAGGGGATGTAAAAGGGTATTTGAAGGCACTGTAATACTGCTCTTGAAATAACTCACACATTAGAAAACACTGCTGGGGATTGCTGAGTTCTACCGATTGTCTGGAGGCCAGGTGAAGAGAGAGAGGAATCCTAGGGTAAAACCAGATGCTAGGAGTGTGGTTGTCTTCTTTCTCTTCCTTCTCCTTGTCCTCCTCCTCCTCTTCTTTATTTTTTAATTAAGACGTACACAAAAAAGAATAAATTAATGAACCTCCATGTTCCTATCACCCATTCACAACCTTTGGCTAATCTTACCCCATCCTCCCACCTCACACACACAAAACTTTAAAGCAAATCCCAGGCACATATGATTTCATGCTCAACTAAAAACTGATGACTTTTTTCACATGGCCACAATACTCTTATCTTACCTAAAAAAATCAATAATAATTCCTCAAGCCATTAAATATCTAGTCAGTGTTCACATTTTCAATTGTCCCCAGACTTTTTTTTTTTTTTTTACCTTTGTTTGTTCGAATCAGAATCCAAATGAGGTTTATACAGTGTGAATGGTTGACCTTTCTTATAATTCTCTTTTAATTTATTGGCTGCCTTTCCATCTTTTCTCCCCCATTGGGGTGGAGTTTTCTTATAGGAAGGTAGAGGTTTGCATTGAGGAGGTATACATAAAAATAATTATATCTAATAATTATGAATGTAGTAATAATAATTTCTTGACTCAACATGTACTATGTATTCATGCTATACAAAGTACTTTACACATATTAACTCATTTAATCCTCACAATAATTCTATGAGTTAGGAATGACTATTTCCCAATTTTGCAGTTAAGGAACTGGAGCACAGAGAAGTTCAGTAGCTTGCCAAAGGACACACAGTTCATAAGTGGTAGAGTCAGGATTTGAAGCCAGCTCTTCATCACACACTGCTTAACAGCTAACATTTATGTAGCACTAACTAGCATCAGGCACTATTCTAACCGCTTTACTTGAGTTAACGCATTTAAACCTCACAACATCCCTGTAAGGTCAATAGGATCATGGTCCCCATTTTATAGATGGGTAAGCTGAGACACAGAGAGTTGAAGCAGGCCCCCCTCACCCTGCCCCAGTGATTACACAACTAACAAATAGTAGAGCTGGGTGTTTTCCTGCCACAACCTGGGCTCTTAAACACTAAGATACTTTGCTTTCCTTGAAAGTAGTACATTCTCAAAGAGCTGGAAAATGAAGTTATGACCTGGAAATGTCTGAAGAGACCTTATATGAGGTTAAACTTTGGAGCTTTTCCTTGATTATGGGGACAGTCATTTTAACAAACAGCTTACAGACTTCCCCTCTACTTTGGGCCAGTTGGGATGTACGTGAGAAAGGTCTATGGGAAAGCAGCTCCCAGATGGACAACTCAGGAGACTACTCACCCTTACCCCAAAATCCTAAAGGAGGAGGCCCTTGAAGGGGAATGCAGGAGGCTGACATTTCTGTTACACCCTTTGTTGCCCTCTCAGTCCACTTTTGGAGCTGGTCTCTTCCTTGTGCAGACACTTCACCATTCGGAAACTTAAGGGAAACTTTAAAAACCATGCCATCATTCTCAATATGATTCTCTCCTTAAGTCCATTCTAAACATGAGTTCAAGACATTTAGAAATGACTTCACTCTCTTCAGCCTTGGAGGCCCAGTTAGTGTGCAGCTATGCAACTCTACAAGGGATAACACTGCTTCCACAGAGCAGACCTCAAAAGATCATCCCTGGCCTGTACATTGCACTTTCCTTTCTTCCATATTTTCTCTCCACTTTTCCCTTGCATTTTGGGTACTTGTAAGGACTTCTGTGGGCAAGCAATAGCTACACTCATGTCCTTAGAAGCTCTGCAAAGTCAGGCTTACTCTAGGCAAACCTCAGACATTGTGTTACTTTACAGCAGAGTAGTTGAGAGAGAGACCTACCTACTTTGGAGGTAGAAATTTGTTTCAGTGCTGGGACCTGCTCTCCTTTTACAGATGCCAGAAAAATCTGGTGCCTCCTAGGGGAAAATATCGTTAATGGCTGCTGGAAAGAATTAATACACATTTAGTTGAGATTGGCGTTCTTAAGGGATAATTTTTTCAAAATTAAAATTAAGCCTCCCGTACAAATAAGAAATGAACAAGTTTCAAAGGTTTTATAGAACTCTTTCATTAATGAGGAAGCCAGTTTAAAACCAGTTTCAAGAAAAAATCTGAAGAACAAATACTTATATACAGGCAATCAGGAATGGGTCAATGAAATTGCCAATAGATGCAGAACTTCATAAGCCAATGAAATGTAATGGTTGGAATCTTCTTTTCCACAAGGGAAAATTAATGTATCTATCTCTACAAGACAAAATTCATTTGCATCTCTGTGGCCAAGAATCATTTGCATTACTGTCAGTTTTTAACAACATACAGAGTTGTAAAGTAGCCTAGTCAGAGGCAGAGAAAGGCACAAACCCCTATAAAATCAGATAAGCCCCAAAGATCGTCTAGACAATGCCTAGCTTTCCATTGAAAAGATACCCAGTAATCTTTTGCCTATTTCAAAATCTTTCACAATTTTTCCTGACAAATCCATAAATAAAAACTTATTTATCAAATACAGCAACCAGGCGAGGTGATTTCTTGAAGAGATTCCTTAAAACCGTAATGATGTTCACAGAGGACCTCTGTCAGTTAGCACCCTCCTACCCCACCTCCCCTTTAACCTAAATTGTTTCTTCATTTCAAACTGTAATCATGGAAGATATGGTACTAGAATAATGTAGAAAATTTTGATAGTGCATCCAACAAAGTTGGACTTAAGAAAAGTAAGTAATTGTCTTATCCCTGTTGGCAGGTGGTTTCCTCCTGACACTTTCAAACTGCCTACAGAGAGTAGATTCCTTACCCCCTTGATTGCCTGCGATGTAGTCTCAAAATCAGGCAAACTAAGAGTGGTTTCTCAGCATACTTTGTATTCATTAAATTGCACTGACATTTGCCATATCCAACTTTAAAATAAAAATATTGGCCAGTGAACAGTTTTTTGGTCTAGAAAGCTCACTCTCTCTTCCTCCTTGTTTTAATGGCAGAGCCCATAATTGGGGCTTAAAACATAACCCCCAAAGTAAGTTTCACCTGTTAACCCCAGTAGTCTCTCTTCCCAGGCTCCAGGCTCCAGACACGCTTGGGGGAGTGTTCTATCCTGTTGGCTCAGAGCTTCAATTGTGCTAGTCAATACCTGTTCCCTCCCATTCATCTGGATCTTCTTTTCATACCAGGAGCCAGAAATTTTCAGGATCACAGTGTTAGAACCTCCAGGAATTTCCCTTGGCTCAGGGGCAAGGGATCATGACCACCAGCAGCTGAATATCAAAGTCTATGCCCAGTGGGGATGATTATCCAAACAAAAGTGAGCATCAGATATTGAAACTTCAAATCACAGCATAGGAACAGATTACTGAAAATAATTCTCAAGTGAAAATAAATGAGATACTATCCCCCTCGCAAAATTGGAAATGTTAAAACAAAGTAAAATACTCAATGCCGATGAGAGTGTGGTTGGTGGTTGTATATATTGGCAAAGACATTTGGGAAATTAAGTGGCTCCACTATCAAGAACCTTAGAATTTCATACCTCTTGATTCACCAAGTCATCTTCTGGGGATAATTCAAAATATAGTGAAAAGTTTATGCATAAAAAGGTGTGTTCTAGTATCATTTATAGTTAAGAAAAAATTGAAAGTGTAGGCGACGTAGAAATTTTCCTCTATCCTCCCAGGTTCTTCTGGCTGGTCTAAGAATTAAATTGACATGGGACAGATTAAAAGGAGAAAATCAAATTTAATTTTGTATGTACAGGAACCCCACATATATGAGAGTGTCAGAGACAAAAAGATAAAATGAGATATATGTGCCATCTTGAGCTAAGAAATGGGGCAGGGCCCGAGGCGTCAGAGGGGAGGAGGGTAATTCACAGCAAAATAAGAAGAGCAGATGTTCAGTAATTAGAGATTTGCTTTGCCATACAGATAGGTCATAAAAAGTTATTTCTGGTAATGACTCTTATTATGGGCAAGGCCCCCAATTTAAATTCTTTAAAGGAGAGGTAAAAGTTTCTCTTGAGCCTTCAGGGTCTCAATTGCCTTTAGCTCAAAATATTCCACATGCCAAAGCAGCACATCTTAAGGAGGCCTGTTCTGAACCCCTTCAAAAACAACCCAAAATCAACAATGAAGATTGATAATAGTCATTTACGTATATTTTGAAATAAGATATGGGTATTTTAATAATGATTATGAAGAGCTTAATAAACCCAGGAACTTGTTATAATGGGATTTTACTGTGGAAAAATATTAAACTGATTAAAAAGTAGAGAGACTAGCATGATGAACCCTCATGTACCCATCACCCTGCTTAACAATGATCAACACAGAGCAAATTCATTTCATCTACCCCATTCACTGTCTCACCCAGATTATTGGAAGCCAATCCAAGATGTCGTTATCACTTCATATGAAAATGTTTCAGCATGTACCTCTAAGAGAAAAGCAATCCTTTAAAAATATTTGCCATCTAAATAATTAATAATATATCCATCCGAAGATAGAGCATTAAAAAAAATGCAACAATATTCCAAACAAATAACCACAATTATTGCATTTCTTTCATCAGTTCCTTTGATCTTGTATAACTAGATCTTGTTCCACTGTGTCTTGGGTCAACAATCTGGGTTCACAAAGCTGTCAGCTTCCGGACCAAAAAATCAAGTCCTGGAAATCCTGACGCAGTACCCCATACAGTCTGAAAGTTGTCTAAGGGATCTTAGCTCAGAAGTCTGTACATATTCAGGAGTCTATTCTTTGAAGTATCAATAGTTGGGAGTACCCAGTACAGTTTTTTCCCCAAGGCTCTAAGATTTTTTTGTTGAAGATCTAATCTCTGGCTTGTAACTTGTAGCAGAGCCTTCAAGCAAGCATGAGAGAAAAGCAGAAAGGACTTCTGAGACTGAATGGCTGTGGTTAATTTATTACAATAACCAGCAATTTCAGAATGGAGAAGTTGTCTAATGTGTGCATGTTTCGTAAGGGTTTGATCAATGTCTCCTCGAGGGTAAGAACATATTATGGACAGCAAGGGCAGTGCCAAATCTTAAGGACCTCCCTGTAAAGTGTAGTCTCTGAAATATTTATATTAGTGACATTTCGCCTCTACAAACTTAACTTAGGGAAGGCTGGGCATCTCTTCTGATTGGACAACTCTTCCCATGCTACTCTTATGATAGTATTAAACTTATTGAACAATATTGAGCTACCCAACAAACCTAATTATTTCTAACATTATCTTTTTTTAAAAGGTGAAAGAACAAATCTTTATGATTTTCCAGGGATTCTTTGGGACTCTCCAAGGTAATTTTAGGTGTAAAGACATTCTGATAATTTTATTTTTTCTGAATTTAGGGCCTGATCTTAGAAAGGCAAAAGCAACAGATTTAATAGAGAAGATTTGGTCCGTGATTAAAATAGGATCATGGGTGCTGGAGAAAAAGTTCAGTTACCTATTCCTTAAAGCAACAATACAATATTTTTAAATAGACAAAGAAGTGGTTAAAATAATTTTAAGGAATCTTGGCTCTTTCAGATGTGAGCAGACTTTGATCTTTGTTCTTGAAAAAAGTAATCACAGACATGATAAAATCAACACAAAGTATAGAAAATTATTCTGGTGCAATATAAATCTCTGCTATCTGGATGGATTACACAAAAGGTAAATAATAACTGCTTATTACCCTGTGTTAAGAGCTCTAAGACCAGTTTATCATTTTAATAGAGAGAAAACCAAATTCTATTTTTGCATTAATTCAATATTTGGCAATAAAGGATTCCAAGTTCCTTTTAACAAAAATTATCTTTTGAATAAGCCCGTCAAAACTGAGAGAACTTTGCCAAAATTTTAACATATTTTATTGCTTCTTTTCAGACAACCACAACAAATATGGTTTACTTTCAGTAAACCTTCTACAATTTTCTGTATCCATTCAAGCTTTGTCTTTCCCTATCCTGCTTCAAGTTCTGGAACACACATTTTCCTTTAGAACAAAACTACTCACTTTTTCTTCGAAAAGCAAAACAGATTCCTTAACTTTGCAATCATTGTTCTTCTCTTCCTTATTGCTTGCGCTATTGTCACTAGTGCTCCTAGTATGGTGTTAATTGTCCACATTAACCATAACTTTTAAACAAACTAACCTCTATTTCTCAGGAGAAAACTAGGAGATGGGTAATTCATAATTGAGTGTTATATACAAGCATAAATGAACATGTTTGTTAACATAATCCAAAGGTTTGCCCCTCTGTGGCATAATAAAATAAGAAACAAACATGTATATATATTTAAAACCTATGGAGCCAGCCCTGATGGCCTAATGGTTAAAGTTTAGTGCTCTTACCACTTCTGCGGCTCAGGTTCATTTCCCAGTCGTGGAACCACACCACCTGTCTGTCAGTTGCCATGATGTGGTGGTGGCTCACATAGAAGAACTAGAAGGACTTACAACTAGGATATACAACCATGTACTGGGGCTTTGGGGAGGAAAACAAACAAACAAACTATGTTTAGTAATCAATATTTTAGAATTTTATCTTAGATATAATCTAGGTATCCAAGGATTATCCATTCATTAATTTGATTTAATACTAGTCCAATATTTTACAGTTATATTGAGGATATTAGAAGTTATAGTTCAGCTAACATACTGTAGAACATAATGACTGTTGATTTCAAAAAGATTGTCAAAATTATAATTCAATTTGGTTAGGCACACAATTTTTTTATTTTTAATAATCCTTAACATTATTAAGTAGCAATGTCAACTTATTTCATCAATAAACTAGTATAGGAAGTTAAGGAATTTCAGAAAACAAACATCTTCTAAAAAATAAAATGTACAAATACATTATACTTAATACTACTAAAATCAAGGGAAAAAGATATAGTTTTTTCTTAAACCAATCTTATAAACTAGTCTGATTTATCCAAAGATTCATCTTAATTATGTGAATTTAGATTATTATGTATTACATATTATACACATATATTTAGATTATCATATAAAATGCTTCTGAGTTAGCACTTTCTGAAAGAATCTTTTTGTTAAAAGGCTAGAACATTTAGAATATTAGAAATTTACTTTATTTTCTAGGAATTCTGGAAATATTAGATTTATGTAAGCATAATATAAGTATAAATAATTGACTTACTCTATTAGTCAATTAGAACAGAGTTCCTTTAATTTAAAAGATCTTATAATCAAATTTATTAATACCCTCCAGAAGTAAGAAAATATTTCACATACACAATGAGAGATAAAATCTTTTCTTAATTACAAACAGGCTGGTTTGGCTCTATAACCTCAGCTACCGGTCAGGAGTAAACATAGAATCAAAAAACTCACCAATCCAGTTCTCAAAGGGATGTTTTCCTTTGTAGTGGACACAACATATTTTCTTAATTAATTTGAGCTCGCAAGTAGACAAACAGACAAACAAAAAGACTGACAAACTGGATTAGGTATCATCTATCATCTGATAGAAAATAGATCCCATTATTCATCTGACAGAGATCAACAAATGGTCAGATCATAAAACCAAATTCCGCATAATAGTCAGAGTTATATATGTACAGGGTCATCTCTTAACCATGGAATCACAACCCGCCTAGCAGTCCTGGGTCTGGCTCTAGATTGGGACATGACCCAAACCACAAGTTTTATAAGGATGCTCTCTAGATTATGCAGTTAACCAGTCTAGTGGTTAGAGACAAGACATGGACTTACCAGTTCCTGGAACCAGTTGTGAAAAGAGACACATCAGTTCAGATACAGCATCTATCCCCAAAACAAGATACAGCATCTATCCCCTAATATGTAGTATTTGCCTATTTCTATGGTCTAAATTTTCCCATAATGGCTGTTTTCAAGCCACCAACACAATGCCATCAGTGCAGAATTGGGCCTGATGCCTGAGTTTGGTTCTTACAAACCAGTATGATCTGCTCCAGGACAAAATTGTGCTTGACCATAAGTTAATCAAAACACAGCCAGTCTAGCAGACTTAGCCAAGAAACAGAAACAAACGGGAAAAAAACCCACAAAATCAGAAAAAAGAAAGAAAACCCATAGAATGCAGAGTTAGTCATTTGGGATTCACTCTGGGGCACAAGAAAAGACGTGCATGGGTTTAGCCAGACCATGAGGTACACTTCTCAGGCCGTACAGCTTAATGGCACCAATAAGTAAGTCTACTTCAGCATCCCAATAGATCTTCCAAAATGGTCCCAGTACTCAGTACTTCAGAAGACAGCTTGTTTTATTTGTGAACAATTCTCGTCATTAGAAAGCTTCTCTTACACTCAGCCAAAAATCTATTTCCTATAATTTCTAACTAGAGAGCTTAGTCATGCTCTTGGGAAACGCACAAAATAAATCTAATCCTTCCATTATTCAATAAACTTACAATATTATGTACAGTTATCTTAGGATTTTAGAGCTAGTCCAACTCATTCATTTTACAGATAAAGAAACTGAGACCCAGAAAGATTAATGACTTTCCTCAATTCATACAGCACGATGATTTGTCACATTTGATGGAATCAGGGATGAAAAAAAACTGTCACAACACATCCCTATTGAGTCTTTGTTCCTTAGTTCTATTAATACCTTGTCTAAAACATTTTCAAGACCTCTTATCATCTTAGTTGCCTTCTTCTTGTAAGTCTCTGTTTAGACAATGTCACTCTAAAAGTGAGGTACCCAGAATCTAATCAAATGTCACAGACGTCAACTGATTAGTGCAGGGTACAATATGTGTTCTGAATTCTGATTTATTAATATTTTATTAACCATTTGGACAACCATTTCACTTTTTAACTCATGTCTTTGTCAAATATAGTTTTCAAAATTAAAACCATGACTTTCATAGAAATACAGAATGAACACAGGTCAAAAATTTATTCAACTCATTAATTAATGAAGGAACCAGTAAGATAATAAAGCTGGTTTTAAAAATCTTTGAGAAACTGAGACTTACATAGATCATCCAGAAAGGCATATTACAATGAGTTTTTTTGATTTAGAAAAAAATCTAGTTAATTACCTATAGGACAATAAAGCATAACATTTGAGATGATCTTTCCCACCAAAGAGAAATCATTTGCATCTCTGTCAGGTAAAAACCTACAAGTTAACATGTATCTTCACAGTGGGCTCTAATCAATAGTAAACAACAAAGCCAAACAAGCACACTTTCCTAGAAAATTAAAAAGTCCTTAAGTGGGCCTCTTGAACAATGTCCTAGTATGACATTGGAAGGACATAAGGCCCTCCCTTTCGCTTTGTCCTCAAGTATCACAGAACATTTCTTAACATCTTTTTTGTATGAACCATTGTTTTGCTAGTCTCCTACAACCTGTTAAAATATAACAATTCAGGACTTTACATTTATTTATCTGAAGTTATTTCTGTCTGTTATTTCAGTTTAGCTTCCTTCCCAGTGTCAGATTCTTTTCTGTAATGTCCACGGCAAGTGACACTCAACGGGAAGGAACTCTCTCCTTTACGAGGTAGCTCAATTTATTGTTAGAAATTCTAGTTCTTAGTGAGGTACTGGCAGAAATATGCCCCCCTGTAATTTTTACTCAGTAGAGAGTTGAATTAAGGAGTAGTCAAACCAAGTAGCTCCTGAGCATTAATCGAAAAGGGGTGTTAAAATATCCCTAAACTCAATTGGGATATGGTGCCAGTTAATATCCACAACTCCTCACCTAACTGAGGTCATGTAAACTGGTCCTGCTACATGGAAGTAGACAGTGCTTTCGAGGGGAAAATTTTAAAAAATATATGTTCCTCATCTACACTAAGCTATTTCTGTTGAGTATTTTTGAGAGACAAACTCATAAGTAGCACAAGGCAACTAAGGGCTAGTCCCCCAGTTTCACCACTTGCTCACTGGAGTCTGATGATAGGGTCATCTGAAATTCCAAAATCCATTAATGCCATGATATTTGCTAGGAATGGGAGGTTTATTTTATGATCTAAATAACAAACCCTTTATTAGGCCATTTTCCACTGAGATAATTGTAAAGTAACGTAGGAAGATTATAATACAGTAAGTATTGGATAAAAGAAGGAAATGTGGGCTAACATAAAAGTCAGATAAAAGAACTCTTAAATAAATTTGGACAGGATACTTAATGACACCCATGTAAATCACCTCTATTCTTTCTCAGTGAGTGTGACTTATGCTATCCAGTTGTGAGTGACATAAAAACTGGAAAAACTTTCAAAAGGTTAGAATTTTATTGTTAAGTCACCACATGTAATAAATCCTTTATTTTGAGCATAAAGAACTACAAATTTTATTAGCAGAAAAAATGGTTTCTCCCCACTTTTGCCAATTATGTGTTTAGCAAATATTGAAGGAATACAGGCTTGTATTGTTGCCAAATTATGAGCCTACATGTCTCACTCTAGCTCTGCTGATTGGTTCTAGTCCTAACATCTGGAACCACGCAAAATAAGTTTAATCTAGTTTCCATGTGATTGACCTTCAAATACTTGAGAACAGTTACCCTATCCTCTTGCAGTCTTCTCTTCTTCAGATTAAATAAGCATGCTGCTCATTGGGCATGGCTTCAAGATTTGTCATTTTCATGATTACCTTCCCGCGAAGGTCTTCTAGTTCACCAGTGTGTCCAAGTGTGACTTCCAGTATGGAATATAACATAACAATGTCTGAGGCCACGTTTATATCAGGCAGTTATCTTGCTCAACCTGTTTTGCCAACTCTGTGTTAAATAATGAAGGAAGTTAAGGGAAACTAAACATCCCATATCCCTTTAATGGAGTGACTTAGTCTCTTAAACTTCCTGGAGCAATTTAAAGTTCTCACCAAGCTCAGGAGCACCCAGTCAGGGCCCAGTCAAGAGACGGAAACCACACCAATTATTTGAAAAGAAAGGATTTAATATAAAAAACTGTTAGCAAGGTAGTAAGTTGTTTACTAGGTAACTAAAAGGGTGAAGAGGAATACTAAAGCATCACAGAGTAGTAACTGCAGGAAGCTGCTATGAGCCTATGTTAGCCTACTTCAAGTTAATACTGAGACAGGATTAAACCTGTAAGGATTTCATTAGAAGAAGGGCCTATGTGAGAGCAAACCCAGAGGGAGCCTGGGACTGTCAGACTGAGATGCAAATATAACCTGGGTAAAACAGAAAGGGACCATAAAATCTAAGGAAGTTTCCACAAAGCCACAGAAAAGTCACTGAGCCAAAGTTGCCAGTCAGAGGAGCCCCAGGTCTCCCAGGAATCTGCCTCAGAATTTGGGCACACTCAGTCATTACAGAGAGCAGGCCCTGGGACACGTGGCCTCAGAGCAAACACAGCATGGATGGATTTCAAAGAGCAATAGTTGGGGCCCTTGGTCAACTAAGCTTAGGTTTGCCAGATAAAATACAGGACATCCGGGTTTAAATTTGAATTTCAGTACGTAGGATATTCTAATATTAAAAAGTTCTTTGTTGTTCAAATTTAACTAGCATCCATCCTGTATTTTCACTTGTGAAATCTAGAACCCTAATTATACTCTCTAGAACTGAAGGTCTGTAAAGGGCATTCTCCTGGCTGCCACACACTCTTGGGGCTAGGAGAAGAAAGGTCAAGGGTTGGATTTCTTAAAACTTCAAAACTTAGAAGAGGGTCTTGAGACGCTGAAACTCAGACATCTAAGGAAAGGATCCCTACAGCTGGTGCTAGTGGTGGGGAGAGGATAAAGCCGGTTCTACAGGTGTTGGAAAACTACCAAGTGGATTCAACTGCTACTACGGGAAGGAACTGCTGCTTCAGGGACGAAGTGTTGCTGGAGTGATGCTCACAGGAACCACAAACAGACAGGAAGCCAACAGGAAGCAAACAGAAAACAAAGAAGCAGCAGCAAGTCCCTTCTCCCTCCTCCAGCCTTGCAGCCTCCCTCAGCACCCGCTGTTGACAGAGCCTATCAGGAAGCAGCTGGCGAAGCAGAAATGCAGAGCAGAGTATCCAAGACTGGGTTTGGACCTGAAAGTAAAAACTTAATAACTGGTACAGATGCAGAAGATTTCCAAAGATCACACTTGGTTAATGAAATGCTGACAAAAGATTGGCTATTGGCCCCATATGATTTCAACATGATCTCAGACTTATGAATTTCATGGTTTGCTGGTGATGGGGTTCAGGACATGGTACCCCCAAATATGACACCTTGGCATACTGAATATTTTAGGCTGAAGGAACTTGAGAAACAGCAAGTGTTGGAAGGACTCTCTGACCTTCTACCACAAAACAGATCATAAGAGAGGTGAGAGGTGCCCTCCCCATTCCCAGAGGAAAGGAACATCCTTATCTCTGAAGATGGAGGGATGCTGGGAGGAATCTGAATGGATAGACTTTGCTAAGTGTCCCCCAGTTTACTACCCTTACCTCATACCATTTTGTCCTATTGAAGCCAGGTAACTGAGGGTTACTGTAAATATTCAATAAGAATATAATTACCCTTCAACCTTGTTCCCAACACAGACACAGATGAAAAGAAGTTAATCTTGCTCATTTGCTGTTTTCTTGTTTAACCTGAGGGGTGACTCAATGGTCACATGGACTTATGAGCTTGTTTTCCAGAAGAAAAAGAATGCCTTTAAGGAAGTTACGGCCACCAGATAACCAGCCCCCAGCTGCCACTGATTCCTAGAAGTCTGGTTGCCCAAGGGCTTATGTGGAGTGAAAGGATCATGGACTTCCCCTTTTTTCTCTGAAACTCCACCTCCCAAGCACCTTAGCTCTATAAAAAAAAAAAAACAACCCTGCTTTCTTCATTTGTTAAGGTGGATTTGAAAGAAGCAATCCTCCTGCCACCTCGTTTTGGCCAATTCAAATAAAGCTTTCTCCATCTCCAAGCACCAGATGCCTCAGTGATTGGCTTATCTTGCATCAGGCACATGAATTTGAGATTAAGAGGTTCGGTATCACAACCACATTTTCCATGACTTTCTACTCTTCATCACATGTAGTATAAAAATGTCCAGGTTTAACTGCTTCTTCAGGTCTTCATCTCCTTATGAAGGATCCTACATCATATAAAATTTACATTAACTAAGTGTGTATGCTTTTGTCTTATTAATCTGTCTTTCATTACAGAGCCCCAGCCAAGAGCCTGGAAGGGTAGAGGGAAAAATATATTTCCCCTCCTACATTGTTTTACAGAAAGGTGTTGGTCACCAACTCCCTTCCACCATTTCAGATAGATTCCATTAACAGCCAACTTGACTAGAGATAGGTTTGCCTTTGCTTTTCAAATTCACTTCGTGAAAAAAACACGTGAGTTAGGATTTCCAAGCCCATCATGAAGATTGGCAGAGGGTCTTGTGTTATGCAGAAAGAGCAATGAATCCAAAAGACTCCATTAAACCTCATCACCAAGGAAAATAGGTACTACTAATCCCAGGTTGCCCGTGGATTCTAATCCCTTAGGAAATGGAAGACCTTAAGATATTATAGACCATTAAGGAAGAGAATATGTCATATGTCATACTTGTACATGCCTTACAGTTTATAAAACATTCTCCTAGACGTTATCTTGTTTTGAGCCCTGTGTATAACCACACACGGGAGGGGAGAGATGATGACTGACTTTAATCCAGAATATAATGGGTAACCTTTGAAAGTTTTTGACTGAAACATTGATATAGTTAGATCTGCAATTTAGAAGAGAATTTTGCCAGAGGGCAAAAGATGAGGACTTCTCAGTAATTCGTTCAAGAGGCAATGAGGCCCTAAATTAAACTAGTACCTTGGAACTAACATCAATCCAAAACTGAAGCATTTTCTCCAAAACAAATAAGCATTTCAAAGGAGACAAAAAGTGTACAATATTTAATGAGTAATAGGGGAATTGTATCTAGCTTTCAGTTTTCTTAACCCTTTTTGGTGTTTCTGCTCTGTTCACATCCATGCATTCACATGCAAAAAATGCATATCAACATTTCAAATGTGAACAGATGGAAAGAAGAGTAGAGATTCAGAGCATTTTGGGTGGGATTTATGTGATCCAAATGAATGAGAATAAAATGTAAATAGCTGGGAAAAAAGTCTCTGATTGCATAATAATTATTATTTTCATTTCAAGAGTGTCAGGAATAGAACAGTATCCTCTACTAATTGCTCCCTATATTAGTTATCTATTATTGCATAACAAATTTCACCAAAACTTAGTTGCTTAAAACAACAATAAACATTTATTATCTCTGGCAGTTTCTATGGGTCAGGACTTCTGGAGCAGCTTAGCTGGCGGTTCTGGCGAGGGGTCTCCCATGAGGCTAGAGTCAAGATATTAGCTGAGGCTGCAGTCATCTGAAGGCTTCATGGGGCTGGAGGATCCCCTTTCAAGGTGGCTCACACATGTGACTGGGTGTTTGGGGGAGGGCTCAGATCTTCTTCACATAAATCTCTCCCAGGGCTGCTCCAGTGTTCTCACGGCATTGCAGCTGGCCTCCCATGCCTCCCTCAAAGTGAGCCAAGAAAGTGAGAGGCAGACAGAAGCAATCCTTTTTAATGACATAGCCTTGGACGCATCACAGTATCACTTCTACCGCGTTCTATTCATCAGAATCAGTTCACTAAATCCAGCCCACATTCAAGGGGAGGGGAATTAGTTTCCACCTTTTGAAGGGAGGTGTATTAAAGATTTTGTGAACATGTTTTTAAAACACCACATTTTTTTACCTTGAAACAGTTTTTTGTACTTTGTGCTCCAAATGAAATTCCCAACTTACTGAATAGCTTCACAAAAGCAAGTGACCTGGGGACTGGTATCTCCAGTTCTTTGGTCAACAACAGCTTGTCAGTTTGCTCGGAGATGTCTAAGATTGTGCAGTCATAAATGAGAAAAGTGTAACTTTGTAATCCGAAGAGGAACAAAACTAAAAGTTCAAATCACAGTAGTTTCATCATTTGAATTATTTTCCTTAAATTTCCATAGAAAGGACAATTTTTGAAATTCAAGCTTCAGTGTCAGAAGGGAGGGAAAAACTTGACTAGTTCCTAGGAGTATAAGCTATAAGTGATGGAATTACAACTTGATACTTATTAGGAATCAGGAAGAACATCCCTACCTGGAAAACCAAAATATTATTACAGCCAAACAAGAAACATTTCTGCATTTATATCTTTGTCCACTTGGGCCACTATAACAAAAGATCGTAGACTAGGTGGCTTATAAACAGCAAACATTTATTTCTCACAGTTCTGGAGGCTGATTCCATGTCTGGTGAGAGCCCGCTTCCTAGACAGCTGTCTTTTTGCTGTAACCTCATATTGTGGAAGGGGTGAGGTCTGGGGTTTCTTTTTTATAAGGGCACTAATCCCGTTCATGGGGGCTCTGCTCTCATTACCTAATCACTTCCCAAAAGGCCCTACCTCATAATACCATCACTTTGGGGGTTAGGATTTCAACACATGAATTTGGAGGGACATAGACATTGCAGTTTAGCTAAGTGTGGAGAAAAAAGAATCGTCAAGATTTTGAGAATGCTGCAAGAAGGCACAAAGACCAGTGCCCTAATGACGTGGGTTGCTTTTCATTTTGGGTTGCTTTTCATCTTCATTGATGTGACGTTTAAACTTGGAGCCTTGGCTTGTTTTTTTACTGTTACTGCTTTCCTTTTTGGAAGTTCTGCAACTGTAGCTATTAGACCTAAAAGATAGGTGACCTTTGTATTCTGCCTCTCAGTTTGAATCTTGGCTTGTCAGAATTTCTTTGCATCTGAGCTGAAATCAGGAGTTAACTTCAGAAAACAAAACCCAGGATGTAAGGCAAGTGTAGCTAAAGAGCAAAATAACCCTTTGCCGATAGCAGCAATATTAACAAGGACTCTGTCAAACTGGTGTTACTCCTTTCCCTCAGGAGTAGTGGAGAAACATAAAATCCAATGGTTACTGCTCTCTTAAGAAAGAGGAGAGAGTGTGCAGCTATGACATACAACTATCCACTGGGGCTTCAGGGGAAAAATAAATACGTAAAATTAAAAAAAAAAAAAGAAAGAGGAGAGAAATTGTGTACTGTGAATGGGGGAGGGGATAGGATTGGCGTCTTTGGGACCTTAAAAGGAAGAATGAAATGAATTTAGAGAGACCCAAAAGCAACCAAGATCATCCACATTGGCAGAAAACTGAATGTCTACTTGTAAATCACGGGACTTGATGTCAGAGGCACCATGGTGTTTGGTGTAAACTCGTAGGAGAGAGACAAAAACTGGAAAACAGAATACTAAAAGTTTAAGAGCTTGAGAGTGTGAGGGGAGCCCAGAGTCTTCCTATCCCCCTTGGCTTCTACACCTGTGTTTGTTCTAGAAAAATAAAGATCATATTGATCCAGGTCAAATTCATCTTCTGCCTCTGCAAACCAGACTGATTTAAAACTTCACACCATCTGTTGGTGGGAGCGGTGTGATTCTCTCCTATACTAATTAATAGCTCATCAAGGGCTCCATATACAACAGAGGCCAACAACAACTTCAAGGATTGGGTCATGAATTTTTGGCAATTTCCACCACGAAGAAATTAAAGTTTCATGTTGATCTAAACCAATGTCCTTCTGCTTGTCCCCATGCCCTCTGGGATCTGCCTTCTGACTTTCAGGAAGTTCAATTCTCTCCTTTTTTCATCGTTTCCCTGCCCCTGCTACCATATTTCTACTGGATACTTCAAGAGAAAGTTTCAAGTCTGAGCCTCTAAGAAAAACTTTTAGAAAATGTACTTTTACCTCTGTTAACTTCAGTTAAGACAACCTCTCCTTTGTTAGATCCCTTCACACTGGAAAGGAAGTTTGAAAGTATTTTAAAAGAGTGAGAAATCCGGTGTGGAAAGAAGAGAAAATTAGAAAGAAAGAAATGTTAGCTTTCAGAATAACTGTTTCACAATGCAGTGTAATAACCACAGGAATCAAGAGTCTTGGTTTTTACATACCTGGATTTACTGCTGAATTATGGATGGCCTTGTGAAAGTCACTTAATTTTCTGGGTCTTAGTTTCCTTATTTCTCAAATGAGAAATTTGGACCAATTACTCTAATGTATGTTATAATTCTAAAATGACATGATTATATATCAACACACCTCAGAAATTATTGACCATGTGATGTTTGTCACTATCTGCAAGGCCTAACACATTATGTTGTATACCTGGACATGACCCCTTCTAAAACCAGTGTGAAAACTGTTCCAAAATGTACTCGAGAAATAAGCAGGCAATTGGAGGGCAGCTGAATAACGGTTGCTTGTCGAGCTTCATAATAAGACCACTCTTCCCCTCCTCAACCTACCACTACTTTCCCTTTCTACTTCCCTCAGTGCTTCCCCATGCCATATTCCTATTACCTCTCCAGGGCCTGAAGTCACAGAGAGAATCACCAGGTCTTCAGAGCCATCCCAGATTGTATCACCTGTGGGCTCTGCCTGTTAGATGGTGGGGCTAGCAAAATATCTTACTTTTTAAAACTAAAGATCATCTAGTGGGAGAGGTAGAGATTGTTTCTGGATTTATTTGGTTAGTCTCTTTTCTTCTCAAAATAAACATCTTTATGCTCAGTTAAAAGCTTTCCAAGATGTTCACAAGAGAAGGGGAAATTCTTGCCAAAAACGTAAGCCCAGCCAGACAGGGATACTGAAATGTTGCTGCCTGTGGAAACACATGGCCAGGCAGGACTTTGGCATAAAAACAGTAATTTGTGCTTAAATGATGGCAGTGTGGACTTCTGGTGGTTCAGAGGCTATGTTCGGGGTACCCAGGCACACTGTGTGGGGTCTAACAACTCCACTGACAGTTCCCTTTCAGTTACTGTTCACAGCACACTCCTGTCTATTTACAGAACTTACGACTCGGCAAACCTTGGTCCTTATGGTTGGAGGGGTAAAGAGAAACACTTCTCTCACTCTTCTTACAGTTTTAGTTCTGCTTCCAATTCTTAGCAGTTGCAAAACGCTTCAGAAGATCTGGGCCCAAGAGCCCTGTCTGCAATTTTACAGCGTTGTGACCTTGGGCAAGACACTTAACCATCTCTGAGCTGCAACTTGCTCATCCATAAAATGGTGATAATAATGCCTATTCCACTTTCCTTACAAGAATTTTGTGAAGATCAAATGAAATAACATAAATAAAAACACTTTATACATCAAAAGGCACTGTGTAAACACAAGCTATTTTTAATTGTCAGGTGTCTCCGCTTCTCTGGTCTTTCCTTTACTGCGTCTGTTTCTCTGCCCTTTAAGCATCTTTGTGGTCTTTTCTTAGTCCAAGATTTTCAATGTGGTTAATGCTCACCTTCTTAAACATGGGCTGGTTACCAAGCAGGCTAACCCGCATCTACAGGTCTATCTAGCTCCCCATTCAGAGACCAATCTACAACCTTTAGTAGAACCCCATTCATTTCAGCAGTCATGTACGGAGCACTTAGTGACTCGGTGTCCTGTGTTAGGGATGCAAAACTGAATGGGCAGGTCCAGCCCTCAAGGAACACACCCATCAGATCTAAGCATCTCAGACCAGTCAAAGAGATTAATCAGGTCTATATAAGCTGCAGCTGAATCTTCTCTCTCTGGCCTCTGGTCCTGGAAGTTGAGATACATCTGAACCATTTGGGGCAAAAGTTAAACACTGAAGTCCCTCAATCCTGCTCTTCTGGAGAAAGCAGGTAACTTTATCCAAGTCTCCTTAAAATTATTTTGCACATCCCTGTGTTGACTGGCCCCATACCTCCTTCTCTTTTTTTCCTAATTCAATACCTAATTCAATGTTGAGGTTCTGCCGGTGTGGGATTCTATATTAGGCAATGAGAACTGAGTCTACTTGCATCTAGAAAAATCTTGCCCAGGAAGATAAACCTGTAGAGGAATAAATAATTTCCCTGTTTGCATCAGGAAATTCCCCCAAATCAATTTATTTGAACAAGTAAATTGCTCATCTAGGCAAATGGCCCTGTTTTTAGGACAGTAGATTACTTACCTGAGCAAATGATTCTCTTGTTAAACAACTGTTTACTTATCAAGACTCACTTCAAGACCCTTTCATAGCTGTGTCCATCAATCCCAAACTACTATATCATAAACTTTTCCCAGTCCTAACTTGATCCCCACTTTAAAAGACCCACACCCCAAACCCCACACATTTCTGCCTCTGACTTCCCCTTCTGAAATATTGCTGGGACTCTGTCAAGGTGGTACTCTCCTTCGTTGTGGTAGGTTTAACAAATTTAGCCATGCTTAATCAACAGATTATACTGGTAGCTTCTTGGGGAGTTTGCAGTTGACAACTTCATGCATCAATCAGCAGAGCAAGAGAAACAGAGGAAATTTTTTTCTCAATTTAACATCTGCCATTTCTTTAAGAAAGACCTCTATAGTCATTATCACGTAAAAACTCAGAATTTTGTTGGAGTTCCTTATTCTTATTATATGATTTGGAATAATTTTTATTTTGAATTACATATGAGGTAGTACATCATAATTTTTTATTGCTTGGAGCTTCTAGAGGGTTCCATTCAGTCTTGGGTACCTCCAAAGATCTTTCTGTCACAAAGCACTCTTTTCTATCCACTGCATTTCCATTGTATGTTAGAAAGTGATTAGCTAGTTGTGTTCATACTAAAGCAATTGGCTAATATTTGAGGAATTTAATTAAAAATCTTGAGAGGGGCTGTGTGAGAGCTAGTTTGCTGTTCACACCAAGCAAAATGGCTTGTATTCTGACTCTCTTAGCCAGTTTGAAACCTGGAAGTTTATCAAAAATGTCACACATGGAAATGAGCACTTGGGGCACTTGTTTAAATTCATGAAATCACAGTCATTTTAGAGAGAGGAGCTTCGTGAGTCAGAAGCTGCTCTTACAGTTCAGTTTGATTCCTGCTGAAACTAGCCTATTCTGAGTTTATAAACTGAGTAAGTTGAAACAGATACAGCAATCATGATAGTTATCATAATCCACGATACCATGGATCCTGATATCATGATATGGCCTATATATTTTCTAAAATGTTTTAGGCTTCAAAAGGAAATATTTAAATTCAGTATCTATCTTTCATTGATTTCAAAAGACTTATAATCTTCCTTGTAAGTATGCATCCCATGGTAAATTGAGTCTTAAATTTCCCCTCATGGATACCTTTTATTTTAGGTTTATTTCAGAAAATTCAAAGGTTGTAATATTTGAAATTAGAGTATTTTGCCGGCAGAAATTCAACATAGCCTCATTTCCTAAGCAGGTAAGATAAGAAGACTAACATTTCTTGAGTACTTGTCTGCCCAGCAGAGACCAAGACACTTTCAAATGCATTATGTTGATTTTGACAACAACCATGTGAGGTGGGTAATAATCTCCTTATTTTATAGCAGTGAAGCCAAAGCTCAGAATTTAAACACCATGCAAGTAGTAAAGTCAGGATGGAATGTAGGTCTACCTGATTTCAAAGCCTCATGTCATTTTTAGCTTACCACAGTGTCACAGATTTTAAGTTCTAACCATTTTTGAGTTGTCTTTATCTTCCCATTCTATCATTAACAGGCATTAGTGAATGATATCATTTTCAAAGAACATATAAGGGTTTTTTAAAAGCAGGAACCTAACCTCAAATAATATATTTATTTATTTATTTATATTTATTTATAATAATTTTATTTATTTATTTATTTTCCCCCCAAAGCCCCAGTAGATAGTTGTATGTCATAGCTGCACATCCTTCTAGCTGATGTATGTGGGACGCGGCCTCAGCATGGCCGGAGAAGCAGTGCGTCGGTGCACGCCCAGGATCCGAACCCCGGGCGCCAGCAGTGGAGTGCACGCACTTAACCGCTAAGCCACGGGGCCAGCCCTCAAATAATATCTTTATATACTGACGTGCTAATCAAGATCCAGGATCCTACTTAAGCAAGCAAATTATTATCCCAAGATGAAACTATGAACCAAACTCTAATTCATGAATTTGGTAATTTATCTTCCCTGTTTGAAAACGTTACTCTCTGTTTCTGATATATATATATATATATATATATCTGATATATATATATATATATATATATATCCATCCTTACATATATTTAAGTATTTCACCTATGGACATATTATATGTGTTTTTTATTTATCTTATCAAAAATTTACTTTTCTAACATTGAAGTTATAATTTGTATCCTACTACATTTTACAAAATGATCAAATGACAAAACATAATTTTTCAAAAATCTACTTGATTCACAGTAAATAAAATAGGAAACTATAGCATCTTTATTTAAAAGAAGAAACATCTACTATATTCAGTACATCTGCATTTTTTTTAACTAAAAGTTCGAGATACTGAAGATATGAAGTTGTATTGGACTAGTATTTCTCTTTTTTAAATAATATTTAACAAGTTCTGTGGATAAATCAGAAGGGATTCTCTTCTGCTGCTTATTTTCATTTTCTGCTTTTTTCCTCTTGGTCTGTTTTCTATCCCATTTCATTTTTACGCCTTCTTACTTTTAAGGACATTTATCACACTCTGAAAATGCTGCCTGCGCTTCTCTATTCCGTTTACGAGTAGGGTAGTGTCATTGGCATTTTAATACTTCACAGCAGCAGTCATGACCAGACACTCTCCTCTTTCTTTTTCTTTTTTCCTTTCTATCTTTTCCTCTTTATTTTTCTTAAACCTGAATAATAGAGCACGTATACAAAATTGAAAGAAAGCTGGTTTTTAAAAAGGGATGACCATAGCTTTCAGGAAAAAATCCCATATGTACCACGACTGCTCCCTAAGTAGCCAGCTAGCAGGAAGCCTGGAATGTGAAGCCGGTGGAAAGGTCGCAGCTCTGTTGGAAGAGGAGAGGTTCTGGTTGGCCTGACTACTTGAGAGAGGTTATAAGAGTGTGGAAAACTTGACCTTTCTTAAAATGAGGAAAGTCCTTAGGGAATTGCCCACACACAACAAATAAAGCCTCAACAATCATCTGTGTGTTTCCATTCCACGTGCAGAGCAAGGCAGCAAATTCTTGGTTATTTTTGGTAGATTTTTTTCTACTATGGCAAAAAGCCTGAGCTGTTGACATTCCAGATGTGTATTTAAAATGGTGTCTCTGAATGGGTAAAATAACATAACTGCTGTCTCCAACTCAGGCATAGCGTAAAAGCAAAGAAACAAGCACTGACTTCTTCATTTACACACTAGCACTTCAGCCTCTCTGTAGTCTTTCACTCACATTTCTTACCCTCTAACCATTAAAACTCTCAGTAGTAAATGTAGTAAGTGGTTTAATTTTTTAATTTCCCCCCCCCTAAAGCTCCAGTAGATAGTTGTATGTCATAGTTGCACAGCCTTCTAGTTGTGGGACGCGGCCTCAGCATGACCGGAGAAGCAGTGCATCAGTGCGCACCCGGAATCCGAACCCAGGCCGCCAGCAGCAGAGCGTGTGCACTCAACCACTAAGCCATGGGGCCGACCCCTGCAGTAAGTGGTTTAAAGGACATCCATGCTCTTGATGAGAGAAATATGTGAGTTATCAAAGCCCTAAATTACTACTAATAATAGTATTTTGTATTTGTGGAATCTTTTTTTATTTCACAGTACTATCAAATTTTTCCATTCATTTGTCAACCATTATTTATTGAATACCTACTATGTGCCAGAAACTCTTGGGTGATGGGGGATACAGCAATGTGCAAGACAGGTGAGGCTCCTGCTTCCATGTATCTCATATTCTAGAACAGTGGAGGATGGGAAGGAGATGACAATAACAAGTAAACAATAAATGAACAGAATATTTTCGGATAATGAAGACAATAAAACAAAGTACTGTAAAAGAGAATGACTCTGGACTGTGACTATTTTAGATTGGGTGGTCAGAGTCTCTGTAAAGGGAAAATAGGGCAGAATTTCTTAAATTTTGTGAAGAAATTTAAAACCTATCTATTCCACCTTACCTTCCAGGTAGGGTATTTTCCTTTCCTTATAGGGGAGAAAACATGGGTTCTGGGAATTTATCTGTACTTATGGATGAGAAAAGTAATAGAGGTTAAAGTCTTGTTGTCAGAGACAAGTGCACAGCTATCTCATACAGCGCCTGAGCAGGTATAGCCCTGCAGGCAATAGCTTGGCCACCAGACAGCTCCTTTGTGCTTATTAGAAGACGGTGCCCCTTTCTCAGGGCAAATGCTCTTATGCAATGCACAACCTACACAAATGTACATGGCCTTCCTGTTCATGAAGCTGGTATACCTGGGAACCAGAAGGTGACCCCCTGCTTCTCTGACGGTAGAAGAACATCTAGGGTAGAAGTCATCTAGGAACAGATGGGCTTTCCTCAAAGAGCATGCAGGTGACTTACACCCCTTGGTTATGTAAGTCAGGATGAATAATTACTGACTCTCTGCGGGGGACGATGTAGTGAAAATTTGAGGGGCCTGTTAAAATCAGGTGTTACCCCTTGGTGAGCAGAGTTTTTTGCTGAAAAGGATAAGGAAATCATCCTTAGGGAATTTCCCTAGAAGGGACTGACCTCTCTTAACGGAAATTTCAAATCAAAGAAACCTATTAGTATGGACCAGAGATCCTAACTAAGGCTCAGTGTCAGATAAGAGCAATAGCATACCTGGTATAAAATTGGCTTGAGGTGTAAAAAGGTGGAAGCAGAGAGTATTGAGATACAAGGGAGAAGTCAGGGGTGTGGGTCCATAAGGTGGCAGATTATATCAGTTAGAATTAGGTTCATGTACAAGTAAGAAAGACCCCAAACAGTGGTTTAAACTAGATAGCTTCTTCCTAGCTCATAAGAAAGGAAGTCTGGAGGTGAATAGTCTATGTCAGGCACCTGGGCCACTCCTATCTTTTTGTTCTGCCATTTTTAATTTCTATTCTTTTTTTTTTTTATAATTTTATTTATTTATTTATTTTTCCTCCAAAGCCCCAGCAGATAGTTGTGTGTCATAGTTGCACATCCTTCTAGTTGCTGTATGTGGGACGCGGCCTCAGCATGGCTGGAGAAGCGGTGCGTCGGTGCACGCCCGGGATCCGAACCCGGGCCGCCAGTAGCGGAGTGCGTGCACTTAACCACTAAGCCACAGGGCCGGCCCTTAATTTCTATTCTTAAAGTAACACCATGGCTCAAGATTATATCCGCATTCTAGGTAGCACTAAGGAGAAAGGAGACAAAGAAGATGCATGGCCTCCAGGAAGTTCCACTTAGCTCTTCTGCTTACATCTCATTGGCCAGAATGCATTCATGTGACCTTTGTGCAAGGGAGGCTGGGAAATATAGTCTGTTAGCTGAGTGGCCGTATGCTCAGCTAAAATCAGTTCTGCTTTTAAAAAAGAAGCAGAGAATGGATATTGGAAGTCAACCAGTAGTCTCTGCCATGGCATGCAGACCCGGATCTCCTGTGTCAGATCTGTGGACAGGCAGTGTCAGTGTGTGAGAACTGAAAGAGCTGGTCATTAAGAGTTGTAGTATTTGGGGGCTTAGTCTACCACTTACTAGCCACGTGACCTTGAGCAATTGACATACTCTCTTTTAGCCTTAGATTCTTTACCTATTGGGATAAGGAAGACAGCATGTAATGTACAGGGTTTCCTGATGATTAAGAGGTAATATTTATAAAAATAAAGCATCTAACAGTACCTGGCATGTGAGAGGCACCTAGTAAATACAATTTTCCTTCTGTTATAAATAGTTTCCCCAGCTCTGCCTATTGAAGCTCCTTATTTTTCATTTTTGACTGATTTTTTTTTTAAAGAAGGTCTTGAAATGAACCTGTTTATTGCCATCTCTCCCTGCCCCCTTCTCCAACAATTCCAAACTATGTGCTCAAGGAGCTGCTTATGCTTCAAAATTCTTGCACCAGTCGGGCTGGCTGGAAGGTCTTGTCTGAGCCACTGGAGAAATGCCCCTTTCGGGGTGGGTAAATTGCAAGGCTGCCATGCAGTGATGGTTACAACCCGTGATTGTACAGGTGTGTCCAGCACAGAGCACCTGGCCCAGGGCTGGAGGAGGAGCTGACATCTAGCCTGATATTCTCTTGCATCAGCTGGGAAAGAAGAGTTCTTTTCTAAAAGGTCTACTCTGAAGGGGCAATTCCTATACCTGCAGGGGCCCTATTTTTCGAATCCCACAAAGGAATCTTCCCTGGGGCTTCTGCCCTGCAGGTATTGTCTCCCCCTCCTCCCACTCCGTTATCAGAGCAGCTGTAAACTTCAGCCATTCTCCTTTCTTCAGTGCCTTGGCCACCTTCCCACTCCATACATGACCAAGACGCCCGGGACCTAGATCTGCTTGTTCAATATGTACCTCTCCCTGCTGCCTCCATTACTTACGAGTCATGAGTATGCATAGTGGTCACTTGGCTCCAAGTTTTTTTTTTTTTTTTTTTTTAAAGAAAAAGGCAAAAACTTTGTGGCTTAAAAGTAGAAGTGTCAAGATGGTGTTACAATTATAGCACCAAAGTCTGGAGAAATGCCTCAGACATGGAAAGCATTAAAATATAGAAAGCTGGTTTTCTAAAATAGTTTTATGGCACTGATTTAAATGGTTTGGATTTTTCCCCTTTTCTTTTTAGGTTTATTTTAAAGTTTATTTTATTTTTTTCCTCTTTTGATTGTAATCAGTCATCTAAAAGACAACTGGGAGAGGCCTTTGGGAACAGTGGTTTTTAAATGATAAGATATCAAAGTGACTTTAAGAGGAAAAAAAATGGAATCTACAAGTACAATGACTCAGAAAGTAGCTACGTGCATGCAAGGAGGTATAAAACTTCATAGCTTAAGTTCAAGGCCATTTCCTATTGCTTAAAGGCTTGAAAATAACGAAGTTGAAAATTCCACAACCCCAAACAACAGCAATATAGAAAATTGTCACCCAAACTCTTTCTTCCCAGAGAAAAAATGTCGAGGGTATTTCTAAGTTAATTGAACAGACCATCAAGAGTGATTGTTCTTTTCAGATGTCTCCTTTCTTTGAAAAACTTTTGGGTTGATATCTCTAAACCAGTCTCTTCAAGAAGATATTTTGTCTTCAGCAAAAATGTGTAGCAAGTCATATGCTCTTTCTAATTTTTAACATTTTTAGAGCTAATTCTTTTAGGCTACCAACTCTGATGGGTCTCCTGCGCTAGATGATTGCTAATGTAAGAGTCGCATAATCCTAGACCCTGTAACACTCTGGAAGTCCACCAGGGTGGGTGCTTTGTCGGTGTCTGTAGCTTCATGAAGAGCTTGCAGTGTGTTTTTGTCCAGTTGCACCGTCTTCTCATTAAATTAATGAATGCCCCCACAATAAAAAAGTAACATTTTCTGAACTAGAGAGAGGAAAATAAGGTAAGATACTAATATGGCTAGCCATTTCTTTTGGCTACATATCTACACCTGTAGCATATGCCATAGCATTTTCCATTTCATGTAAATATAGCCTCCAAAAGTGCTCTTTTTTGTCCCACGCCTACACTGCAAAAAGATAAAAGTCAAAATTTTAGTTTAAAGTTCATTTTTTTAAAGTTTATGTAACCAACTTATGAGAGCTAGTATCATAACCAGAGATAATTCAAGTAAAAAAGCCTAGTTACGGTATACTGGAAAAAGAGTAGCAGGCAGATTAATGTAGAATGCAGCCTCAGTGATAAATGACTCTGTGAGCAAAAGTGTCAGGCAGTTCACAAAGCAAAAAGCAAGCTGTAAACAGCACTAGGCAGAGAGCAGTCATGTTATGCATGTTGTTGTTTGAAAGGCCTGCGTGGCATCAGTCATTTCAGTTACAACACGCAGATACATAATATAGAAAACCTCTGTGATAAAACCCAACTGAAAGGAAAATTGACATATGTGATAAACAGAAAGATTTCAAAGACACCCCAAAATATACTACTTTAGGTGGCGTGGCATTAAGCCCTGAAGGAAAGATAATAGGCCACAGAAAGCATCTATTCATTTATTCATTTAGCAAAGATTTATTGAGTATCTACTAAGTACCAACTACTAGTATGTCCTGGGACCACAAAGATAAAAAAAAAATACAGTCCCTGTGCTGTAAATTGCAGGTTTTATTAAAACAAATGCCCTCTATGTATATATACAATAGACACGCATTCATATGCGCACCAAAAGATAGTACAAGAATTTCATAACAGCTCAATTTGTAATTCCTCAAACTAGAAACAAGCCAAATGTCCATCAACAGGAGAATGGATCAACTATGGGGGATTCACACTACGAAATGCTGTTCAGCAATGAAAAGAACAGCACCCGCAACAATATGGATGAATTTTCCAAACAATGTTGAGCAAAAGAAAGTAGATACAAAAAAGTCATACTGCATAATTCCATTTATTTTACATGGCAAAAATAAAATGTGGCAAGCGAGCACATTCTAGGGCTTACAGTGGGGCTAAGGGAGTACCAACTGGTTGGTGAACAAGGGAGGCTGCTGAGTGATGTTTCGTTTTCTGATCTGGGTGGTGGGTACACAGTTGTGATCACTTTGTGAAAATTTATTGATCTATGCATTTACATGCATATTTGCACTTATGTTACATTTCTATTAAAAAGAATATTGAAAAATAAATGCCAGCGTTTTTAAGGGATATATCTTAATGTATATTAATTGTTGGTAGTGTTTCCATTCTAGAACCTATTCTTGGCCTCTCTGTGACTTGACTCAATTTTCCCATGCTGGGCCTTTGTTCAAAAGAGAAAGAATATTTGGAGATATATCATTGAAGACATCATTAAAGACCTTTAAAGAATTATTGCTTTTCTTCTAGTTTTGAAAAAAAGTAACCATGTTGGTCCACTCATAATTTAACAACTGCTCTAGAATGTTTAGAATTCTGCCAAAAATTTACCCTAAGAGCAAATTAGTGCACAAAAACTTGGCTAATATTTTTTAAAATCAAGTTCAGATCTCAAATTAAATAGTTATTTGATGTCTTCATCATATTAAAAATCTACAAAGAGGACTTTGTCAGTATTTTAGATTCGGAGAGATATCTGGTTTGAGCACAAGAAAGTTATAACCCTGCAAACTACTGTTTTAGTAGCTTTTGCTTATATGGGCAGAAGCCCTAGATGAAACCAAAATTTGTTAAATTCTCGTATGGTGTTGGGAGAGCACCATAATTCATATTTGCCCAGGGCTAGGACTTGGAGTTGACAAGTTTTGCCCATCTTAACTAGTAAAGGTTAAAATTTCCACAGTGCCTTTTCACCTAAGTCCATGAGTGTGTTCTCAGAATGAAATGTACTTTATGGGCATTCTGGAGGTATAAGAACTCCTATTTCATCTAAGTGGCCCGGCTTGGGGACTCATGCAGTGTTTAATTTATAAATGATATTTCATAAAGCACAGAATTCAAGAGCTAGAAAATGTTGTCTTACACAGTGAGTAAGCAGGAAATAAAGTCCTTCAAAAATAGTGAATTATAACATGAAAACAATGCTAGAATGAGCCTAACCTAAATCCTGGCCACGTGTGTCCTTTAAGTGCTATGATATTGTTTGTTTTAAAATAGATTGAAAAATTCTTAGCTGTAAATTCCAAGGAGCAGGTAGACGGACATCAATATCACACCCCACCAAATGCACCAAAACATCCATTAAAAAATACACTTAGTTATAGAAATGTTTAAACATACACAAAAGTAGAGAGAATGGCACAATGAACGCCCATGTACCAATTACCCAGTTTCAATAATTTATTTTATCAGTAATGTTTCATCTATCCTCTCCCCACATACTTTTTTTCTTTCTTTCTTTTTCTTCTTTCTTTCCTTCCTTTCTTTCTTCCTTTTTCTCTTTTTTACTGAAAAGTTTTAAAGACAGTCAGATATCGTTTCATTTCCCTTGTAAATGCTTTAGTAAACATCTCTAATAAGACTTCTTTTAAAAAAACATAATCACCATACCATTGTCATACCTAACAAGATTATAAATAATTTCTTAACATCCCATGCCCAGGCCATTTTCAAATTTTCTCAGCTGTCTCAAAGATCTATTTTCCAGTTGGCTTTTTTGAATTAGGATCCAAAAATGGTCCATACAGTACGTTTGTTTGCTATGGTTCTTAAGTCTCTTTTATTCTATAAGGGCCTAACCCTCCCCATTTACCTCATCTTTTTCTTTTTATGCATCAATTTGTTATAGAAACTGGCTTATTTTTTCTGTAGGGTGTCCCCCATTCTGGATTTGGCTGACTGTTCCCTTGTGGTTATTTAGCTTATTCCTCTATCCCCTGTAAGTGGTAGTTAAACCTAGATATTGATTAGATTCAGGTTCAATTTTTTTTTTTTTCTTAGAAATATAGCCATTTTAAACCTTAGTCTGCTCTAGTTTAATATGCTCTTGGACTCTGCATAATTTTCCTCTACAACTTTTTTGTTTTTAACTCCTATTTTATAGGTACTTTATTCTGTTGGGGGTCACCCAGCCACCTATTGGCAGAGCTGAGAATAGAACCTAGGTCTTTCCAGGCCTCATCCTGGGCCTTTTCCATCAGAGAATGCCTCTGGAAGGAGAAGAGCTCCCTTCTCCTATTTCTCACATCTGCCATAATCTTTTGAAATTAAAACCTTGCAGCAGTCTTGGAAGAAGTTCAGTGCCACTCTAGCCAGTCAGGGTCTCATAAAACCCCACAGTAAAGGCAGTGTTTATGTCAGTGTTTCAGCTGAAAATTTTCTTTACCATTCAGCCATTACTTTTACAGTATTAAACAAAGCTGAATGCTGGGCCAGAGGAAAGCAAGTTTCTAGTAATTGACTACCATTCTGTACAATTTTTCAGATCAGCTTGTCATATTTCCATTGTGACTGTCTTAATTATTGTAGCTCTCCCTAGCATTAAAATTCTTTTTTCTCAAGACTGGCAAAACGTTGATAATTGTTGAAGTCAGATAATGAGTAATGCGGTTCACTATAATAACCTCTTTTTGAAAATAAAATAAAATAATAAAACTAGAAAATTGTTTTTTCTCCTCTCCTCATGCCTAAATCAAGCATCCAGAAGATAACAAAACCTTAAGCCGAGTTATTTGTCACATTGACTCAGAAGTTTTGGAAGTTGTCATTTGGCTCGGTGACTCAAACAAGCTTAGGGCTTTTCTGGTATGGAAAGGCCACTGCGTTTGGTGCTATTTATTACAACTGAAGTCAGTTGTGTGATTTTAGCCTTGCCTCTGTGGAAGCCTATCTATTATCAAAAGCTGCTACACACTTTATGTTCAAAGACACCCAGTAATGGATATGAAGTCAGTGGTGTTCTAGATCAGGGGGATTACCGCATCACTGAAGAACTGAGGGAAGGAGATTACAAGGCACCTGTCTGAGCCCTGCATGGTCCTACTGAAGTGAAGCCGTAAAACGCATCAGGCACATTTTTTCAAATGAAAGAAATGTGGCATTTTGCATGCAATTATGGACTTTCAAAGGCAAATAAACTAGCATTAGAGAAGCATTATGGCTTCTTTACTGAAACTAAAGATCCTTAAGACCACTGTGGGAAGAAACTCTCCAACACTATCCCATAAGTGTAGCTGAATTTTGGTGAAGAATAATTCAAGAAATAAAAAACTAAGTGTGGGTAATTAAATGTTTCCTATCTAAAGACTATATTTCTTGGATTCTGGGATTTCCTTCTACATATTTTTTGTTTGCTTTTAACTCTTATTTTATATGGTACTTTATTCTGTTAGTGGTCTCCTCCAAATCATGTAGTTTTACACTGAATGGGTTTGGGGCAAATTTTACCTTCTTAACCAGATTCAGCTTCTGAATTTCTAATATTTAATTGCATAGATTAAATTCTATTATAACCAGCCTAGCGGCATTTTTCAGTTGTTTTATTGTAATGCTATGAAACTGTGAATGTTGAGCTAGAAGTCATAGTTTCATTTTAAAAGAAGTGAAGAAAACATTGAGAATTTAGGCGTAGTTTTCTGACTATGGTTTTTATATTTTTGAGGCAGAGAGAAAGGGAACAAGTTAAAGGAAAATGACATCTTGTGTGTTGGATGAAAAATGACAAAGTGCTAAGACAGCTCATCTCTTTTCTCTCCTTCTGCACATACAACATCAACAGCATCAATCAGGGAATTCTATTGGTAAAGAGTCAATCTTTCCAGGATGGAGACCATAGAAAATGAACATTGTCCAGGATTACTTCTTGTGCCCAGAGCAGCAAAATGTTTTCATCTGCTCAAAGATAGAAACGTTTGATTAAATAGAGCTCTTATTAAAATTCTACCTGTATTTGTTTGAGATTTGAAAGAACTATACCTTCCCATCATTTTTACTTAAATGAATATAAGTTTGTGAAATTAGATATTCAGGAATATGTTTTACATTTGGACAAGAGTTTATGACACTGGCTAACCGCAAAAATGTATTTTATGGTGTTAAAATATTCATATTAGGATTTAGAAGTGTTGCAACAAATTCCTATAGCTACTAATCAGCAGAAGTTATCATGACTGTTAATATTTGTGTTTCCCTCTGTTTTCACTCTTATCCAGTGCTTCTAATTTGACTGTTGCTGGGTACTGTACAAGATGAGTTTAATAAATCAAAAAGCTTGGATTTCATTGGCTTAGGTTTTAATTTTATACGTATTTTTTCTTTGTACCTGTTATGATTTTCAATATGCAGCAGCAGGAAACTATAGGGTGATTTTTTCCCGTGTAAAACAGGGAAATTTGAAATTACATAAACTAGTTCCTCCGAAGTATAAATAACTTGAGTTTTACAGCAATTGAATGTTATCCTGTATAAAACTAGTACATGTGTACATGTGTGTATAAACACATACATATGTATATAAATGTATATATTGATATGCTTGCCTTAGTAAAATCATTGAGACCTCTAAGACAGGCATCAGATGGAGAATTTGGGGATTCTTATCAGAAATGTTGAATCCTAGTGACCTTAAGCCCTCATGGATAAAAATAATAGAATGAAAGTATAGAGAATTGCTCTATAATATCCAAGAACAGAGGCTGGGAAGGGAAAAATAGCAAGCCAGATTTTGTTTATATTTCAATAAACAGTAGATATTTTAAGAATTAACTAAAATCTTTACAATATTTGCAATTTCTGCAATGTATGTTATATTATTTCATCTGTTGCATCGAAAACCCTTAAAATGAAAAGGACTCTTTGCAGGAGAGGAATCAGGAGAAATGGAAATATTTATTGTATGTTCTACCCCAACAGAAGAACTCTAAGAGGTAGGACAAGTGGTTATAGCTGCAGAAAGAGGCCCTCTAGCCAAATCTCAAGGGGCTTTGGGAAGAAAGAAAGATGTTAGCCTGGGATGAAAAAAGCAATGGAGAAGTGGGGGGGAAGCTTTAACCAGCCTGAGGACTAATGGTTTCCTCAGTAGGTGATGGATTTATGCGGTGGTCCTCAACTCTGCTGCACATTAGAACTACCTGGGTAGCTGTTTTCAACATACCTGTGCAAGGCTGCTATAGCTAGGTTGAGAGGGGCCTGGGCCTGTGCAGTTTTAAATGCTTCTAGGTGTTTCTTGTGTGTTATCAGGGTTTAGAACCACTGAGTTAAGGTTTTTCTCACTTAATATATTTCTTTTTGCAAGTTCAGCATCTGAAGATGTTTCTTTCTAATTTATAATGTGCAATTACTCTATCCTACTATTACATGAGTAATGATCCCTTAGTTCTGTGGGTCATGGTCTAGTGAAGCTTAAGTATAAGAAACTGAGAAAAAAAATTAGCACACTCAAATTTTTTAAAGAAAAAGTAAAATAAATTGTACTTTTAAAAAAACAGCTAAATACAATTAGAATTACTATACGCCATTTTAAGATAATACTTAAAATAAGATTTAAAGAAATAAATACCTAGAAACAATCTGGTACCTTTGTTACTAATCCCTACTTGTTACCAATAGATGTTTATTCTCAGCTTGGTTATTTATAATCAGACTTATTTAAAATGTTTCCTCCACTCTCTAAATCCTTCTCTTAGCAATAGACCTCTTTATATTAAACACTAGTATAGTCCTAAATGACTATTTTCATCCAAAAGAATTTTATACTTTTTGCAAAGAAAACTGAAATACTTGTCCATTTTTCTATACCTCATTAATTCCCTTATGTCTTGTGTGGGTCAAAAATGTAATGCACTTTATTCACATTAACTATCATACTACAAATTTATTTCTGATATACCTTCTATATAAAGGAATGCATTTATTTGCTGTAAAACACTATATTTTAAAACAACATTTAGTAAAAGAAATGATAGAGTTGGGAAATTATCATTTTGCAACCATGATAGAAATAATTGATTCAGGCCAGAATCGTCAGTGGATGCTAAAACCATTGAGTTGAACTTTGACGGGATATTTACTTAGTCTTAAAGTATTTCCCCACAAATTACAATAACAAAGGGAAAAATGGTAACCTTATTGTGAAGAAACCCGGGGGACACTGCCTTAACCAAGAGAGAATGCAGAAGAATGGACAAGCTGTTGTCACGTGCCTCCTAATGTGATGCACTGAGGACACAACATCACCTGTGTAGTGTTCCTGCCAAAATTATAGTTAGCCTGAAACTAATTATGAAAATGAGTCAGACCAACCCCAACTGAGGGACATACTGTAAGTGGCCTATACTCTTCAAAATCATTCATATCATGAAAGGCTGAACTGTTCCAGATTAGAAGAGATTAAAGAACACAACATCTGAACTAAATGCAGATCCTGGATTGGATTCTGAATAGAAAAGATAATTGTTTTTTCTGTAAATGATAGTAAGGGGACAACTGAAGAAATTTGTGTATGCATTGTACAGTACTGCATCAATGTTAAATTTCCTGGATATGATCATTGTACTGTAGCTATGCAATACAAAGTCATTGTTTTTATGAAATACATGCTAAAGTTATTTAGGGGTAAAGAATCATGATGCCTGCAGTCTACTCTCTAATCTTTAACAGTTCATCAAAAGTAGTAATAAAATTATAATAATTATATATATATTGAGAGAGAGAGAAAGATAATGTGGCAAATTGTTAACAATTGATGAACCTAGATGACAGATATAAGAGAATTCATTGTACCAATTCTGTAAATTTTTTATTTTTTTCAAAAGAAAACATTTAGAAAACCCATAGAAACAGTATATTCAATAGCCTTGTAAAGAGATAGACTTAGTAAAGCAAAGGTCTCCAGTATATTTTATTTTTTTCTTCACCTTTTCCTTTTACTCACTTTTAATTGCTTTAACAAATGTTTAATGATTCGTGAAGAGATAGTAAAACTCTGGGAAAGAGTCTTCCTTAAAGAAAATCGTGAAAATTGACAAATCCTTTTATAGTCCAATAACCATCTCCTAATTTATTGGTTTAATAAATTCAGGTTTTTTGGTAAAGTTAATTCTGTGTTTTTTATTGTAGTAAAATATACATAAAATTTACCATTTTAACCATTTTTAGTGGTATTAACAACATTCACATTGTTGTACAACCATCACCACTATCCACCTCCAGAACTTTTTCATCCTCCCATACTGAAACTCTGTACCCATTAAACACTAACTCCTATCCACCCCTTTATACACCTTTATACATTCTGGATATTAATCCGTTATCAGATATGTGATTTGCAAATATTTTCTCCCATTCTGTGGGGTCCCTTTTTATTCTTTGATGCACAAAGTTTTTAATTTTGATGAAGTCCAATTTGTCTATTTTTTCTTTTGTTGCCTGTGCTTCTGGTGTCGTAGCCAAGAAATCATTTCCATTTTACTTCTTAAAGTGGTAAATAGCCATAGATATTTTTCTTTGTGTTTTAGAATAGGAATGATAATCCTAGTCATTTATAATTTCTGGAACGTGCAACCCATACATTTTGGCCTCAGCAGTGTAACTTCGAAATGAAGTTATGTTTCCTTTTTGCAACTAAATTATCACTGTTCTGTTTGTGAAATGTAGTGCTTTTAAGTCTTCCCTCTGCTATTTTTGGAAATTTCTCAGGGGGATTGCTCCAGAACAAATTGCTCAGTTTGGTTTTTTTTTTTCCGTTCAAGCCTCTTCCTTTTGCCTTTGCTGTGAGTGACCCTTGTGAGATGTCCATGCTGCTGGACACAGATGTCCTCCAAGTGTATCTGCCACAGAGGTCTCCAACTTGCCCTCTGACCCAGAGAGATAGGAAACTTTGCCTCTCCCTCACCCCTGATGCATGTACCTTGAGCTTCTTGGTGTAGATGCCTATCTTGACTTCTCTGCCCCCAGGCGGGCAGAGCAGGTGGGGGGGGGGGGGAACTGGTAGGCCATATGCCGAGTCTCAGGGTGGGAACCTGGAGTGCTGTTAGGAAAAAAATTAGTCTGATGCTTATTAAAACAGTAAGGAAGACTTTATTCAGGACTGTCGCAATAGGTGTCAAGACTATGGCAATAGGGGAGAGAGTTCAGGCTCAACTCTGAAAACAGCAAAGACGAGTGGAGATTTATAGCCAAGAAGCAGAGTGAAAGGGGTCAGTGGATGGAAAATTACTAAGAAGAGACACCCAGGGTAGGGGGATTCTGGTTAAACTGACTTAACAGCATTCTTGCTGAAGACAAGCCAGAGGGATCAGATATCAGGGCTGAAGAATCTGATCAGATATCAAGGGTCGGGGAGTCTCTCCAAACTGACTTAGCAGGATTCTTCCTACAATTGGGCTATGCAGGCCCAGCAAGGGTGGGGGACAAGGCCAAGGCCCAGTCAAGAAGAGGGCTCAGAGGAGCCTGAAGTTTGGTCAATCCCTCCTCTTATTCAAAGGAAGAAGAGACATTCTTCCTTCCTTTAGGCAATATAAGTCCATTTCTCATTGGTCGCCTTTTGTTCATTAAGCACTAGCTGGCTGAACCATCTGTTGAGACTTGGTAGGAGGGCAGCCAGTCAGGCAGATTTCCAGATGTTGTGCTTGAAACATCCTTAGATGGTGGAGTGAGGACAGCTGTGGAAATCTGATGGATTTCCTGGTTTGCAGTTTGAATGTCTTTGATGATAGCATAGACATCAGCGTCATAGTCGTGGTTATTTCCTGAAGTAGAGCAGGGAAGATGGAGGTTTTCCATTGAACTTCCTGAGTGGCCCACACAGCAGCAGCTCCAGGCACAAAGGTTGTCCAACATCTAGCTGCAGCTTGCAGGGCATCTTCAGATACAAGACAACCTAGACTCCCCATAAGGATCTGGTCAGTCAGGCTCTAAGGCAGGAGGGTGGAGAAAAATTGAAAACATTAATTTGGAGAGTTGTAACCAAATATTGGAGGAAGCTAGAAGAATTGAAAATTTGGTAAGGGACAAAATATGCAAGACTGCAAAATATATCGCACAATCTGCAAACTATGCAGAATCCAGTCCAATTTACAGATAGATAACAAAACCTCCAAGACAATGAATAGGACCGGAATCTGATAACCCACAAAGATGTGCTATAGTTTTCCTATGATTCATGAAGCATAAATATTTCCTATAGTTTATGAAACATGAAATTTCTTTCTATAGGCACCCTCCTTTTTGATTCTCATTTACAAAATAAATCTGGTCTCACTAGATTTGGCTTGATTATTTACATAAGTTCAGCAACAATGTAATTGACCACATAGGTCTTTTTAAGTCTATTTTGCTGGAACTTTTAATAAGGAATCTCAAATCAGACTTTTAAAAACCTCTTGAGGCTAGGAAGCCAAGCCAAGAACTTGCCACTAAATTTTACCTGCAATACCTATAGATTTGGGTGATTTCCTCTCTTCTCCAGGTTCCCAAAATATCCTAAGGTTCCTGGACCTGCCAGGAAGTGATGTTCCTTAATCACCTATAAGACCAGGAACACTGTAAGTCAGATACCAGGCTGGTTTTTCCAAGAAGGCGTTGTAAGCATTGGCTTCATAAAGTCAACCTTAGTTCCTTAAGACTGTCTGTTTGTATCTGATTCTACACATGTCATTCTCAAGTATGACATTCCAGTCAAAGCTTGGTTATATAACTAATTTTTCCAGTTGTGTTCCGTTACTAGGAGGACAGATTCTCATTGAACGCATGCAAATAATTATTTTGCCATGGAAATAAGAACACTCAATAAGAATTTCTTAATATTGGAGGGATCAGGCAGAGAAAAAAAATAAGTGTTCCATTTCTATTTATAAAAGTACAATCACTAAATGTTTGTGAGTTAGACATAGCTTAAGAGAAAAGATAAAGGGGTACATTATATCCAGAAAATAGAACATTAAAGAACTAGCAAAGTTCCAAAGAAAAAGCCATAGTCATCTTTAATCAGATCATTCAATCCCATGTAATTAATTCTTGTTTGGCTTGATTTTGGGTTAGCAGTTTTATGAACCTGTCAGCTTCTCAACTAGAGTTCTGGAAATCCTTACTCAGTCCAGTGGTATGGTCTCAGAGTTCTTTAAGCAATACCACGAAAAGCCTGTCTCCCAGAGTACCTGTCATATTCTTTTAAGACTGTCTCTTTTTGTTGAAGATGAAGCACTCTGGCTGTAGTTGATTGCAAACACTTTCAGGAAAGTATCAGAGTAAAACAATAACTATCTGTGGATAACAAAGGACTTAAAATGGCCATGGTTAAAGATCTGATGTGAGTTCATTTGACCAGGGGATTTGGTTATTTCTGTGGCATACAACATTTAAAAATAATAACTGGAATTATGACTGATAACATTATATTGGATATATCATGGACAGTGAGAGTATTGACAAATTTCTGTGAACTTCATACAATTTCTGAAATATTTATATTAATGAAATTTACCCATACAACTATAACCTAGGGAAGGTCAAGCATCCCTTCCTACTTGACAATGATTTTTATGCCATTCAACATACAAATAAACCTGATTATTTTTTAACACCTCTCTTTTACAAGATGAAAGAACAAATCCTTTGAGATTTCCCAGAGAGCCTCTGGAAAATCTCAAAGTCAGTTCAACATCAAGATTTCATTTAGGATTTGATTTTGGGAAGGCAAAATTGTCAAAAATGTCAAAAGGTTTGAACACTTTATTAAATAAGATCCTAGGTCACTGTGAAACAATACTGAGCTATGTATTTAACCAAGCTGACAACAAAAGAATTCAAAAGTAACTATAGGAGGTAACATGATTGCAAAAAACCTTAACCTTCTTTTAAAAAGTGAGAAGATTTGCTTCTCTTAAATAGTCAAGGACATGATAAAGGTTAACATAAAGCACAGGAAATTATTCTGATAAGGCACAAAATCTTGGTTTCCTAGGCATATTATGCAAAAGGCAAAGAAAAAGCTTTACACTCTCTTATTAAGAGCAGGCCAATAATCCAAGAAAACTTTATCATTTTTAATGGAAAGAAAACCAAATTCTAGTTTGGCATCAGTGTACTTTTGAAATCAAAGTTCATTTTTTTAAAAAACCTTATACATAAACCCAATCTGAGCCAGCTTTGACCGCATGAGATAAGAGTCCTTTTCCAAGATTCCTTTTCTGCAAACCTTCTACAACATTCTATATCCATTAAATTTTTGTCCTACAATTTTCCTCTTTCTCGTTCTCGAGCAACCAGTCATTTCATTTAGGACAAAATTACTCTTTTTCCTTTAATAAAAACACATCCTACATTCCTTGTATTCTTTTCATGCAAAGTTGTTTCTCTTCACCCTCATTATTTGTAGTAGTTTAATTTACATATACTTATTACAATTTTTAGTCATTTGTAACTTTTTTTTACAGAGAACATTAGAAAGTAGACAATTGTGAATTGTCTGTCACATACTACCGCACTGTAGCAGACTAGCAAATTTTATGAATATACCATCTGTATTAGTCAGGACTCTCCAGAGAAACAGAACCAATAGTATATAATTGGATATATATAAGAGAAGATTTATTATAGGAATTGTCTCACACAATTATGGTGGCCAAGAAGTCCTACAATCTGCTGTCTGCAAACAGGAGAACCAGGAAAGGAAGTGGTGTAATTCAGTCTGGGTCTGACGGCCTGAGAATCAAGGGACCAATGATGTAAGTCCCATTCTGAGTCCAAAAGTGCAAGAACCAGGAGCTCTGATGTCCAAGGGCAGGAGAAGATGGATGTCTCAGCTCAATTAAAGAGAGAGAATTTGCTTTCCTCCACCTTTTGTTCTATTCAGGCCCTTGTTGGATTGAATGATGCCCACCAGCATTAGTGAGGGCCATCTTCTTTACTCAGTCTACTCATTCAAATGCTAATCTCTTCCTGAGACACCTTCACAGACACACTGAGAAATAATGCTTTACAAACTATCTGGATATCCCTTAGCCCAGTCAGATTGACACATAAAATTAACTGTTACCCAACCAGGTTTGTTTTTGCCAGTTGCCCAGAAAGACAAACACTGAGATGAGGTGAGCAGCAGAGAGAGGGTTTAATCACAAGGCAGCCAAGTGAGGAAACGGGAGAATGAGTCTCAAATCTGCTTCCTCGAAAATAGAGACTCAGGGATATTTATGGGCTAGGGGGCAAGGTGGTCTGAAATGTGGAGATAGATGTTTGGAGGTGAGGAAAGGTGAGGTAATTGATAATCTGCATAAGCGTAGTCAGACTTCATACCTCTTCATAGGACACGTGTTCACAAAATGGCAGCATTAGCATGATCTGAGGGTGGAGTTTTTAGCCTCTTGATGTCAAACAGTCACTTATCGGACATCTGCGCGGGCCCAGCTGATGGCTTGGTGGTCTCCACTGGCCTGAAGTGGACAAGGGGTTCTAATTTCTGAAAAACAGCTCAAACACTCATGGTGACCCAGGCTCCAGGGAGATGTTATCTATAGGAACCTAGTGGGAGTCAGATAGCATATTGCCTAAACAGCACAGTTAACAATGGGCGGGGGAACAACTAAAAACTAGAATCAGCAATTGCAGAAAGGGAAAAAAACTTTGGTTACTAGCTACTTAATCATCAATGGCTAACTGTTTGCTGGTTTCATAGCCATCACTCCATCTCACAATTTTTATAGATATATGCTTCCTCATGGAACAACTTTTCAATGTGGCAAAAAGAACATGTTTAACAGACCCAAATACATTTAGCTTCTCTGTACCATATAAAAATAAGAAGCCAAAAGTAAACTTAAACATATGCTTAGTAATGAACATTTCAGTAGTTTATCTTACTTAGAAATGATCTAGATATTTAACAAATATCTATTACTTAACTTAGCATAATTCTAAGGTTGCAAGTTACCAAAAAGAGTTTGGAAACTATTTTCAGGCAGACATATCATTAAACAAAGCTGGCTATCATCTCAAGTTATTTCCCTGTTAACTATTTTTACAGCATATGCATGTTAGGCAAATATCACAAAAACAAAACCTATAAAAGGTTAAATACATGGGCTTTTTGTTTTACTGCTGTGCTTGTTAGACATGAAGTCGTGCATAATGGAGATCAACAAATTCATTTTTACTGCATCTTTACTTGTCCATTTGGTCTTAGGTTTAATTTATATCTTTTATCTTAAACATCTAGTAGATATAATATTACCTTATTTGCCTAGTAAACCCAAGTAAAACAACCATGTATGCTCACATTATACTTAATGCTGAAACTCTGAAGACATAGTCATTTTTATTAAACCAATAATACCAAACTAGTCTTATTTATCAAAGATTTACTCAAGTCACATGAACTTTAAAAACATTTGGGTTAGTTTCTGTATTTCTGAGAGTATTAGGAATATTTTATCTATATAAGTGCTTATTAATCTCTAAGCCAGTTTGAATAGAGCTCCTTTATGGGATTTTGTAAATTAATTTGGTAATACCATCCAGAGGTAGAAAAATATCATTTACATGACATATACATACATAAACATACACAAACATACAGACAGACACAAAGAGAGACCAAACAGCTTCCATTCTAAAATTTTAGCTATGAGTCTGATAAACACAGTAATATAAAATTCACTGGTTTACACGACATATTGGAGCTTATCTTTGCTCCACATTATATTTTTACCTGAATTGTGCTTCTGACAAGTGGGACAAGTGGAGGTTACCTACTCAATAGAGGGCTGAAGGGTTTTTCCAATATTTGTGGAGGAAACTTGAAGATTTTCTTTTGCCCTGGTATGTAATCTTATGGAAGCTGTGGACTAAATTTTAGGTGAGAGACTGAGGGGCCATCAGTCAGCTGTCTGAATGTTTCCAAAGCTCATCTGAATGGATAAAATATCCGGTCTGTTTACAATTAGGTTTTTTTGCCTTTTCAGCCTCAGGTAGCTGCTTCCAGGGGCTCCTGAGTCTCTTGAGAGGGCCCAACGGGGCCAGGGGGCTTAAAGTTCTGGTGACTGTAGGGAGCTGAGAGCCTGGAGTAGGAAAGGAAAGTCTGGCAGGGGCGGATAGAAAGATGGATGAGGCAGGAGTTTGAAGGTGGACATATCAAAAGATTTAAGGGATGAAGGGAAGTTGAAGGTGGTAAAAGGAGTACAGCTGAGGGAAAGGGAGAGGTCTTAGATGAGCCAATTTGGAGAGAGCCCAAGTTCCAAATGACCCTTTGTAAAATCACGACAACAAGAAAGAAAGTGGACAGTTAGTGCCAAAATGGTGGAGCATACGTGTAGTTAGCATGAGTTCGAGAATTGGGTTTCGTCGACTAAGTTCCCATGGGAGAAGCAGGATCAAATAGAGAGAAGAAAGGGGCTTCATAAGGAGCCAGGAAACAAATTTCCAGCCCAGGAGTCAGAGAGTGAATCTCCATTGGAAACAAAGAGCCAGGCAGAACTTCCAGCCTAGGAGGTACCTTTCAAGTGAAAAAAAATCTGAGACTATAACCTAGCCTCAGAGAATATACTCAGAATCCAAGGACTCAAAACCTGTCCTTACTGTGCTTCAATGGACTGTCATCCAAAACACTGTCTCAGCAGTCAGACTCACCGCAGCATCCCGGATCAGTCAGCCAGGCGTGAAGACAAAGGTGTCAGAGATGCACACTTGGGATCTTGGGTGAGAGGTCCAGGGGTCTGATGATGAATCTGATTCTATGTGAGTTGCGGCACCATAACTGTTAAAGAAAACGTTATTGTGACATTTGCTAAAGCAGTAGGGAAGACTTTATCCAGGACTACTGCGACCCGTGTCAAGACTATGGCAGTAGGGGAGAGAGATCAGGCTCAACTCTGAATACAGAAAGGACAAATGGAGATTGATAGCCAAGGAGCAGGGTAGGGGGTCCAAGGGTGGAAAATTACTAAGAGGAGGCATCAAGAGTAGGGGGATTCTTGTTAAATTCACTTAACAGGATTCTTGCTGGAGGCAGGCCAGGCTGATCAGGTATCAAGGGTTGGGGGCTCTCTCTATACTGACTTAGTAGGATTCTTGCTACAGTTAGGCTCTGCAGCAAGGATGGGGATTATGGTTGAAACCTAGTCAAGAAGAGGGTCAGAAGAATCTGTCTAAAGTTTGATCAAGGAGAGAGTCTTGTCAGTACCTGTGAGGGGATCTGCACTTGCCCCTGAGTATTCCGGTGCCAGACACAGAGTGACATTAAATAGCAAATAAAAAACACCTCAAGAGGTAGAGAAAGAGACAATGGAAGAAAGGAAAAAGCTTTATATTATAGTACCCTTAATGGCTTTTTTTTCTTGCTCTTTGAACAAGGGACTCCACATTTTCATTTCTCAGTAGGCCCACAAATTGGGTAGCTAGTCCTGTATACAGCCCAGGTAGCATGAACACATACTCATCTATTTCCTTGGGATTCTATTTCCCCAGGCATAAACTGGAGAAAAGTTTAGCCTGAACATCCTCTTGCCAGAGTCTGGTTTCCTGATCTCCTTGTGAACAAATGCTTGGACAAGGCCAACCACATGTCTCCCAAGGAAGAAATAATTTTTAGGTATGGGGCAGTTGAAATTCAGATTATGGAGGAAAATGTTTTCTGTCTCTGCAGAGGCAAGGTTCTGCTGATAATGAACTAATTTAAATGATTAAGCAGAACATTAACATCAGTTTTTGCATTTGTGTGACTTGGTTCAGGGCTTCCCTTGAGGGGTGATGCTGGGCTCTGTCAGTTTGTGTTTCCCCAAAATTCACATGTTGAAATCCTAACAGCAAAAGTGATGGTTTTAGTATGTGTGGCCTTTGAAAGGTGCTTAAGTCATGCGAGTGGAGCTCTCATGAATGGGATTAGTGATTTATGAAAGATGCTCCGGAAGGACCACTAACCCCTTCCATCCTATGAGGACACCGCGAGAGGGCACCAGCTGTGAACCAGGAAGAGGGTCCGCACAAGAATGTGACCATGCTGGTGCCTTGATCTTGGACTTCCAGCCTCCAGAACTGTGAGAAATAAATTTCTGTTGTTTATAAGCTACCCAGTCTATGATATTTTGTTATAGCCACCCGAATGGACTAACCCAGGTGGAGACTAACTGGCCTCGTGTTTGTATTACTAAAAGATTTACCAAAGTGGTACATCCTGAACAGAAATGAAGACTTGACCTAAGGACAAATTCCAGTTCCCTGCCTCCAACCAGAATGCAGAAGCAATCCCCCAAATTGCAGATTTCCAACTTCAAACACTTGCAGATCCAGCCTCCACCTATTTTCCCCGATAGCAAAAGCTTTTTCTACAACAATTATTACACTGATTCCTTGATTTTATTTTCATCAGGCTTTATAGTATGCCCTTTGTCTTAGAGTCACACTTTTCTGCCTTCTGAACTTGCACTTCACATTACTATTTGTAGAACAGGACAAACTTCATAGGAGAGGTGAGAAAGGGTAAATTATTATAGAAAATAAAGTTATTTTCTGATCTCTCTTTTCTGTCTACATTTTAAATATTTATAAAAATACATCATATCTTAGTCTCTGATTAAGTAAAACAGGATAAGAAATGGATTGAAAGTCTAGTGTTTTCATTCTAAAAAATTACTGCTTTATGAAAACTTCATCTGCACCAGACAGACAGCGTACGGAGTGATTATTCACACTGCAGTCTAATCTTCCCCTTTTCGGAATATTTTATATAGAACTGCTCGTTGCTCCAAATTCATGCCTCAACCTTTCCTTTCTTTCATCTCTACCAAATATTTTCCCATGTTATCAGGTCTTACAGTCTGTTGATAAAAACATTTGAGCTTTAGAATTTTTATACCTGAGAATGACATTGTGTCTGACATTTCATTTAGTTTTTAAGACTTCAAAGCTTTACCTCAGAATAGCAAATAATTTCCTCTAGAGAGCTAACACTAACAGTTGATAGTGGTTCTCTGCAGTGCATTGAGAAGTAATGTAAGGGCACATCTGAGTTTAGCAAACAGAAAATCATGGTAGATTAGTGCTGAAGGTGGGATGGCGAGTGATGGCACGGGTGCTACACATTTTCTAACCTTTGTTAGCCCAAAGGGAGGGTAATACGACATTTTCATGATGGAAATGAAATGACACCACGACAGAAACAGCCTGTGGTAGGAACCAATAAAGGAAGACAGTTTAGATTGAGAAGGCCTTTCACTGCCTCTAAAATCTCACTATGCCTTTGCTTCTAATTATGTATCCTCATGGTCTTGCCTCTTTCTGGTTGGTCACCTTTTGATGACTCTCCTGTTATTATATGTAACCCATGATGGAATGAGTGATAGAACATATTATATAAGGTGTAATACAAATTAGTCAAATGTGACTTTTTAACTGAGCCAGTTTCATTTAATAGGCCCAAATACCTCTTCAGGGTTATAAATGTTTCTAGAATTTTGTAGGGGAGGAGAAAGAATAAACAGATCAAGACCACAGGGTGGACTTAGCACATGTGTTTGAACATCCTAGACTACTGAAATGCTCAAACTGTTGGTAGGTGACCTGATTAAAGTGGCAGGGAGAAGGGCATGTCAGAAGACCATGATAAGTACAACTTTCGTGAGGAAACTAATAGAGGATGGGTTTAAAAGTTTGGGCAAAATGAAGTTTGTACTTTGTTTGCTATACCTATCTCTGATTATTGATAATGAGCTTCAGGATATTTCAAATGAACTTACATATCAATCTTCTCAAATGTCTTTGCTTATCATCTAGTTGTTACTTTAACCTATCATGACAGTGACGTTTTTTGACATATTTTCCTAAAATCTGGCATCGATCCTTTTGATTTGGAGACTATGTGGTTGCTCAGCAGTCTTTAGGCGGCACAGCTGCAATATACAGAGCCTGAGTTCATCAGCAGAGTTCCGCTGAGTTTAAAGATTTAAGAGGGATGGAGGAATGAGAGGTTTAGTTTTGCTTAAAGAGACCCCAGGAATAAAAACCTAGGTTACATTCTCTGTAAGCTGGTTTAGAATTAAAGTTCAGTTCTGAGAATTGAATTGGGTCAGATGAACTCTAGAGGACCTCAAGGTTTCTGGGATTCTGAAAAGCTACTCACTGCCAGAAGACTCAAATCAAGATAAGCCCGGAAGCTGGCCAACAAATTAAGGAGAATCCTGACTATAGAAACGGATCCTAAAATAGCTCTTCCCTCTCAAGGCAACCTCAGTTTCCTCCAGGACTAACACAGAAGCAAGCCAAGGTATCTAATTCAGTATTTTCAGCAAAACATGAGAGTGTATATTGGGTTAAAGGGCATAGGGAATCCTTTTGGTCACATCGTGATGGCTCTTTATTTTATACTCTTTGAGTAGAGAAGAATCCAGAAGGAAACTCCTCAACACAAATCACAATGGCTTCCACAATGGATAGTGATGCTTGAGAAATATCATGTCAATTGACACTCAGGCTTTTTGAACTGTGCATCAAAGTATTTGTGTAAAATACTGCTGTGAGGGTCCCTCATGCAAAGATGTCTATAAACATTTTCATTTTCTTGTAAATAATTACTGTAGGAAAAAAAGTCCAAATAGAAGGAAGGAGTTCAGCATCCTAAGTTCTTGTGCTCCATCCAAATTTGCTTTATAAAGTCTCTGTGGAAGAGCCAGGAATATGATTTTAATGGCCTGGGTGAGTTCTTGCATTATAAGTCTACAAAGCAGTACGTTGAGAAAGCTTAGTGCTCTGAATCACCCAATGTACTTTATACATTTATTTAGAGAAGAATAGTTTAGTTTTAATTATTTATGATAATAGCTCTCAGTGCACTAGTAAATGTCCTTGGGTGCATATTTTGTAAAAGTAATGAAGTCTTTGTAATGTGAGCTTTCTCTTCAGCTATAAGCTGCCCTCTCTTTGCTAAAGAACTGGGGCAGAGGCGAACGTGTTTTTTGTATAAGAGTGTATATAAATTGCCGGGCTTGAAGTTTAGCAAGATGCTATTGAACTTGATTGAGGATTTCTAAGAATTATTCCTGGATATACACACTACTCCCATCCTCCAATCACCCTCCCTCCCAACCACAACATTAGCAACTTGACCAAACAAAACATCACCAAGAGGGAGATGAGCAGCCAGTTAGAATATTTTTGTTGTTGTTGTTGTCTTTCAGTATTTTTCTTGTTGTTCTTCCTCTGTTGCTACAATATTATGGTATTGTAAAATACCATAGCAAAAAAGAATATAAATCTACTATATTTCCCTCTGGCCTAAGTTATATATACTGTAGTTTATGGATAAGTCTTATTATGTCAAGGAATCTTCTCTCTTCTTCTTTTGCAGTTTTCTTCTGCTCCTTTCTCCCTGTCTCCTCTACCTGGTATTAGCTTTTTTTTTTTCCTCTTTGGGAAATTTTACACACCAAAAGCAGAGAGAGTGTCCAGAGAGCAATTAGCATACATGTGTTGTCTATTTAGCTAACGATTTAAAAGGCTAAGACCACCAAAATTACAGATTCTGTTTTATAATTTTTAGTAACCCCATAGTGCCTATTTAGGAGCCCAACAAATCTTGATGATGATAATAATCAATATTCGCATTACAGTCAATAGTGCAAACCCTTGGAACACTTTGATTTAACATCTACAGCTTTACTATTTGCAGATGACCTAAAAGGAGCTGGTGTATTGTAGTTTGCAATAGGATTTCCTATTTCATAGGGGTTTTGTGAAAATTATGTGAGATGATGTCTGTAAAGTACTTTGCAGGAAAGAATCAGCCAGGCTTGAAAGCTGGTGGGTGAGAATCACTTAGCTGGTGAACAAATCTAATCATATCTTAATTACTGATGCTGGAGATTTGGAGACTCAAGAATTTTCTAGATATAGCCCTTAAAATTTTACTATAAAAATGTTACTCCATTTAGACTCACCATTGGTCCATAGGCTCCAATTTAGAGACTGATTATTAAGAAACTGTATGTAAGTACATCATTCTCAAATGAGATTCCAAACAAATCATCGTCATTTGGACAGGAAAATAGTTCTAGTAATATTAAAATTATCCACCTACAAATTAGACATGGCTTCTGTGCAAGTGGAAGACTGATGAATTTTGCTTAAAATTCTTCTGTCTCCAGAAAAAGAGCCTCCTGGACACTGGATTTGAAATAAATGGGTCACCACTGAATTACAAGCAATGGCAGAAACCAGATAACTTGGCCATGGGCAGGGCACTGACTCTCAAGGGGCAAATGTAGTGTGTGATCCATGAAGCAACAATGCCAGAAAAGACATGAAGGGAACATGTTGGACTGATGGGGACTGATTTGTACACATGGATGCGTGCAAAATGGGGAGCAGTTTCTAAAACTAATGGCAACGCACCTGCCCATCAAGGTTGAAATGCCAGCTCACAGATGCAACAGAAAGGACATTGAAAAATGCTTTAATTAACCCTTCTATTCACAAAGTTTTCTCTTTAAATGAAAGGAGACTGTTGCAGTTATCTATTGCCGTGTAACAAACTACTCCAAAACTTACTGGCTTAAACCACACCATTTTATTTATTTGCTTACAATTCATGTTTAAATCCATTAGTTCATAATGAGATTCCTCTCCCTCCTCCAAAAATACAGACACACAATCTTATTGATCACCTTTGGAGGATGCTGGGAATCAATTGGCTAGTTTAAAATCTGGTTAATAAAGAGACAAAATTAAGAATTTATCCTGTCTTTCCCATATGATCTGCATCTAAGTATAACTGAATATTTTATGTGGAAACGTTTTCTCTACAAAAGCTTTTCAGCTAATAAACAAAGAAGCAAAAAGAAAAAAATCTCCATATGTAACCCCTAATTAACTACTGATTCTAGGCAATGACCATCAGTGTCTGATAACGTCATAAGAAAAGGCAATCGGACATTATGTGCCTCCTGATAGATGTGTTCAATGTCATCCATGATGTCATCTTGCCAGCAACAACACACACACAAAGAAACAAAGCCTTGAATCTGATCAAGCCTTTAATCTATCTACAATTTCACAGGAAATAAAAGAGACAGTGGAACATGTTTTCTTAAAAAACACTACGAGGATGGAATCAGCAAAATCTAGACTGTGGGAAACTCAGTAGGTCAAAAAACCAAGTTTCTTCAATTAAAAAAGAATTACAAGATAAAACAGAGAAAGAGAAGGAAAGGAAACTGAGAGAGAGGGAAAGAGAGAGAGACTTAAAATACTTATCAACAATTACAACGTATGGACTTTATTTGGAGACTGACCCAAACAAGTAAACTGTAAAAAAAGAATAAAAAATTATAAGACAAGTGAAGACAATTGGGGAAGTGTGAACACTGACTGGATATTTGATAATATTAAGGAATTATTGTTAATATTTTAGGTGTGATGATAGTATTATATATTTGTAAAAAGAGTCTTTATCTTTTAGAGATACATCTAAATACCTATACATCACTCTAACTAGAAACTTGCCAAATCATATTTCAAAAGTCTGTAAAAGACTTGATGCTCTTGGAATCACGTCTTAGGGGTGGTGTTTGGTCACACGCATTAGGCTGTCCCTGAATAGCCACCACGGCAGCAAGCAGGCTGAACTTAGCTCACCAGGTTGGACCTACGGGTGATGAATAGGTAAAATGATGTACTGTCTAGGATTTCTTCAAAATAATTAGAGGTGGAACAAAATTGGCTATTTATTTATATACCTGGTAAAGCTCGGCAATAGATACATTGGGAAATTTATACTATTATACCTATTTTTATGTGTTTGAGAAATCCCATCTTTTATTTTAGTTAATGGAAACCACCAAAAGAAATGAAACATCATAGTTTCCAAACCAGTAAAGGAGGAAAGGAGGACAGAGAAGGCCAGGGTAAAAAAAGAAAATGCTATCAATCTAATAGAAGGGAAAGAAGGAAGGAAAAAAATTTGCCCAAATAGTAGTCTCCCAGTAAATGAAAGCTTTACTAAGCCTTCCGTAGCCATGTTTAGGTTCTGCAAATCCAGCTTCTGTAGTGAAAGTGCATTTTGAGCTAGGACACCAGGTTCTAATCCTGGCCCTCTCTGCAGCAAGTCATTGAGCTCTCTGGGCTAAGGTGTGTATGGATCCTTGCATTATATTAAGAGCCTGGACATCCTTTGACCATTGGCAGCTTTGTGACAGCTGGCTGGGGCTAGAGATTCAGTTTGTTGCCACTGAAGATAGCCAAGCCAACGGGTCACATGAGGAAGTAATTTAAGCCCTTAGCTCCAACCTGGTGAGCTAAGTTCAGCCAGCCTGCTGCCGTGGTGGCTATTCAGGGACAGCCTAATGCGTGTGACCAAACACCACCCCTAAGACGCGATTCCAAGAGCATCAAATCTTTTACAGATTTTTGAAATATGATTTGGCAAGTTTCTAGTTAGAGTGATTTGCAGCCTATTTGAATGAAAATAAAAGTCAAAAAGGGGGAAAAGGGGGTTGGAGGAGTGAAAACCACAAAGACGGCTGCATCGTAGTGACTGTATTTTCAGAGGGCACGGGAATTCACTCTCTCAAACATTGCTGTGAATTTAACCTCTTTTCTTCATTCCAGGTTCATCCTTTCAGCTGCTTTCTAGTTCTTTTCCCATACGTCCTCTGATTTTTCTCCCCTTTGATTTCTCTTTTCAAAGTGGAACTGTGCTTATTTGCAATCTACTAAGTACTGCATTCATTCTCACATTTCTCCCTGGCTATGCAACTTTCTTATTGCATTTCCCATCTCCGTTACTGTTCCCATTACCTCTTTGTCAAAACTTGCTCTTTTTTTAAAAAAAATCTCTCCTCTTCTTTTTCCTCTGAATTTCTAGACCTTATTCTCTCGGAAACACTATGGCTTATGCTGCTCCTGCTCCTGTCGCCTCTAGTGCAGATGACATCCATGAAAGGATTAAGTAGCAAAAAGTGCTCAGAGGGAGGTCAGAATGTGCCGTGACGTGGACAAGCTTCTGTAGTAACTGTGCTTTATTGGTGGCGGTTGTTGTCCCTTTTCATCCTCCTGGAGCACTTACTAGGTATAATATCTGGATTTTTCTTCGTTTTGCTCATAAAATCTCTTAGGGCTCTGAAAGTCAGGTTGCCTTTTCCTTCTTACCTTGCTTCTCAGTTAGATTATCACCTTAAGTGGCGTCTGGTTGAAGGTGAGAAAAAAGAATTCAGAGAAAGAAATAAATGAGAAAAAAATGACCTGTGTTACCTACCAAAACCGAGCTTGGGTTTAGATAAAGTCATAGCTAACTTTTTCTGTGGGACATTGAGGTACACCAGCAGATGAATAATACATTTTGATGATGTTGGGGATCTAGAAATGTTCTAAAAAGGGAAAACTATACTAAAGATAGTAAAAAAAAAAAAAAGAAAGAAACTATTAAAAACAGAGAAAGTAAAAAAACGTCCCAGATAGCAGACCCACAAATTATTTATTTGGGTAGAAACAACTAAACTTACTACATCAACACTGTTCTAAGTACTTTATATCTACTCACTCATAATCTTCTTAAACTTATGGGGTAGGTACCATTACTAGTTCGACCCTGCAGGTGAGAAAACTCAGGCACAGAGAGGTTAAATCTCTTACCACGGTTACACAGCTGCTAAATGGTAGCCCTGGGATTTGACGCCGCGCTGTCTGGCTACATTGTCCATGTGATTAGCTACAGTAGCATTTTGGTATCTTACATAATTTGTACTTGCTTTCATTAATAAAGCTTTAAATGAACTTTATTTCTCCAATATTTCAGTAGAAAGATAAGTTTCAAGCTATGGGCAACCTAAAAATTTTGTGTGAACCTGATCACATTCCAAATCTTTGTTCATATCCATGATTCCAATAAAGTTATAATGAAGAATGCTTAAAAATTTGTCGCAAAATTTTCAACAGTAGCAGTAAAGAACACAAGAAAACTATCATTGTTAAATGATAGTTTTCAGAGAAAAATATTTTACGTGAAAAATTCTAAGTAGAACATAGAACATGACTCAAAATTTTTAAAAAGAGCAAGAAGAGAATCTGTTAAGATTAAATTGTAAGAAATCCGAATATATATACTGGAAGAAAATATGGGATTTTAAAAATCAATATGCAAAATTTAATTTAGAGGAATTTTAATATAGAAATATACAGCTGTGACGTGAATGTGCTATTGATGAATGTACTGCAGGTGAATTGTCAAGATGATATAACTTTACCAATGCTGGTGGTAGCAAGGATAAAACTCAGATATATAAGCCAAGTTAGGAATTATCTATCACTCAGAGAAAGAATTATCTCCAAAATGTAAGATTTTGACAATGAGCCAGAAGAAGGCTGTGGAGTTTTACTGTTAGTTCTTGTCCTGTGAGGCTACAGAAATGCTGTATTTCTTGTGTTGTTTACAGTGAATTGACTATAATCCTTTAATGGTTGGCAATGAATTTGCTGGGATAGCTGAATGATTATCAGTTCTTATACTATACAGATCAATACTCCATCATTAAACTTAGGACATAGACTTCAGTTGGCTGAGAGGAGGAAGAAACTGACCAAGTTGCTTTTCCGACATCCTCATGGCAGGTGGTATAGGAGAGTAAACTGAGATTGCAGCTCGTAGTTAAATATCTTATAGAATTTTTTAAAATAATTTTTATTTATTTATTTTTCCCCCAAAGCCCCAGTAGATAGTTGTACGTCATAGCTGCACATCCTTCTAGTTGCTGTATGTGGGACGCGGCCTCAGCATGGCGGGAGAAGCGGTGCGTGGGTGTGCGCCCGGGATCTGATTCAGATACCCGGGCCGCCAGCAACAGAGTGGGCGCACTTAACCACTAAGCCACGGGGCCGGCCCTCTTATAGACTTTTAAGTTTAGGAGATTACTCCAGAAGATTGAGGGTGACTTAGACCCACCTCTTCAGTAAATGGTTCTGGTTCTGCTCTATCCACATCAGCAAGTGTTATGTGTGGCTTCTAGGCCTGATAACAGACTTGGAACTTCTATCTTGGTCTCTTCATTTTTTTTTCTTCCTAATATAGGGTTGAGTTAGCAGCATTGTGGTACAAAATTTTTTGATGTATGTGTACAAATATGTATATATGCATGCTTGTTGTCCCTATTCCATATCATAAGTATTCAAGAAATTTTCTTTTCTGACCCATTAATTTTTGAGTTTAATTTCTTTAATTTTTAAATATATAATTTACATAATCCAAATTTTTAAAAATATAAAAGTATATACAGTAAGAAATCTTTCTCCCTTCTCTGTTCCCATTCCAACGAACCCGTTCCCATTCCTACAAACAACCAATGTTATTAGATATTGTGTATCTTTCCAGAGATATTTTATGTACATAGAAGAAAAAACTATATAGATACACTCCTTTTTTTTCCCTTTTTCACACAAATGGCAGTCTATTTTATATGTGTCTTAGTTAACTTTTTTCAGGTAACAATAAATTTTTTTTTTTAAGATCATTGGGGTTTATTCATTCATTCAATAAACATTTGCTGAGGGCCTACTATGTAACAGAGACTCTACCAAGTACTGGGGAAAATGAGATTGCCAAAAATAAGACAAGACCCCCGTTCCCAAAGAGCTTATGACGAGGGACACAGCTCAGACAAGTAAATCTATACAGCATTCTCTGCTCAGTATGGTGACATACATAGCCACAGGATGCTAAAAGCAACATGCTAAGAGCAAAATAATTCACAATTTCTTTTTTATTTCAACATGCCTTGGCTTAAAAGATGAAATTAAAGGGCTGGCTCAGTGGCGTAGCGGTAAAGTTCGCACATTCTTCTTCGGCAGCCCAGGGTCCTCCGTTTCTGATCCTGGGCATGGACCTACTCACTGCTCATCAAGCCATGCTGAGGTGGCATCCCATAGAGAAGAGCTACAACTCTGCAACTATGATACACAACTATGTACTGGGGCTTTGGGGAGAAAAAAGAAAAGGGCAGCAGATGTTAGTGTAGGGCCAATCTCCCTCAAAAAAAAAAAAAAAAAAGATGAAATTAAACTGGAATGTCAGGTTCCAGTTGTGAAATAGAGAAAGATTCCTCTGGGGATCATTTATCAAATGATCCCAGGATCCCTGAATCCACAAGGTAGAGCTGTCCATCAATGTTCACAGAAAGCTTTCAGAAAAGATTCCAGTCCTCTGCTGATGGGGGGAATGGCAAAAACAAATTCTTCGAAGTCCGTCATGTGGTCTCATACATGTAGAGTCATGTGAAAAAATTAGTTATCCTGTGAAGTAACAATAAATCTTGATATCTTCTAACACTTTCTCCGCCCTGGCTGTCTCTCCTCTCTTTTCTACTCTCCCATTTCTCACCCCTAATATGCATTTACTCCGCACTTTTGTATGCTGGAAACACATTAGTCCATTCACTGATGAGTTTACTTCTTATTGTGCTAAATCTTATACGTGTTTATCCACTCAATATTGTCTGTTTCAATGTAAACCCCCAAATGATGTAATACACACACTCATGTCCTTTTTTTGCACAGAATCTGGCATAGCAACAAGAGTAATTAAGAGTTTAGTAAATATCTTTTCCTGACTTTGACTTCTGATTTCTTTGCCACCCACTTAGTATTTTGAAACCAGTTCTATCTACTTTTACTACTATTCAATTAAATTCTAGCTTGTTAATAGACAACATGGATTGGCCAGATTCTGATAGAAGAGATATGGGATCATTCCTTTACTAAGTCAGTATGATAGGAAGAGAGACATGAAATAATTATAAACCTGTCAGTTCTTTTGAATTGTATCTATAAACTCAGTACAACCTTAATCAAAATAGCAGATTTTTTTTTTAAGAACTTGAAAAATGTATCTCAAATTTATATGGAAAAGACATATGAATAGCTAACTTAATTTTTAAAAAACAAGAGTAACGGGATGTTAAAATATACTAAAAAACCTTAGTAATAAAACCAGGATAGTATTGGCACAAGAGAAAATCAATAAATGAAACAGAGTAGAATGGACAGAGATATACCAAATTACATGTGATAATTATTGTTAATTTTGTGGTACCACAAAATAATGAAAAGAAGATAGTTTAGTAGATGGTTTTGGGAAAACCTCCCCATTATATAAGAAAAAAAAAAATAACTAGATCTCTGCCGAAAACCAGATAGGTTAAAGAACTAGACATGAAAGTTGAAATTATAAAACTAATAAAAGAAAATGTAGAAAACTCTTTGTGACCTAGGGGGAGGAAAGAACTTGTTTTCATTTTTTCATGTTTAAAATTTTCAAATATGTCAAAAGTAGAGAGAATAGAACAATGAACTCCCATATAACCATCACCCAGTCTTTAAAATTAATAAGATTTCATCATGTTTGCTTCTTCTACCTCTTTTTTCCATTAAAATTTTTTTTTTACTTTGCCAAAGTATCTGAGAGCAAATCCAAGATTTCATATCATTTCATCCTATGTAGTCCACACTGTACTCTTAAAAATGTGGACACCTTTTCTGTACGTGTCCACAATGCCACCATTGCAGCTATAAAAGATAACAATAACTAGATAAGGAATTTTAAAACAAGATTTCAAAATGTAAAATATTGAGGCATTTGATTAGATCAAAGTTAAAAATTTCTCTTCAAGGAAGAACACATTAAGAGATGACAATGCAGAATGGAGAAGATATTTGCATTATCTAAAACTGTTAACAGATTAGTGTCTAGAATATACAAGAAACTCTTGCAAATCCACAAGAAAATGACAGCAAACTCAAAGGGAAAACAGGCAAAGGTTACAAACAGGCCACTTATAAGAGAGCACACCCAAAGGCCAAGGAGCATGTGAAGAGATGCTCAAAGTAACTAATAATTAGAGAAATTAAAATTAAAACAACAACAAAGTGTTACCTTACACTTACTAGCCTGGAAAAAAATAGCTAGCTAATGCCAAGTATTGGTGGGGATACGTGCTGGTTGGAATGCAGACCAGTATAATTTGGGAGCACAATCTGGCTCTACTTAGTTAAATTAAGTAAATAGGTATTCCAGGATCCAGCAGTTCTGCTTCTGAGTATATATCTCAAAGAAATTCTCACAGATCCACTCAAGGATATGTATACGGATGTTCGTTGTAGGGTGATTTGTGGTTATGGGCAATCTGGGAGAGTGAATAGATGAAATGCAGAGCACCAATCAGCAGTTAGAAGCAAGGTACAAATGCACACATAGTCACATTAAAAATATAGTTGAGGGCCAGCCCCTATGGCCTAGTGGTTAAGTTCAGTGTGCTCTGCTTCAGCAAACTGGGTTCAGTTCCTAGGCACAGACCTACACCACTTGCCTGTCAGTGGCCATGCTATGGCAGCAGCTCACATACAAAATAGAGGAAGATTGGCAACAGATGTTAGCTCAGGGTGAATATTCCTCAGCAAAAAAGAGAAAGATTGGCAACACATGTTAGCCCAGGGCAAATCCTCCTCAGCCAAAAAAATACTAATATATAGTTAAAAATAATAATATAGTTGAGTAAAAAAAGAATGAAAAAAATAGTATGATACCATTTTCTTAAGTTAAGAACACCTGAGCACAAAACAATACACATTTTACAAGAAAGAGTACATATGACCAAAGCAATACACACTAAGTACATTAGAATGGTTTTCTGGAGGAGGCGGTGGGGGGGGTGGGGGGAGAGGGAAGGGGAAATGGGAATGGAGTATGGAGATAAAAGAGAATAAATAAGTAGAATAACTGCAAAAACTTACATATACCAGTGATGATCACATACCGTGAACTGAGGAATATGGTTAACTTCTTTCTATGCCCAGGCAGCGGCAGGGATGGGAGGTAGATGACAGACAGTTGATATCTTTGGATTAGCCTAAAATATTGGGTGCCTTCATCACAAGATCCAAGAAACTAGACCCACATACCTGAAAAAATATCTCTTCTACTGCCTGAATCTCAATATTAGAGACTGACTATTAAAGATTCTTTCTTAGAATAAAAAGGAGTCATGAGGTGCTCAAAAACAAAACACCATACTGATGGAGGTATGTCAGAGGGTCTCAAGAACCAAGTGAAGAGCTCCCAATAGCCAAAGTTGGAACAATTTAAGCAACTAAATAACAAAGTAGTATTGGACTATAACCCAACATATAAATATCCATGAGTCCATACTAATATAAACAAATGATTGAATAAATTAATAAATGGAGAGAAGAGACAAATCTCTCATGTTCTCGTGCAGAAGAATTCCAAATAATTTATGTAGACACTCCATCCCCAATGAGGGGGAGCATAACTCCCCATTCCCTAGGTGTGGGCTGCACATGTGACTTCTTTCCAAAGAGCACAGTATGGAAAGGGAAGAAAGGAGAAGAGAGTCACTTTCCAGTGGAGAAACCTGACAGACACTACCTCAGCTGGGGGATCAAGGGAGCGTCAACAGTCACAAATCACATTGATGGTATGTACTCCAGATATGAGGTGACGAAAATGGCACTATACCCCAGCGATCTTCTTCCCAACACACCATTACCCCAGTCTAATCACGAGAACAACCCCAGACAAATTCCAATAAAGAGGTATCCTACCACATACCTTCCAGGACACCTCAAAACTGGAAAAAACTGCCATTAAGGGGCCGGCCCGGTGGCGCAAGCTGTTAAGTGTGCGCACTCCGCTGAGGCAACCAGGGGTTCGCCGGTTGGGATCCCGGGCGCACACCGACGCACTGCTTGTCAAGCCGTGCTGTGGCGGCGTCTCATATAAAGTAGAGGAAGATGGGCACAGATGTTAGCCCAGGGCCAGTCTTCCTCAGCAAAAAGAGGAGGATTGGCAGATGTTAGCTCAGGGCCGATCTTCCTCACACACACAAAAAAACCTGCCATCAAAAACAAAGAAAGTCTGAGAAACTGTTACAGCCAAGAGGAGCCTATAATGTGGTATATGTGGTATACCATAATGTGGAACAGAAAAAGGATGTTAGGTAAAAACTAAGGATATCTAAATAAATATGGGCTTTAGATGTTAATAATGTAACAATATTTGTTCATTAATTCTACTGTACTAATGTAAGCTGTCATTAATAGGGGAAAATTGGGGGTTGGAGTGGGGTGAGGATGCAGTATGGGAACTCTGTACTATCTTCTCACTTCTTCTGTAAATCTAAGACTGTTCTTTAAAAAAGGGTCAGGAAGACAGTGGTCAATGGAACACCTTGTAAACATGTGCCCTGATTTGTGCCCCCATCCCCTTCTATATATAACAAAAAAACTGTCCTTTACTCCCTTCTAGCTGGGGAAGTATTTTGTTTGTTTTTATTTTTTGCTAAACAAAGAAGAAATCTTTGCTCAGAGACACAGGAAGTGTCTTTCTTCCCCCATTTTGAGGTTATGAGTGAACTTGCCAAAGTTGAAGGTGGATGCCTTAGTACCCTTGACTAAATAATGTAACTATATAAGTGGTTGAAACTTGGAGAGATTCCCAAGGCAGCTTAGAAATGGCCAGTAGTGTACACTGAAGGCCAGTAGCTTCTCAGTGTTAGAACAGCAGACCCATTCCTTTGCAATCCTCAAAGTTCAACCAAATACAATTAGAATGATAGTTTTAACCACTCTGAAGTAATATAGGTGATTCTAGTCATAGGATCTCTGAGCACAAGCGTTCAGACAGGATTACCTATTGGGGCATTCATCCTCTGCTCCTAGCATGATGACTGGCACCCAGTAGGTGCTTAACAAATGTTCATTAAATAAATGGTAATGTGTTTCTAGAGTTTAGCGCAGTGTTACAATATTTCACGTATGGTTCTAATAAAGTAAAGAACTATATAGCTTGGCTGGCAAAATAATTATCACCTAAAAAACATTTATTAAATATCTTCTAGTTCATGAAATTTATCTTTTGTTAGTTCAGCTACTGTTAGTTTCAAATCTCTGAGTGCAGAACTGTGTCTTTTACGATGGGGAATGTTGCACCCTATGTCACTTGAAAGTTATCATTCCCTAAGTAGGTATTAACGTGCTAGCTTGAACTCAAAACTGGCCTAACAAGAATGGTTAATATTTTCCTCATGAGGAACCTTGAAGCCGTTGAATGTTGCAATTTTTGTGTGTATTTTATTAGCTACAGAACTTAGCCAATTCACTCATGCTAATCTGCAAGTCCTTAATTATCACAAAAAAGTACTCTGGCAAATTAACCCCATTTCTCAATGCAGGCTTAATAGGAAAGAGTTATTTTGAAAGCTGAATGGATTATAAGCACTACTTTACAAAACCACTGCAACACACTTATACTTTGAGATACAGCCTTAAATAGTTAAATAAGTTCACTGGCATTGAATGGAAATATTTCCATCCTTTATTTTTTCCTATTGACTTCATTACTTAAGATATATCTGACTGGATGCTGGCAAAGGGCCTCTTGGAAGCATGCAGCCATGGTGGAGGGGAGCAGAGGGAGTCCTGTGTTTGTGGAGGAGAGAGGACACCATTGGGGATACGTGTGATTTGAACAACTAGCTCCATTGGAATATCATTGAGAGAGCAATACTTGCTCATAGTCAGGGGTTGTGCTGACTTTGAATCTACGGATTCAAAGTAACTAATAACTGCTTAGTATAATCTAAGACTCAGAAAGACCTACAATAAAATAACTACAAAGAAGTAGAATCAAAACGCAGTCTTGGATGTTTTGATCATTGAAGCTGGAACAATAGGGCTAACCATGAAAGCTTATTCCTAAAATAAGTTCTCGTAGGAGTCGGTGAGGAGACACCAAAAGCAGACTTTTAGAAGAACTAACTTCAAAAAAGATTCTCTATATAATAAGGGTCACATTGTTAAACTAAAATGATCAAGACCTCCCAGGGATTCTAGGTCATGCCTAAACGTTCACTGTCAACTCGGACATTTCTTGAGACCTAGTGTATTCACTCTTCCGCCCTCTGCCCCAGTCGTGTTCCAGGCTGGGCATTGAAGTCTCCCATTAGTCAGCGGGATGGTGCTATAGGACAGGCCTCTAAACAGAGAACTCCCTGGAAACTGCAGTACACTGGAAGAGCTCTTGTGCGAGTGGATAAGTGCAGCCTGAGTGTCTGGTGAGATCAAATCTGAAGAGAGAGGGAGATAAGGAGAAAGCTGAGTCATTAGTCACTTCTTTTAACTAACTCTCTGAAGTTGGCTGGCTTCACACTAGACCTGGTGATTAATGGTAAAGAGATAGCTCTTGCAATTCAACTTCTGTAAGTAGAAAGAAATTTAAAGCTTCCCCTGAGCATTCGCTTCCTCTTTATAGGCTTCAAAACAAATCTCAGCATCTAGAGGCTGAGGTCAGTTCTCATCCTGCACACAATCCTCATGCGGAAGGGGGAGAGGGCCAGGCGTGCCCTACGGGACAGGGACCCATGGTTCTCTGCCTTTCCACAGCAATCTCCCAAAGGGAGAAACATAGGCACAAAATCAGCGGCACAAAATGGCGGCCCTGAGAGGTCATTGCACTGTCAGAAAGCACACAGAACCTATTATTCTGAAGAGGAGAAAACTACATGCAATTTTCTAAGAGGAAAGTCTGGCATTTGTGAAAGAAGTGCTTTTTGTTCAATTATCCCTTGTAGAAAAGTATATATGTAAAAGTCAAGAAAATTCAATACTGAAAATAATTTTTTTTTCTGGCTTTGAAAATTTTCCTAGTTCTGGAGACTCAATTATTCAGTTATCAAAAAATGATACAGAGGCCGGCCCCGTGGCTTAGCGGTTAAGGGCGGGCGCTCCGCTGCTGGCGGCCCGGGTTCGGATCCTGGGTGCGCACCGCTTCTCCGGCCATGCTGAGGCCGCGTCCCACATACAGCAACTAGAAGGCTGTGCAGCTATGACATACAACTATCTGCTGGGGCTTTGGAGGAAAAATAAATAAATAAATAAATAAAATTAAAAAAAAAAATGGTACAGATAAGATGACAAGCCCCAACATCCACCCAGCTGCTCAAACAGAAATCTAGGATTCATGCTGATTCCTCTCTTCTCATACCCTATCCATTAGTCTTATTAATTCTCTTTTCAAAATATTTTAATTCATTCCCTTTTCTCCATTCCCGTGGCACCATTCTTGTCTAAATCACAATCATGTCTCACCTGAACTTTTATGATAACCTCTTAAATAGAACTCACTCTTGCTTCTCTATCATCTATCTCACGGCAGTCAGAGAGATATTTTTAAAACATTTGTGAGATCATGTCATCTTCAATGGCTTCCTTCCAAGGCCATAGATGATCTGGCCCCTACCTACCTCCCAACTTCATTTCATACCATGTTCTGCGCTAATACCATTGGCCTGTTTGGGATTCCTTGACTAAGCCAAATAAGAATCTGCCTCAGGGACTTTTCCCTCATATCCACTGGTTGTAACACTGACCTCCTCATGACTGATTCTTTCTTGTCCTTTTATGTCTTAGATAAATGTCATCTCCACTGATAGGATCTCCCTGACCAACGTGTCTCCTTCCCTTATTGTACTCCTTTTATTAATATCCCATTTATTTTGTTCACAGCACTTATAATCTGAAATTGTCCTATTTATTTATTAGTGTATATGCTTGTTGATGGTCTCTTCTCATCCACAACAGAATTTAAGCTCCTCTAGGGCAGAACCATGTTTGTCTTGTGACATCACTTCATCTCCAACACTTAGAACAGTGCCTAGGACATAGTAGATATTCAGTGAATACCTGTGAAATGAATGAAGAAAGAAAGCTCATCTAGAGCATGGGTCAGCAAACTTTTTCTGTAAAGGGCCAGAGAGTAAATATTTTAGCCTTTGTCACTTAAAATCTCTGTCACCTATTCCTCTTCATGTAAAAAACATTCTTAGCTCTAAAAATAGGCCACAGTCTGGATTTGGCCCAAGGGCCATAGTTGTCAAGCCCTGATCTAGACTGAGGAACAAGTTTATCTATGACCCTAGTTACCTCTAAGGTCTAACTTTTGCAGACTTGTTGGAGCCCTAGGTTGTAGTAGATAAATTGGAGTAGATGCACCAGTGGTTACTTCCTTGTCCATGATCCCTTCTTAAGGAACCTGTTCCACCCATAGTTCCTGGAGAGGCAGCTTTATACGCTACCTGATTCTTCAACACCTCCTAATTCCTACTCATGGCTGGTTGTACTAGAGCTGAACACTACCCTAATTAGATGATGTCTCTGTGGAATTTGGAATTGGGCCACCAAAACTGACTCAATTAGATGCTGATGGGCTCTTCAAATAAAATAATTGAGTAGATCCATGACAAACCAAAGCCAAACATAAGCTCATATTTTTGGAGCATAGACATGCCACAATAAAAGAGAGGTCAGTCTACTAATGACACTCGAGAAAGAAGGAGAGACACAGATAGAAGCATAGACCGAAGCTACAGGGTCCCAAAAGAGAAGGACTGGCCTTGGGTCCTGAACGTCCAGTTCCATGTCCCACATGGTCTAGGTATGCTTTGGCTATTTTCTTGGATATCTGTGAAGTAGTCTGCTGTTATCTCTTCTTAACTGACCTAATTTGAGAGAGCGTCTATTCCTGACTAGAGGAATGGTTGTTTCAAATTACTATCAAAACTGTCAATCAATCTGTTATGTTTAAGACATCTGATAGACATGAGGGCAAAAAAATATGTAGAAGAAATTGTTATTGCCCTCACAGAGGGTAAATCTATTTGAGAAATGAGACAGAAATACATACAATGATAATTAACAGTGTAAGGTTGTGTGCGGTAAGTACCTCAGAACAGGATTCTATGTGTCTAAGACTTTTTAAAAACCAACTTTAATGGTATTTAAAGCAAACTAAAAGTAGATGCTGAGGACATAATGCTACTATTTCAAAAGAACGACACAATAGTGAATTTTGACAAATAAAATTGCTTTTATCAGAATTATACTTTTATCTAAGTATTCAAGGCATGTTTTAGCAGAATTTCAAAACTGCTAACCATGAGTCAAATCTATTCAGATTAACTGAGAATAAACTATTCCTGTGCTCTTTCTGAAAGAGATAATGACTATCCTCAGAGTATCTAAAAAGTGTTTGGTCTTAACAACAAAGGATAGATAAAGTCCTCAGCATGTCCAAAGTGAACTCTTGGGTATTTCATCAATACGAGCATCATGTTGCCAATTGCTTTAAAAATGCACTGCCTGATATTGCCTCTGTGCTGACAAAACATTCACTCAGAAAAGCAAGCTCCAGAGGCCTGTATCCAATGTGAGTATGTATAGGAATTAACTTCTCCTGAACCTAGATTTGGAGAAATGCCATCTTCTAGGGATGCTTCCTGTAAAATCTTCTCAATCTGAAGTGGAAATAAACTCTATAAAGCAACAAGTTCATCAGGATTTCTTTCTAGCTAAGTCTTTACCAAAGCATTGTTTTAAAAGGAAATAAAGGTGACAGATAGGCAGTAATAAATTGGTTGCCTGTGGTATCAATGCATAGAAATTCAGCACATGAATTATAATCTGCTATTTAGCTCCCAAACGGTGTTTTTCCTGATCCACTGCTTATATACACTTGATACAAAACAGAGTGTGAGTTACTAACTAGTGTTCATGTGCCAGTACTGTGAGTACTATACCAGTTAAGTAATCAGTTTTTTCAAACTTAAGCATAGATCAGAATCACCTGGAGGCTGGTTGAAACAGATTTGCTGGGCCCCACTCCCAGTGTTCAGTAGGCCTGAGAATCTGCATTTCTAACAAGGTTCTAGGTGATACTGATGCTGCTGGTCCAGGGACCACACTAAGAACCACTGAACTAGAAATCATTATATTCACATAAGCTTCGGCCCTGTCAGTAGCCTGGACTTTCTGCTGGACATTCCCAGGGAGTCCACTCGAACCATATGAAGAAACAGTCTGAGGTGGTTTTCTTACGAACTCTGTGGCTCAAAAGTCATACAATAGTTTGGGGGATTCTGTCTACAATTCTGATTAATTTTTAATTTCCTCATCTTCATGTAAGGCCCAATGCCAACTGCTGATAGCGGTTGCTCAGGTAAAGAGGCACACGCAGCAGGCACCAATGAGATTCACTAGCAAGGAAGCATTGCAGGTGAAAATCTCACCAAAGTGAAACAGATTGGTTCACACTGATCGCTCCAGGGACAGTGCGGGGCCAGTCTAGTCTTGGTGTTTGAAAAGGGACTGTCCAAAGGAACGGAGTACTGACACATGCTGCGACATGTGTGAACCTTGAAAACCTCATGCTGAGTGAAAGAAGCCAGTCCCCAAAGACCACGTATTATATGAATCTCTTCATATGAAAGTCCAGAACAGGGATGTCTGTAGAGACAGAAAGTAGATTAGTAGTTTTAGGGCTGATTGGGGCAAAGGGAAGGTGGGGGAGTGGAGGAGGAGGTTAGCTAAAGGGTACACGGTGCCTTTTTGAGGTGGTGCAAATGTTCTAAGATTGTGGTCATGGTTGCACACATCTATGAATATACAAAAAAACCATTCAATTGTACACTTTAAACGGGTGAATTGTATGGTATGTGATTTATATCTCAATAAAGCTGTTAAAAAAAATAAAGGACTGTCCGTGCACATACCTTTGTTCATCCTCACACCATGCTCACTGTCTTTCTACTCTCCAAAAAGCTTTCCTTAATACTTGTGCACACAGACTATGTCTCACGGCAAAGTCAAACACATGGCAAGGCACTGACATTCATGGCCATATCTAAAGCAAAGAAGAGATTCCCAAAATATAATTAAGCCCTTGTTACCTATTATTTTTAACCAAAGTGAAAGAAAAAAGGTATGATAAAGCACAAAAGGTATAAGACTGACCATAGAGTTAGGGAAAAAATTTCTGGCTTCTTATAGAAGGCATTTTGTAAAATTAAAATTAAGTGCTCCAAGTATGAGAATTAGGAAGAAACCACGGAGGCCTCTACTCCAGGAAGCACAGTTTGAAAGGAGCATGAGGGGGGTGCTCTAGAAAGCATCTTTCTACATCCCAAGGTGTAAAAATGGTATTAAGAAGCTAAATAACATTTCCTTTCAAGGGCTACAGGAGATGCTGGAAAGAAGGTGTGAAGAGAAAGGCCTTGAACAGTCCAGGCCTTGGACATATAAAAAGGAAAGCAAATGCTTCAGACAATGAAACTCATCCCAGAAGCAAATTATCTTAATTCATTAATTAATGTGTTCACAAAACATTTTCCGAACACATAAAATAGCCTCCAACAATGTAGCCAGATACTGCCCTGGGCTCCAGCAATACAAAGAAAAGAGATGCCACCCAACTCTCAAAGAGCTTATTGTCTGGTGGGGAAACTGGGCAAGCCAGTGGTCACAGTACTTTCTGATGACCACTTGCATAAGCGGTACTTTGGAAGCACGGAAGAGGGACAGGTAAATTACACTGTGGGCTCAGAGACAGTTTCCTGTAGAAAATGATCCTTGAGCTGAATTTTAAAGGACAAGTAGGAGTTAGCTAGCTAGAAAATGAGGGATAGGGTGTGACAGGTTGGATTTAAGAGCAGGTGGGGAACCTCACCTTTGGAAGGCACTATTTGAGTGGCTTGGCTCCTCCATGGTCCCAACACCTGCAGAACAGGTCCACCATGGTTCTATTTCCCTGGGTAGCGCTAACCCTTGGGGTCTGGTGACCCCACTTCCTCCTTTTATTCCTCTAGCCCTAGAACTTGCTATTGGTGCTATTGTTACTAATCTTTGGTTGCCTCATCATCCTGATTGACTTCTTAGCTCTTTCATCACCTGCATAACCAATTCACTGTACTAAACGTCCTCTGCTCCAAAGACCAAAAAAAAAAAACAGGAGGTGGGAAGACCTGGAAAGAACAGTATGCTTTCTGATCGGAATCTGCAATTAACTGTGAATATCTGGGGTGAGTGATGTGTGTGAGAGGAGAGGAACAAAGAAAACAAGAGAAGTAGGGTGTTAGGAGCTAAGCTAAAAGCAACAGGGAGCATTTGAAAGATGAAGCAGGGATCTGATTAGCATTTAGTAAGACCATCCTGGTAGCAATGTAAAGAATAGGTTTATCGGGGTTGTCCATGGACAGATGAGCGGTAGAAAAACCATTTAGGAAACTGTTCCAATAATCCTGGTGAGGGATGATACTGGCATGGACTAGGCAGCAGTTCTCAAACATTTTGATCTCAGGAGCCCTTTGTACTCTTGAGAATTACTAAAGGCTCCCAGATGGCTGCCTTAGTTCTAGACAGCACATGCAGACACAACAAGGTGAAAGAAGAGAGATTATCTGTTAGTGAATATTTCTGTTTAAGAGCCAGGATAACTTTTCTCAAAAATCTCTCAGCTGACTCTCTTCCAGTGCTTAAACTAATCACTGAAAAGAGGGGGTGGAGGGGCATCATGTTTGGTTTAACCAGGGTTGGGGCTGGGTCCAGCCTCCTCTGAAGCTTAGAGAGGCACCTACTAGCAAGGAGGAAAGTGGGAAGGGTCAGTGCTCTAGGGTAAGCAGCCATCAGTGGCAGCTGTAGGATTCATCAATGTAGAAGTTGTCAGTTGAAGTCTCAATGTCTTCTGGTGATTAACCAGAGGGGCAGTGAAGTAAGATGAGCTGAGACCTGAGGACCTGTAGGGAACACAGACACTTAAGGAATGAGCAAAGTACAAGGAAGCTCTGGAAGAAACTGTGCTGGGGCAGAAGGTAAGCGGTTAAGAGCGTGCGGCTCTAAGTCAGATGGCTGGAGTTGGGCACTGCTAACATTATTAGCTCTCTGATCTTGAGAAAATCACTTGGATTTTTCTAAACCTAAGTTTTCTCATCTATAAAACGACAGAAATAACTATGCCTATTTCGTTAGTATTGTTAAGAAGGAGGATTAAATAGATTAATACGTGTAGTTGGCACAGAACTCTTAATAAATGAGGGCTATTGTATTATTAGTGTTAGCGTTATTGAGGATCTATTTCAGAGATGGAAAGATAATCAGATATAACAGAAGCCAGGAGAGAAGAGAATTTTAAAAATATCTCCAGTGATAAATATTGAAAAGAAGTCAATTAAGGTAAGAATCATCATGAAATACTTAAGGGTTGTTCTAGTCACATTTTTAGCATCTACTATTGGCTTATATTAAACCAGCAGTCAACTAAGTCCACAAGATATTTGACACAAACTTCAGGCAGACTAGATCTCTTTCTTTCTGTACATGTGTAGCTGACAGCAGGATTTACAGTTTACCCACTACATTGTATCTAACCTTTAGGTTAGTCCAGTGTCCTAGTCTGACAAGATCAGTTTGAATCTTTGACCTATCATGCTTACTTTAGATGGCTTTTCCATTGTTAATGTCATCTGCATATTTGACATGTATATATCTTGTATATTTTTATCTAATCTTATAACAGTTAAGAGGTAAGAATATTTAAAAGGGAACTAAATTTTCTCTAAGCTTCCTTTGGTTTCCTTGTCTGTAAAATGAGTATAATTATACTTATTTCACATAGGGTTGTAATAAATAAATACATGCCTGAACATGCCTGGTACTGTGTCTAGCACAAATAAGATGTTCCTAAATTCTCCCTCATTTCCTCCTCTCTTCCTCCCTGTTTCACTTCTTTCCTTCCTTTCTTTTCAAACGGTTTTAAAAAAATTGCTTTAACATACTGCCTTGCTTATAAAGAGAAACTACATATAGAATAGAACAATGTTTGGGAATCCAATTGGCTAGACTAGATTACACTGAATTTCATGCTTTGATTGGTGACAGCTCCCTAAAGTGAGGATAAATGCATAAATGTACTTCTGTCTCCTTTTCTCATGATCCGCTAATCCCCACTCACACACTATACCTCACACATCCTCCTCCCACCTCCCCTCTCACCCCTCAAAGCAGATCAGAGTCACTTCACTGTCTTTGCGGATCCACAGTGTGCACAGTGTCAGATTACAGCTGAAGTTAAGATACCAGAAGCCAAAGACAACCTCACTGCCTGTTAGGATCTAATGAACTCTAGTGTCTAGGTTTAATCTCCTCAGGCTAGAGATTCTCCCTTTTCAGGTAAATCAACTACTTCATGCCAACACCCTGGGGGAAAGGAAGTTAGAAGAAGCCTTCTGGATTTTCGCCCTCTCTCCCAGGTAATATGCACATTTCATACACATATTCTTTCATGCTTTCAACAAATATTTCTTAAGCTTTTATTATGTGCCAGGCATGATTATAAATACTAGGGATGCTGTGGAGAACCAGGCAACCAGGTCCTTGTTCTCATGGATTTACAGTCTAGAGGGGAAAACGGACAATAAACACACAGAAAATGCATGAAGAAGACAATATTAGACGTGAGTACATATAGTGCATTTGTACAAGTGACGTGCTAGAGTGTGGCTACTTTAGACTGCGGGGGCAGGAAAAGCCGCTCTGAACAGTTGACATTTCAGCTGAGACCTGAATCATGAGAAACAGTCAGTCACATTAAGATCTAAAGAACATTCCAGACAGAAGAAACTCTAGTACAAAACTCCTGAGGTTGGGGTAAAATTGATGTGTTCAGAGGACTGAATGGAGGCCATTGTGGCTGGATTAGAGCCCCCAAGGGGAGAGTGGTATGAGAAAAAGCGGGAGAGCCAGAGGCCAGGTCACTGTGGCAGGGCCTTACAAACCTGCAGGCCTGTTAGCATCTCCTGGGGAGATTTTAAAACTATGTGGGGCCCTCCTCCAGAGATTCTGACTCACTTGGTCTGAGGTGGGGCCCAGGCAACAAAAGTTCCCACAGAATTCCTATGTGTAGCCAGGGTTGAGAATCAGTGATGTCTGGGTTTCATAAGCCATGGTGGGGAGTTTGTATTTGCTCCTAGGTGGGATGGGAAGTCACTAAAGGGTATTAAGCAGAGGAGTGGTGGGATTTGAGTAATTTTTTTAAAAGATCCCTCTAGCCACTACATAGAGAATGGATTGTAGCGGATCACGAGACGAAGCTGTCTATTATTGTCTTTTTGTGGACATATGCTTTCAGTTCTCCTGGGTAAATACCTAGGAATGGAATTGCTGGAAACAACCCAAATGTCCATCAGAAAGTGAACGGATAAACAAATTGTGATATGTTCATACAATAAAATACTACTCAGCTAAAAAAAGAAAGGACTGATACACTCAATAACATGGATGAATCTCAAAACCATCATGTGGAGCAAACCAGTCAGACACAAAACAGTATATACTATACTTCTCCTTTTATGAGGTTTAAGGAAAGTTGAAACTAATCTACGGTGATAGCAATCAGATGTGGCTGCCTCCAGGAGGTAGAGATTGACTGGAAGTGGGTTACTAGGGAATTTATCAGGGTAATGGAGATGTTCTACATCTGATTACATGGGTGTACATGTTTATCAAAACAGTGAACTGTACACTTAGGATCTGTACATTTCATTGTATGTGAATTTTGCCACAATTAAAAAAGAAAAAAAAAAACTAGTATATATCTACTAGAATGGCTCTTGAAAAAAAAGAAAACAATACCAAGTGCTGGAAAGGATGTGGAACAAGTGGAACTCTCCCATATTACTGGTGGGAATGCAAAGTGGAAACTAGTTTGGCAGTTTCTTGTAAAATTAAACAAGTACTTACCATATGATTCAGCAATCTCACGTCTAGGGACTTACCCAAGAGAAACAAAATATGTCACATGAAGATCTGTATGTGAATGTTATAGAGAGAGGCAGCAGGGATTACTGCTAAATAGGAGGCTATTTGCAGTGTTATGGTGAAAGATGATGGCATAGTCTAGGCTGATAGGAAGGAGATGAAGAGAAGCTAACACATTCAGGGTATGTTCTGGAGGTAGAGTCTAAAGGATTGTGTGAGAAGAAGACAGGAATCAAGAACGACTCTTAGGTTTCTGGTACGAGTATCTGATGGGTGACGATGCCATTTACAGAGCTGTGGAAAACTGGGAAGGGTAGGCTAGAGGAGAGGAAAATCAAGAGTTCTTTTTTAGCCATGTTAAGTCCAAGATGTTTATTAAACTTCATGGACATTTTAGTTATGATGACAGGTGGCAGTAGAATGCTGGTCCTTTAGGTTGTGATAGGAGAGTCAACAATAGGCTTAGGAGACACAGAATCAGATATACTTTAATGTCTCTGTGTGCTTGTGGACCTAACAGATAAAAGAATCAGAAAAAAAATTCAGGATGAGATAAAGCAATAGTTTAATGCAAGCAAATGCTGTACTCACCTGAGTGGAGGTTTATAGGAGCTAAATAAGTTTGAAAATTAGATAATGATATGATTTAGCTTCACGAATGTGGGCTAATACGTCCATTTCTTATCAGTTATCTACTGCTACATAATGAATTACCCCCAAATTTAGAGGCTGAAAACAACAATAAATGTTTACTATCTCATACAGTCTCTGTGGATCTGGAATTTGGGAGCAGCTTACTGGTTTTGGTTTTTTTGAGTAGGAAGGAGTTGCTTAGTTTTGAGTTGGGGTCTCTTATGAAGTTGCAGAGTCAAAATGCTGGGCAGGACTGTGGCTATCTGAAGGCTTGCTTGGGGCTAGAGGATCTGTTTTCCAGATGGGTGATTCATCTACATGGCAAGTTAATGCCAGCTGTTGGTGGGAGGACTCAGTTCCTTACCACGTGGACCTCTCCTCTCCATAGGGCTGTATGAGTAGCTGGCTTCCTCCAGAGCAAACAATCCAAGAGCATGCAAGGTAGAAGCAGCAATGTCTTCTATGACCTAGCTTCAGAAGTCACTCTCCAACATTTCCACAATATCCTATTGGTTACACGCATCAGCCTTGTTCAGAATAGAAGTGTCTCCCCTGGGGAGAGTGACTAACAGGAGGTGGGAATCATTGGAGGCCATTTGGGAGGCTGGAGACAACTCCCTTTTTAAGTTTTAGAGTTTGTTTAAGCATATAAAGGGATTCATCCTAGTAGTGGTATCATGAACAAAATTCCCCTAGATATTTGTGGCTCCAGATCGCATATGCTGTTCAACCAGCTTTGGAAGGCATGCTCAGAAGAATTTGAGAAAATAAGCTTTTTTTCAAAGCAATAAGCATTGCTTAAACACTGGGAAGGTTTACAGTTACATATAGATATATTTAAGAAAATTAAACATCATATTAGTATTTTTGTGTAAAGGAATGTGTATATTTAGTATTTTAAGTATTTATAATATTTAAGAGAATATGACCTATTAGAATAACATAAGTGCAGTACTTATTTAAAATGTGTAATCTAAGTAATTGATTTACATTTGTAATTTTAAGTGGAAATCTTTCAAAATGTAAATGCAATATTAGACATTTAAAAGAACTTAAAATTAACATATTTATAAGATTAATTTATTGGATATATATGAATTACTTAAGTACTTGGAAAGAGTTTCTGTCAGTCAGACAACTGAAGTACTTTAAAAAAATCGAACATATTAAATTGACAAATGCAGTTAAAATATTTAAAGTAGGTTGATTAAGCAGATTTGTAAATGTGACCAAATATTAATCAAAAGCCCCCTTAGAAGTAATTATTTAAATTTAGCTATACCAATAAAACTTACAAGTTGAATTTACAAGCTTACAGAAAATCTCCTTGGCTTTTGATTTTGTAAAGTCAAATACTAATTTCAAAACCAAAGTAACTTCTATGCAGAAAAGTCACCCTTGAGTCAACAGATTCACTTGGATGGCTGACCACTTCGAATCACTGACTGTGGCTGACCACCACAAATTCACTTTGGCCTGACCCTTGCTTCTGCCTGATGGCTGAGCTGGTCCACAGGTGGAGCTCCTCCCTGCCAGGCCAGAGGGAGGGGGAAGGGAAGCAGGGAGCCCTGCCTCTGCCTGAATTGTCATCCCCCATCCCATCCCCTTGTCCTCACGTGCTCTGTGCACGTAATAAATGCTGCCCTGGCCTTAATATCAATTCACAGCATGACTCTTGCTCTATCCAAAGGAGCTGTGCACATGGTATAATGGTCTTTCTTTATTAACTTGCTCTTTGTTCAAGGGACTGCTAAGTGACCTGCAGGACTAATTGCAGTTGTATTAAGCAAAGAGTACAGTAAAAACCTGCAGAGGGTCCTCCTGGACATAAAACCTGCAAATTCACCACATTGTAGTTTTAGGACTTTGTATGGATACAAAACAAAAATATAGCCAAACGTTGATTCATACTGGGTAGCAGACTCTCACATTTAGTTTTTGCTTGTGATACTGAAATTTTAAATTTACTGTAACCGATCTTACACCTGAGTTCCTACCCAGCAGCATGGGCAGAAGTGCTCTTAAATTTCCTATTACCTGTATTTTTGTGTCTTCCATCAAAGTTCAACTCCTGGTTCACGCTCTTTGCCTGGGATGGCATCCAGGTGCAGGAAGGGAGGGGCTGAAGTCCCCGAGTGGAGAGCCGGAGCAAGGGGTTGCACTTTGACGGAGGGTGGCGGGGTGGCCTGCTCTCTGCAGTGGCACCTGCCCAGTGCCCGGCCCTGCCGCCCTTCGCACGGTTTTAGCATCCATTGCTGCCGACTGATGAGTCGCCACGACCTCCCAGTCCCGACTTCTCCCTGGAGACCTCCTCTTCCCCACCCAGGTCCGGGGCGCACTCCGACCTTCCCGCCCTGGCACAGCGCTGCCGCCTCCACCCTTGGCCATTCGGGGTGCAGGCAAGCAGGTGGGGCTTCTCCTGCAATTCCACCGGCGGGGCGACCAGATCCAGAGGTTTCCAGCTGATCAACAGCTCTCTAAAGCTTTGCTTTCCTAACAGGGGATGTAGACCGTTCATAGAATCTTGGCTTGACAGGACCTACCCCCATTTCTCCTCCTCCCACTTCATCTTCCTGGCTTGGCGGTAAAACTTGTCCGCTCAGCCTGCCATCTTTGGTCCCTTAGCATTTTTCTCATTAACACAAGCAAAAGGCCCTCTGCTCTTGTCGTCCCTGACATCCTCCCTTCCTGGGTCCTTGGCAGTGTGCCCGGGCCCCCTTTTTTCCTACCTCTGTCTTCCCTCTCCATCCTATAGTACTCAGAGCCCGCAGGGATAGGCTTCTGGCAAGAATGTCTTTCCTCAGGATGGGCGCTAAGCTCCAAGTCCCAGTCATGATGGCAAAAGAAGGGTCTTCACTGTATTGTGCAAGAAGGTGTGATTTGAGTCCATAATGTGAGTGGAGAATGATCGAAACTAGGTCATATACTGGGGACAAAAATACGTTGGTGTTATATATGGACCTATATTTCAACTGAAACTAACTTTACATATTGTTAATTGGATTTTCGAGAGGGTAGGGATGGAGAATTATATTTAACAAAGAATTACTGTCTGACTGTTATGTGCAAAGTATTGGACCCTGTCTACAAGGACCCAGCACCTTAGAGAGGGGGAAAAACATGTCTACAAGTATCTTCAATAGAAGCCAGAAGATGCCAAATACTATAGAGGAAGTTCCAACAGACTACCACAGGATCTGGGAGAAGGGTAGCATGAATTCTGAATGGATAGATCCAGGAAGGCTTCAAGGAGCAGCCACAAATTTCTGAGGTTAGCTTAGGGAAAGAGGCTATAGGAAAGAATAAGATATATGGTTTCTGTTTCTGAGGATTCATGGTCTAGTGGCAGAAACTGACATTTTGTGGAAAAGGTGACATTTAAGCTGGACTTTGAAAGACATATAATTTTAACAAGCAGAGGTAGAGAATAAGAGAAAAAGAGATTTCTGGAAAAAGGGAAGCATGAGTATCAAGGACACCAATGAGACCTTTTCCCTTCCCCCTCCCAGTTCATCCACATGGTTTCTATATAAATCCTCTTCTTGGTACCATAAGATCACATGGTTTGTGTAAGAATCATCTTCTTACCATATAATGGTGGTTGGTGAATGTGGGTGGAATTCTCACCCACCAGGCTGATCAGTTCTTCCTTAGGAATTTTGGAACTGAAACTTGAGAAAAGAGTAGTGAATTCCTCTTTGGGTATCAGAACGTAAACTCTGGAGCTATTGATAACTATGACCTTGAGAAATGTAGGAAGAGAGAAAGAGCGAGAGAGAAAAGAGAAAGAGACAGAGAAAGAGAAAGAAAGGAAGCAGATAAAAAGGGAAAAAATGTCACAGAGTGAGAACCCTGGTGACCCTGTATCTCTCATTTTGGACATTCCTGAGGCTCAGCTGCATTTCTGTTCTTGGGTTCCCTGAAATACAGTAGCAACTTTTGTGATCAATTTTTCCTTAAGCTAAATTGAGTTTTTTGGATGTTCTTTTTGTTGTTGTTTTTTGCCACCAAATTTTTGCTTACCAATTGCGTTCGTTTCCTAGGGCTGGTAAAACAAATTACCACAAACTTGATGGCGTAAAACAGCAATTTATTCTCTCACAGGTCTGGAACATGTAAGCCCAAAATCAAGGTGTCAGCAGTGCCATGCTCCTGCTAATAGTTCTCAGGAAGAATCTTTCCTTGACTCTTTCTAGCTTCTGGTGGCTGCTGGCAATCCTTGGCATTCCCTGGCTTGTGCTGCATCACTCTAATTTCTGCCTCCATCTTCACATGACCATATTCCCTTGGTGTGTCTCTCTGAGTCCTCACATGGCCTTCTTATAAGGACACCAGTCATTGGATTTAGGGACCACCCTAATCAGCAAGATCTTGTCTTAATTAATTCTGCAAAGCCCCTATTTCCAAATAAGGTTATCTTCTGAGGTTCTAGGTGGACATGAATTTGGGGGGACAATATTCAGCCCGGTACAGTACACCAATTCAATGCACAAAGGCACTGGGGCTGCAGGTTCAGGCCATGTTTACAGTAGGTGCTTGAAGACCCGGAGTGTTGTGCTGAGGATGCTGAGGTTAGCTCTCTACCCACAGAGGAGGCATCAAGTGCTCTACACAGGAGAGTATCATGGTCAGAGTTTCGTGGAGGATTGCTTTGGTCACAGTGTATAATATAAATGAGCCAAGGAGGAAGGAAAACCAGTTATACCATTTGATAATTCAGGTGAAAGGTAATACAGTCTTGAGTCAGGAGAGAGGGTATAGGAATGGGAAAAAGGAACAAGTGGGAGACACATTACAGATTCAGAGTTGGCCAGACTTGGCAATGAATTGTAGGGTGGGGCGGGAGGAAGAGAGAGAAGAGTCTAGATGGACTTTACAATATGTGGTGGTCCATAAACATCATTGAGTGGTTGCCAGGTGAGAGACGGTATTACCCAGAGGGCTGATATATAAAGAGAAGGACAAGGCTTGGGGATCCCACAGCAGTGGAGCCCAGAGAAACTATGAGTGGTCAGGGAGTTAGAAGTAAGCTCTCTCAGTTTGGATTACTTCCATGAAAATTATTCCGTGTTTGTATAAGGGGAATTCATGGCATAGTCTTTACCTGCTTTTGTTTTTGATTTTTTAATACTCTTTACCTACATCAAAGTCTTTGTCTGGATAACATATCTTTAATTTTCATAGATCTTGCCAGATTACTTTCCTAAAAGGCTATAACAATTCCCCTTTCCACCGGCATTGTACCGGAGTCCCTTTTCTTCCTTATTCCCACTATTAACAGGTATTTTCAATCTTTAATTTTTGCTATTTGAAAATGTAACTTCTTTTAATGGCTACGAAACATTCCATCATATCAACATACCACAAATAACTTAAACATTTTCCTATTTTTAGACATTATATTTTTTCCCATTTTTTGCTATAATACAATTAATAACCCAGAAATGGGCGTTTTTATATATAAATCTTCGTCCTTCTGGTGATGCTTACAATGGTGTTTATCATTTGAAAGAAAATGACATAAGGAGAGTTTCCCCACGTTCTTTGCTTTGTTGTTTTTCTTCCTGTGTGCCTTTCTTTCATTTCACTGATAATATTTTTATGGGAGGGGTATGAGAAAGGGAAAGGGTTAAGACAAATAGATTTTTGATTGTCTTTGAATTCTATTTATATATGCTATTCCTGTCATTCATTACCAGACCAAGTGATCTAGAATTGGTATTAAGCCATTATGAGTTCTCTAATTTTACCTTACGTATAAATGAAGTTTCTCATTTTATCGAGGGAAGAACAAATGCATAAGCATCCTAGCATTGTCTGTAACCTACAAAAGCAGCTTGACTCTTTCTTTTCTTAGACATAGAAATTCTGAAAAGCATCAACCTTAACTTGCCAAGGTGAAAAAAAAAGATGAGATTTATATCTTGATACCATGAATGGCATATATTATAATATTTGAGGGGCTAAATAAACATCCTTTTCTATAGTCTTCTCCCTTAACCTTTAGCTGTTAGAGTCAGAATGCTTCGATTGCAGAATTCTCACTTAAGCAAGGTTTTTCTATAACATTATTCATGTTCTTGGCCGTAGATGCCAATTAAGACTCTCAAGTCTAAAATTGCTTTGTTTGCTTTTTAAAGAAATCTGCCCACCTTACAGACCTACAAGTTAACTAACCAGTCTGTTTTTCTTCCCTCCCAGAGGACTTTGCTCTGTTGGTTTCCTGCCAGCTCTTACTTGCAAATTGAAATAGTTCAGTTTCTCTGTTTCTAGAACCTAGAATTCATTATGCCTGGATTTTTGCCAACAATGTCCCTCTCATGTTTTTAAAACTAAGATGAATGTTACAGAGTGACCTAGTGGGTTCAATCCATGATTAGAAGTCAGGCAGTGATATATTGGATGTCTGCATGGATGCTCTGTTCTGGGTAGTGGGGCTGCTAGGAGAATGGGATTCTGGGAGGGCGGTGAGGGCATCCAGGGTGAAGCCTTGGGACTGGAGCAGAGAAATATGTGTGCAAGATTAGGTAAGAGGTGGCTGATGTGAGGCAAGACTTAGATTCTTTCCCTGCCCTCAGGGCACTGCTGAGTCTCTACCATAGAAAGAACATAGTCATTCATTCCTTTTGGCCATTTGGGTAGAAAACAGAAAGCCAGGTGACAGAGAATATTTATCAAGGGCTCTAGGAAGAACCATTCTATTTTTTTTTCGATTTTCAAAATATATAAAGAACTTAAACAACTTAATATCAAAAAAACAAACAACCCGATTAAAAAAATGGGCAGGGAACTTGAATAGACATTTTTCCAAAGAAGACATACAGATGGTCAACAGGCACACGAAAAACTGCTCAACATCACTAACCATCATGGAAGTGAAAATCAAAACCACAATGAGATAGCACCTCACACCTATCAGAATGGCTATTATCAAAAAGACAAAAAATAACAAGGATTGGTGAGGACGTGGAGAAAAGGGAACACTTATACGCTGTTGGGGAGAATGTAAATTGGTGCAGCCACTATGGAAAACAGTATAGAGGTTCCTCAAAAAATTAAAAATAGAACTACCATACAATCCAGCAATTCCACTTCTCAGTATTTATCCAAAGATAATGAAAACACTAATACAAAGAGACATATGCACCCCTATGTTCATTGCAGAATTATTTACAATAGCCAAGACAAGAAACAACCTAAGTGTTGTTTCTTTATCCATCAATAGATGAATGGATAAAGATGTGCTATGTATGTATGTGTATATATGTATGTATGTGAATATTACTCAGCTGTGATAAAGAATGAAATCTTGCCATTTGTGATAACATGGACGGACCTAGAGGGTATTATGCTAAGTGAAATAAGTCAGACAGAGAAAGACAAATACCTTCTGATTTCACTTATATGTAGAATCTAAAAAACAAAACAAATGAACAAACAAAACAAAACAGAAAGAGATTCACAGATACAGGAAACAAACTAATGGATACCAGAGCGGGGGAAGTGTTGGGGGACAGGTGAGATAGGTGAAGAAGAATTAGAGGTACAAATTTCCGGTTATAAAATAAATGTCATAAGGATGTAATGTATAACATAATAATATTATAATAACTTTGTATGGTGATAAATGGTAACTAGACTTATCATGGTGATTATTTCATAATGTATATAAATCTCAAATCACTATGATGTACACTTGGAACTAATAGGATATTGTATGTCAATTATATTTCAATAAAAAAAAAATCACCAAAACAAAAAAAAAAGGAATGTTATATAAATGGAATCATACAGCATACAACCTTTTGGTATCAGCTTTTTTTACTCAGCATAAGTTTCTGGAGATTTGTGTATGTATCAATGGTTTATTATTGTTCATTTTATTGCTGAGTAATATTTCATGGTATGAATATACTACAATTTGTTTACTATTCACTCATTGAAGGACATCTGGGTGGTTTCCAGTTTTTGGCTATTATGAGCAAAGTTGCTACGAACATTTGCACAGAAGCTTTTATGTGAACATAAGTTTTCATTTCTCTAGGATAAATGCCCAAGAGTGCAATTGCTGGGTCTTGTGGTAGTTGCATGTTTAGTTTTACAAGAAACTGCCAGTTTTCAAGAGTTGCTGGACCACTTTACATTCCCACCAGCAATGTATGAGTGATCCAGTTTCTCCACATCCTTGCCAGCATTTGAGGTTACCACTATTTTTTATTTTAGCCATTCTGATAGTAGTGTAGTGATATCTTATCGTGGTTTAAATCTGCATTATTTTCCAGATGGCTAATGATGTTGAACATCTTTTCATGTGCTTATTTGCCATCTGTATATCCTCTTTGGGAAATATGTTCATGTTTTTTGCCCATTTTCTAATTGAATTGTTTGACTTTTTTCAGTTGTTGAGTTTTGAGTGTTCTCCATATATTCTAGATACTAGTTCTTTGTTGGATATGTGGTTTGCAAATATTTTCTCCCAGTCTGCAGCTTGATTTTTCATCCTCTTAATAGGGTCTTTTGGAAAGAAAAATTTTAATTTTGAGAGATCCAACATATCAGTTTTTCCTTTTATGGATTGTGCTGTTGGTATCAAGTGTAAGAACTCTTTGCTTACCCCTAGATCCTGAAGATTTTGTCCTATATTTTTTTCTAAAAGTTGTACAGTTTTACATTTTACATTTAAGTCCATGGCCACATGTTTTTAGGTAGCTGTTTAGCTCTATGCTGTCTGAAATAAGGCTTAGCATGTGTAGTTCTTTCTGCCCTCATTTTCTTTATCAAGCATCTACTGAGCCCCAACTATGACTCAAGTCACTGATACTAATCAGGGATACAATTTCTGGTTAGGTACATGATTCTGACTTTGTAATGAGTTGGTTGAGTGATATACTTAAAAACATGAGCTTTGGAGCCAGACTGTTTAGGTTGAAATCCTGATGCTACCTCTCAAAAGCTTTGTGATCTTTAGCAAATTACTTAATCCCTCTGACCATCAATTTTTCACATCATTCACATCTGAATGAAAATAGTAATAATACCTATTTCCCAGGATTGTTGTGAGAAGTGAAATAATGATGAAATATTACGTGTAAAATGCCTAGCACAGTGCCTGGCACATACATAGAAAACATTCAATAATTGTTGGTCCCCCTCCTTCCTACTCTCTCCTGCAAAGATTCTCCAGGTTCCATCCTCAACTCAGAGTCTCCTTCCCCACAATCTCCATTTCTTCCTCTCCACTTCTCCCAGTCCTAATTATTCTACCTCTTTTATGAAACCTTCTCAACCTACTTCAGCATTTGATAGAACTTCTTATCTCCAAATTGTTGTTGTATTCATACATGTGGTTAGGTTAGCTTTATTGTTTCATGGATGTATTATACGCCTCCCCCACTACATATCTCCTTGAGGGTCTGCTCTTAACCCTCCATGGAGTCTTGCGCTATGCTGGGCAAATACCAAATACTCAAGTCCTCAATACACTGATAGTGGGGATCTCAATTACAACATGTTTTGAAGAAAGCAATTTGGCAAAATGAATCCAAAGCCTTAAACTCTTTGACCCAGTAATGTATCTTTTTTAGAATGGTCAGATGCTTGAACAAAAATTTATATATGGGAATATTTCTCACAGCCTTATTTGTAAAAGTAAGGATTTAGAAAAACAAACATAAATGTATAATGGTAAAAAAAGTCAAGAATCAGGCAAATTCCATTTATATGGTGAAATATACTGTCAATAGAATTCTGTTTTCCTAGTTATGGATTATATAGCTATAAGGATATTCACCAATGCACTCTTTATAATAGCCAAAAATATAGAAATAGTCCAACTATATGGATAAATTAAATAAAAAATTGTCACAAAATAGAATTAGAGTATGACCCCATTTGTTTAAAAAGTGTCGTGTATATAGAGATACCTACACACAAGCATACAAAAGACAGGAAAAATATACACCAAAATTTTAGTGGTGATTGTCTCTGAGTAATAGCTGTTTGGTGACTTTAATTTTGATTTTGGCTTCTTCAAATCATAACATTTATTGCTCTTAGCATACAAAAATAAGAATGAAAGTTATAATCTGTTTTTTAAATAGTGTTTTGGAGACTATTTAATTATATGAATAAAATGGTCATTCATCCATTGCATTCAAAACATTTCATAATGGCCTACCAACTGTTAAGCCCAGTACTAGGAACACAACGGAGAACACAATTAACAAAGTCCTTGAATCACAGATAGTCTAGTGAGGGGTACAAAAAATTATAAAACAGTGAGAAAATGTAGTACTGAGTATATACAGCGATAGTACTGAGTGTCATGGAAGCTTAGTATAATATAGAATACATAGAGAGTATACTATATAGTATAATATAGTGATAGTACTGAGTGTCATTGAAGCTTAAAAAAGGATGGAGATTAGGGAGGTAGGATAAGGCTATTTGGTAGAACTTAAGTGAGTTAGAGGGAAAAGAATAGGTGTAGATAGGGAAGAATGATCCAAGCTTAGGGATGAACATTTTCAAAGGTTCTGATGGGATGTCATTGAAGAAATGTGAAAAGCTAGCAGGGGCAGGGGAAGGATTTGGAAGGAGAACTAGAAAAAGTAAGTAGGAATTGGAACTTGAATGTTCTTATAGGCTACATGGATGACATATCCTATACTAAGAGTAAACAGGAAAAACAATGACAATGAAAGGTTTAAAAGGGAATGACATGATCATATTTTTGCTTTAAAAAGATTACACTGACTACTGAGTAGGGAATGCATCAGAGGGAGGCAGGATGGGAGACAGGGAGACCAGGTAGGCAGTGGCTCAGGTAACTGAGATGATAGTGGCTGTGGGGATGGAGAGATGAGACCTGAAATAGAAGTGACTTGGTGATAGATTGTATTTGTGGTGGTGGTGAAGGAGGTGTCAAGGAAAACCAAGAGTCAAGGATAATGTTTTGGCTCCAGGGGTTGGCAATCATGGATGGTGGTACCACTATTTGAGATATGGGACAGATGAGGAGGCACAGAGTAGGAGGGAAAATAAGTTCAGTTTGCAATACACTGAGTTTGAGCTGCCTGTGGGAAGTACGAAGGGGTGTTCAGGAAGCTATTGGAGATATGAGTCTGAAGGTCAGGTCTGAAACTGGCTGTACAGACATGTGTTTTGGGGGACAGTCATGAGAGTAGATGAGATCACTCAAGAGATACATGTAGAATGAGAAGAGAAGAGGGCTTAGGACAGAACCCTAAGGAAAACCAACATTTAAGAGACTGAAAGTGAGAAAGAAAATTGACTCAAACCTGGTCTGGGACAGAAATTTTTTGTGTGATGTAATTTACAACTCCTTCTGGGAAGCAATTAGCATTCCTGATAAAGTGCGTGAACAGTTTTCTGACAGACTTTAATAAGACTGAGAACTCCTTCTGGGAAGCTAGGGTTACCCATCCAGCTGATTGACTAGCCTAATAATCTTTAACCAGATGTTCTCTTTTTGTATCCATTCTAAACATGGTTGGTGAGCCATTCTTTTTTTCCTAAAAATGTCTCAACTAAAATTACTCCTTCAGTTGAATTTTTCAAAAAGCTTCTTCCCAAGTACTCAAAAACAATTTGTCTGAGGCATTGCTTTAACAAAAGAAAGGAACCTGCAGATAATTAGAAGAGGCCAGAGAGGTAGGAGAGAAACCAGAAGACTGTTGGTATCTTGGGAGCCAGGTACAAGTATTTCAAGAAACAGGGCATGAATGGACAACAGTGTCAAATGCTCGTGAGAGGTCAAGTAACACAAAGATGGGAAATTACCACTGGATTTAGCAATAAGAAATCTAGTTAATGGTGGTATTGGTGGGATCAGTTTCTCTGGGGTGATTGGAAGAATAAGTCAGATTTCATGGGCTTGGGTGAGGGCAAAACATTCTTTCAAAAAGTGTGACTGTAAAGGGGAAGGAAGAGGAAGAGAGCTTTAAGAGAGTTTCTTTTTAGAGGAACACAGGAGTATATTTAAATGTGTTTGGGAAGGAGTCAGCAGTTGGAGAAGTAGAGGGTACCTCAAAGAGAGGGCTAATCTTGAGTTAGAGACCAGAGAAGGTGGGCCTTCTCACCTTCTCAGGGGTTTCTGAGCCCAAGTGGAGGGAAGGTGATTTCCCTTCCATTGTGACAGGAAAGAAAGCGGAAGATGGGCCTACAGGGAAGACTGTCTGCAAGTTTGGTGGTGGAAGGTCAAAGGTGTTCCTGTCCAATGACCTCTAGTACTTCTGTGATATAGGAGGTTAGCAGCTCTGCTGCAGCAGAAAGTGCGAAGGTCAGTGGCAGGATGACAAACTGAGGACTGGAAGGAAGCTCTAAGATCATGAGGAGAATGGGAGATTGAACTGACTGGGGAAATAGTAATTTGGGGCATTGCAGAGGTGGAGGATAATGAACATACTGTGGAAGCAATCAGCACGAGTCTGTGATTTTCTCCAACGGTGCTTAGAAGACCAGATTTAGGCATATGGAAGGCTAAAATGTTTGAGTTAATCTGGACTGTCTTCAATGAAACCACTGAAGCTTGTAGCTTCCTCTGCCCATCCTTTAAACATGACTTAGCTTCGAGCCTAGGCTCTGTATTCTTCTCACTTCACAGACACTTCCAATTGATCTCCTCCACTCCTGTGGCCTCAGTTAATCCTTCTGTGCTGATGACTCCCAAACCAATACTGGCAATGCAGCCTTTCTCTAGAGCACCAGACTGCTGGTCCCACCTGTCTTCTGGGCATCTTCAATTGGGTATCTCCTCAAACTGAACTCATCATAGTCCCACTCTTGCATTTCCTGTCCTCTGAATGTAGACTCCAGGAGGGCAGAGGATTATTTGTCTTTTTTGCCATCGCACATGCTGCACTCAGTGCTCAGGGAATGTGTGTTGAATAAATGAAGGAACCCACTCAGTTCTCTAAGCCAGAGAGACCTGAGAGTCATCCTTTACTCCAACTTCTCCTTCACCTCTGACATCCAATCCATCAGGTCTTGTCCACAACGAAATATGTCTCATGGCAGGAAAAAAAAAAAGTGAATTTTCTAACAATTTTAACACGGAAACTTAAGTGTTGCCTCTGCCTCCTTTTCTTGCTTCATTAACACTGGAAGAAACCAGTGGGAGGGCACCTCCCTCCTTGCTTCCTCTTCCCCTCTGCACCCAGCCCTATCTCCCTTAGAGAAAAGGGAGCCAGTTTTTCATTTGCTAATGATTTGGGCTCCGGTTATAATGAGCCATTAAGATGTATTGTGGAAGAAATAAGGAAAAGGGAGCTTTCCGGTGAGGGATAAAGAGACTGTGGGGGTGGCGACCCCCGGGACGAGAGGCAGGAAGGGCCTGGGATATGATCCGGGCTTGTCGGAGAAGGTGCCCCCACCCCATCCCCGGGAAGGACCCCTGCGAGGGGCCGGGTCCTCCCAGCCGCAGTCAGGGAGGCGGGCTCTCTCCCCGCCCCGGGCCGCGCGGCCTGAGCCTCCGCTCTGAGCGCAGGGACAGGCTCGGACCCCTCGGTATGGGGCTCCAATTGTTCACTGCCCAGAAGGACCTTTCTTAGGTTCCTCTAGACGGTGCTTTCTCCCCGTACGACTGCCTCTACCTAGTGAGCGCCTTCCTGAGATCCCCAGGGAGCCCGTGAGCCCCAGAGACATCCCCTGGGCGCCTAACTGGTTGGGGGAAAGAGCTCTCACACCCTTTCCTGGAGAGGGTGCTGAACTGGGCGAGCTGGAGACTCGGAAGAACTGGGACGGTGTCAACCATGCCGCCATCACAGGCTGGTCTGTCTGCATTCCATATTCAATGACTGTGGTCCAAGCCTTCTTCATCTCTCACCTGGTAACTACAGAACCCTTCTAACTGCTTCCCTACCTCCTGTCTCACTTCCCCGCCCCATCCATTCTCCACAAAGAAGCCAGACGTTTTTTGTTAAAAAAAAAAAAAAAAAAAGGCACAACCCTGGACCTCCATGCCCACCTCACCTAACACCTATAATCCTTAAGATTTCAGCTGTAGGGCCTCTTATTCTGAGAAGTCTTCTCTGACCACCTTCCTCCCACTACACACACACACACACACACACACACACACGCGCGCGCGCGGGCGCGAATTAGAGGTCCATGTATATGCTTCCCCCAAACTCTGTAGTTTATTGTTATCACTTGTTTATATTTTTAACCCACCTGTGGGCAGAGAATGGGCCTCCTCGCCTGCTTCCTTGCCTCCTTGTCTGTGGTGCCCAGCCCTGTGCCTTGAGTGTTGGGGTGGGAGGAAGCTCTACACAAGTGGTTCTCAAACCTAAGTGCAGATCAGAATTACCTGGAGGGCTTATTACAACACAGATTGCTGGATCCCCCTTTCTGATCCAGTAGGTCTGGGGTGGGACTGGAGATAATGCATGCACCTCTGTTTCAGTGCAGCTGCCGCTGCTGGTTGGAAATCACGTTTTGAGTTACCACTGCTCTGCACCCAGTTAAGAAGAGAAGGCGGGAGGAGCAGATTGGAGTGACTTTTCAGATAAAAAGAAAGTTCGAGTGGGAAGCATAGGGTTTGGGAGTCTTGGAGGTAGCGGTCAAATGGGAGATATTTGAATTTGATACTAAAGACAGCAAAACTTTCCAATAGTTGACAAGATCCAGGGAGTAACTGAAAGAACACAAGGTTGAAGTGGCCTGTAGATGAAGGTATGGTATGGAGGCACCAAAGACCTGAAAATTAAAAAAAATTGGCTTAAATAAGTACAATACTAAAATGAAAAAAAAAAAAATGAAAGAGGTAAATGAAAGGGAAGATTGTAAAATGGAATGTATGATATCATTTTAATTTTATTAAAAATGCCTAGAAAAAAGACTGAAAATACATGGCAATGTTTATAATAGTTATCCCTATGGGTGAGTTTTATTACCTTCCTTCAACTTTCCAAATTTTCAAAATTCTCTCCATTATCATGTTTTCCTTTCACGATTAGGGGAGAGTTTTTCTTATTTTGCACCTCCTCAGTCTTGGACATTTCCAACTGGTTGAATTAAACTATCTCCTCTCCTGTCCCCCTGTCAGACTAGTTTCACTCTGACATCTTAACTTGTGCTAAAAGTGTGAAAATCAACAAAATTAAAACAACTAAAATCAAAAACAAGCAAAGGAAACCCCCCGCCCCCCCAAAAAAGAAAGAACCTCAGGAAAAAAATAATTTGGTTGATACTGACACCATCAAGAAAGTACCTCAGGTATTGGCCTTTCAATCATTCCATATATTTGAAGGTTGTAACCACCTACCTGGAAGGGTTACCAGGATGTTCAGGACTGGTGACCTCACCAACTGGTCAGACAGGGAACTCTAGTCCTAATCTTTTACCCATCGCCTCCTGTTTCTTCTCATGGAGTTCAGACTTGTGCTGAATATGGTTCCCAACTTTACTCTTCTTGTTCAGAGTTATACCTAATTATCCCTCTTTGAACTAAATCCCCTCCCACCCAAATAATATCATTCAAAAAAGTTAATAAAAAGTTATTCTTTTCTGTCATTTAGTTATTAAAATTATTTTTGAAGAAATGACTTGACAACCTAAGCCCTCTTTATATACAAAGTTTATTTGGGGCATAAATTCAAAGTTCCAAACAAAGTACAAATAAACTTTTAGAACACAAGAGAGAGTACTTGTGCAATAAAAAATTCTCTCTCTGTGTCGTAATATATACCAACTGGCAATGATATTTGCCAGTAAGACTTTCTTGCTTATTTCTCTAAAGGAATGAGAGATATAAGACTTTAGCATATGCATCTACTTCATTTCGAATAAGAACATTCTTGTCAAGGCCTGATAATTCTTTATCTACAGAGTAGACACCAATGAAATGACTAAGTAAACATTTAGACGTTTAATCATGTATAGTTTCAAAACCAGGAATATGAAGATAAATATCCAAATTTTTGTTCCATAAATACCCATTATTATGGAAGAAAATAAACTGTATATGACTACAGCAAAATGTAGAGGATATATAGAATGATCATGAAAACTGATCAGATCAGGAAAGACTAGAAGCTTGATATTTCAACTACGCTGACTACTTCGTAGCTATTTTCTTGAATGTCCTTTCATCTCTGATGATAAAGTGTGAATTAACAGAACCATTCTAGAGACTAGGAAATGGTGATCCTGAATGATTTGGTAAGGTAAGACAGTAAGTGACAGAGTGGAACCAGAAACTCATTTTCCTAATTGCCAGCTTAGTACGTCTTATTCTAGATTGTATTATCTGTGCTGCCGCAAGGCAAACCATGTCATTACCTTTCCCATTTCAGAAATAGGTTGTATAAAACTTTCCTTTGTGGTCTGATGGCAAAAGACACTTATTATTTAAAAAATGTCAATGGCTAACCATTAATGACAAAATGTTTTTACATGTTCCTTATCGACTCAAGTTGTCTTCCATTTCTTCAAATAATCATCACTTTCTAAGTTTGGTAAGAACAATCAGAAATTACTGAATGTTAAAGAGAAAAGGGGCATTAGATATAGACAAGATGCTGTCTATCATTCAGTGGGGAAACTAAGGCCCCAAGAGATTTGTCCAGGGTCCAATTAAGAGTTGAATGGAGTCTCCTGACTTCTAGCTCAGGGCTGTTTTATCACATGGCGCTACCTCAGTCATCAGAATTCTGAAGCAGTGGCTAACTGAGAGGATGTTCCTGGAACCCTCACTCCTGATCAATGTCTCAGTGTGGGGAGTTTGTGCAACATTTCACCTCTTTATTTTTCTCATCTGTTCATTCAATAAACTCATTTTGTTGCCTGATATTTTGAGAGTGGGGATAGTCAGAAAAAAACAAGTAAAATGGTAAGTGGCAAATGTGATTTAAATTTTTTTTTAGGGAGTATGAGTGAAGTAAGGCTGGCTAGAATTTAGAAAAGTTGCAATTTTCCATGGAGAGAAGACCAAGAGATATGGGAAGGGATGGCCGAGGGAGCTGATAACCTCCTACTGCCAGGGCCTCTGCTTGGCACTTTTATGGGGTTATCTCATTCCTCTTCACAACCCTTTAGGTCGGGCTGTTAACCTCATTTTAAGACTCATGAAGAAATTGAGGCTCAGAGAAGTTCTGTAATTTACCCACCGTCACACAAGCTGGTGACGGGTAGAGCCAGAGTCAACGCAGAGTCTGTCTGGCTATGAAGCCTGTATATCTTTACTTCTCCAGGAGGGTATGTGTAAAGCGAACTGATGAAAATAACAATAACTGCAGTGCAATGCTAATAATAAATAATAGTGCTAGTCAGCATATTGCTTTCCAGGTGTGATCTCCTTGAGTGGGATTGAGTGAGCACATTATAATAGGATTGATAGGGTGTCTTTGTACTCTTCATTAGTGAAACAGGGGAGGAAGACAGAGGACACATACTTAAGATTTCCTTTGTTTTCTGAAAAATAATTGAAAGGCTCAATTGGTTTCATTTTGCCACGTTTACCAGATTAATTGATGTTCTTGATGTGGGTGGATGGGTTGCTGTGTGACTGTGAAATCAAACCTGATATATTCAGAAGAATTCTTCCAGTGGATAAGTATGCCTTTGGGTTCGATATTCAATCTTGTAATTAGTGATCACTGTTCCTATTTACTGAATGCGAGTTTTTATCTGTACCCAGGTCTTTTTCTTTTTGAAGCCAAAGGTCATATACACCCTTATTTCTTTAGGGGGTTCATGAAAGAAGTATGTTAACCCCCACAGGAAAAAGCAAGTTTGTATTCTGTGGAAAATCAGTAACCACTCATTTTTACACATAAATACCCCAGAAATGAATCTCTGATGAGTAGTTTTACATTATTCTGCAACTCCGGTTTTAGCATTAGGCTCAATTCTTATATCTGGAAGGCAATGTCCAGTTCTATAATACCGTGTAACATAAAAGTGATGACAATTTATAAATAATCACTGTCTTCTGATGAATTAATGCTCATTTGCAATTATCAGTTCGATACAAACTTAGGTAAAGATGTGCTCCACCTCCAAAATTGGAATTCTCCGTATTTAAAAACGTCATTCTAATTTACAACTCCTTAAAATCGTTACTACAAAAGAACTATTTATTTTGTCATGCAGCCTAAAAAATAAAACCTTTCACTCAAATTACACGCCTTAATAGCCACATTTTTATCTACATAATTTTAGACTAATTTTCCATTAGTTCAGAATCCATTTCCAGGTGCAGTGATGTCAGACAAAAGTTGGAACCAGGAGAGTTTGAAGGGGATAATTTAAAAGCCCACCTTCCTGCTTGGAGACACCTCAAGAATTTCTAGGCTTACAAGGGAGGTGAAGGAAGAGATTGTAAAAGCTGAACAGAGCCTCTCTTCGCAAGCCCCCGCGGACGCAGGCCGAGCCGGCTGCAGCCAGGGCCGCCAAGAGTTAACGAGGGCCCGAGCCCCCCGCGCCGCGGACTCCTCGCGCGCTCCCTCCGCCCTTCTGTCCCCACCCTCTCGTTTTGGCAAGGGATTAAAGTGCTCCCCCCTGTGGCAGCAGTGACCCAGAAATGAGTTTGATTCACACAGTCCTTCCTCCATAACAAGCCAAACGCCCGGCCGAGAGTGCCTCCCTGCGCGAGCGCTGGGTGTGTGCGCGCCGGCGAGAGCAGCGGCCCGCCCGGCTCCCCACCCGCCCGCCGCGGCCCGAACTCATGCGGCGCGGACCGAGCGGCGAGGAGCCCAGCGCCGCGGCCGAACCCCTCCGCAGCAGGTACGCGCGCGGGCCGCGGGGGGCGCGCGGGGTGGGCGCGCCGCGCGTGTGTCCGCGCGTGTCCGCGTGTGGGTCCGTGTGCGCGTCCCGATCCCGCGGCGGCGGCGGCGGCGGCGGCGGCGGCGGCGGCGGCTGCAGGACGAGCCGAGAGGCTCAGCCATATTTGATGGTTTTGTTGCTTTGCTCGGGAGTTCTCGGGAGTAATTTAATGCCGAAGGTCGCTGCCTAGTGGAAATAATATAGTACGTCATTAATATGGCGCCAAAAGATTGGGTTCTCGATATGTAGCGAGGAGGGAGGGCAGGCAGCCGCCGAGCGCAGCGTTACTATCCCACCAGTAACTTGGGCATTGCCGGGGCGGGGGCCAGAGGAGGAGGAGGAGAGGATGATTTTTGGATCCTGAGAATTGATCTATGTTGGATCAGTAAGTTTTATTATGATTATTTTTCAATTTTGGGGGGCTGAAGACTTAGAGCTTTTTCTTCTTTTGGATTTGCGAAGAACATGCGGTTTTCAGGTGAATCATCAATTAAACGCGTTCAGGAGCAGAAGCCCAGTTAGTTGGCTTTAGTTTATAGAATTTTTTAAAAAGCCCAAGTGCATTAGGCTGCATGAAAATGGAAAGCATAGTAGCAACTTGGTAGACAGATGGCAATGGCAGAACGCAGGTCCGAGAACATATATGAATCCAGAGTGTGTGTGACCGTGGTGGTGGGGGAAGAGGGCTATGTTTGTCCAAACATAGGTGTGTATATAGGTACATCTGTGTAGTGTGGCTGCAGCCCTGGCTCTTGTCACCGCGTCACCACATGTCCAAAATATTCATTGCATCAATTCAAGGGCAGTGAGCAGGGGGTGGAGGGACAGCTTGGCAATTAGATTCTTCCAAATTGAGGTTCCAATGATCAGACCTTTTACTTACAGCGAGACTGCCTGTAAAGTGTAAAACCCTTCATCGGTGCAATTAGGAAGGAGTTGCATTGGTAGAGCAAAGTACTGATTAACCGTGAACTTAAAACGGATTGCAAATTGCAACCTTTGGCACCATCTGCAAATTGTGGGGGTGGGGTCGCTTGGTCTTCGCTGCCTTAAATGAACGTGCAGTGTGTACCCCGGGACTGCAAGTTGCAAAGCCCTTCAGTGCACGTGTTTTGTGCCTGTGAGTGTGTGTTTGTGAGTTGGGGGCTGTTGTTCAGTAGCCAGCAGGCTTTCCGGGTTGTTGGCGCTGGCTTGCAAATGCGGGAGAGGGATGGAATGTGGAATGTTGACCGGGGAACCGAATCCTGTCGGAACGGTCCCATTTGCTGGAGAAATTCGATCCCTTCCACCTCCTTCCCGCTCCCCCCGCCCGCCTGCGGGCAGGAGGCGGGGCCGGGGACGCGGCTGCTGCTCAAAGTGGCGGAGCGCGGCGGCGGGAGGCAGGTGCACCGCACCCGCCAGTGGGGGTGCTTCAACTTCCGCGGGCGTTTAAATAGCAGCCTCTCTCCCCTCCCACCGGTAATAGGTGACCTGGCGGCCGAGGGCGGCGGGGGGAAGGGGACGGGGGAGACCCGGGAGCGCGCCTCCGCGGCACGTGGGCAGGTGCTGGGTGGCCCCGGGGCCAACTTTTGTAGCCCGCCTCTGGCGTCGGAGGAGAGGCGGCTCCATGTGGGAATGGGGGCGGGCGGCGGCCGCGGCGCTGCTTTCCCGGCTGCGGCTGGAGCGCTACCTAACGGTCCCCGCAGCGCTGCCGGGGCCCGGGGTGGGGGTCTTCGGGGGCGAGGACGCCCGGCCCGCCGCGCCCGCGCCGCGGGAGCCCCTCACAAAGCCCGCGGTGTGGGGGCGGCCGCCGCGCCCCCGCCCGGGGAACGGCCCGCAGCCCGTCGCCGTCCCCGCGCCGATTCCGGCGGGCGGCCGCAGGCGTTTGTTTGTTGGTTCCGCGCCGCCTTCCTCGCCGGATGGCTTCCTGTGACAGAGGTGATACACAGTTTCCAGAACTGTCTGGGGGCGGGAGCGGGAGCCGCGCCGCTCGGGGCTGCTCGCCGCTGCTCCCAGCTCGCAGCCGTTTCTCGCCGGCGTGCCCGCCCTAGCCCGAGGTGCCGCCCGGGAGGGCCTCGGGGAGGGGGACGGCGCGGCCGTTTCCAGCGGCGCAAGTGGCTTCTGGACGCGAGGGAGCGTTTGATTTGCAACTGGGGCCGAGCGGATTGGTGCAGCTGGCGGCGGCGGGGCGGGAGGAGCGGCGGCGGCAGCGGCGGGGGGTGGCCACTTTCAAATGGAGAGGGCGGCGGCGGGGACGCCGGGCTTGGTTGCGCCGCAAGAAGGTGTCATCACTGCACCGGGGCTAATTCCGGCGGAGGTGCCGGGAGTTACTTTCCCCTCCTCCCGCGCTGTTGTTTCTGTCGCCTCGGGAGGAGGAGGGGGAGGAGGACCGAGAGGGAGGGACGAGGGGAGGGCGGGAGGGGGCGGCGCCGCGCGGAGCCGCGGCCCTGCGCACAGCCCGGCGGGCGGCGGGAGCCGCGCGCTGCGTTCTCCGGTGCGGGGCGGCGGCCCAGCTCCCCCACGCCGGGATCCCCCCTGGGGTCCGCAGCCTGAGCCGCGCTCGCCCCGCGGGCCCTCCCCCGCAGAGGGCTCCGCCCCAGCTCTCCTCGGCCGGCGCCCCCTCACCTCAGCCCCCGGCCCCGGGCTTCCCCCCCCCCCGGGGGGCTCCCCCTCCCAGGCGCGCGCGGGCGGCCGCAGGCCCGGCGCCCGGTGAATGCAGCGAGCAAACAAAAAAGCGGGCGATTTAAACGTGCCTTCGAAACCCGTTAGGAATGCGTCGTCACCCGGAGACCGTTTAAAAGCAGCTTTGACTGGCTTTCTAGTAACGCGGAGGCAGGCGCCCCACCTCGCCTTTGCGGGGCCAGGGCCTGTCGCCCTGGTGAGCCTGGCCAAGAGGGAATTTAAATTTTTTTTTTCTTTTTAGTAAAAGCTGCAGTTGAATGACTTTAAGACAGCTACATTTTTAGGAAAGTGGGAGAGAATCTGAGGTTTCTATTAATAGGAATGCTTAGGGGCTTCTTTCCCAAAGGTTTTTATTAGGTGAACTATTTTTCCTTTTTAGAAAACCCCATGCGAAAGGGTAGCTCTCTAGTTACTTGTAGCTCAAGGCTGGTATCTTTCAAAGCCAATGAACTAGTGTTAAGATACAGAGAAATTATTTCCTTGAAAGCTGTTTTAGGTAGTGATCCACCAATGGTTAGAGGTTATTATTATAGTAAGTTTCATTTTGATCAAATCACAGCTAATCAAGATTTAATCACTTCTAGGTGGGGAAGGGAAGCGTTCAGTGTAACCGTACTTACACTGACTTAACACTTTTGATACAATAATTTGTTGTACTAGAGTGGGGAACACATGTTGGAGCGATACATAGGATGATCTGTAGGTGACACTTTCTAGCAAATACCTGCAATCCAGAATTTTTATTGCCCTTTTAGCCCAAATATTTCAGTCTCATTTAGTGCCACTTTTAAGTGAGACGAATTTCTGATTGTTTGGTATTTTGCTTTCTTCCTTAAGTTTGTGTATTTTTGTATATGTGTGTGATCTGGCATTTTCATTTTGACGTCTAGAACAAATAGAGTTTTCAGCTGTTTAAGTGTTATGTGTCTCCATATCTCCCTTCATCCTTATGCTAGCCACACACAAAGGGAGCTGCATGACGTGCAGTGGAACTTGAACTTGACTCTATCTAAAGATCATAGGCTGCTTTCTAGGAAGAAAAGTTGCATGGGTTGCCACAGAGATTTTAACTTTGACAAAGCTAGATATATGTTCATTTAAAAGGAAAAAAAAAACCCCACCTTATTAGTTCCTCCTCCATCCCTTGACAGGTTTTCAGCCTGTAAATGAGTGTTTTGGTCTTATTAATTGCCACAGTTGGAAGAGTGGCTGTAAAGGGGGAAACAGTGGGAAAAAAGTGTGGCTGAGAATGAGACCAGAGAAAAAAGACTCTTTGGAGTTCAAGGAAATGTTGTATTTTAAAAACAACTGTTGCTTAGCCCAGAGGCTTGGGGAGAAGGATTAAGTAAAAAAAACTTGGAAGACTTGGTGAAAAGAAAGCAGATCTCCATGTGTCTCACCCATAGTAGGCACTTCATAAATACTGATTTTTGACTTCAAGGAGCCCTTAGTGGCTTAAAGTATTATCACAGAAGTGGTGTTACATGTACATTGTTGAAAATTAGGCAATACAGAGAAGCAAATATAATAAGATATTCCTGCCACCCACAGATCACCACCATATCACTTTCCAGATAATTATCTATGCATATGTGTGTATGTGTTAGTCAAAACGAGATCATACTGTATATACAGTTCTGTAAGGAGTTTTTTTCCCATCAGCTAGCTTGGTAAGTTTTCATCTCATTACTGGGATGTATTCAGATTTCCTCAGTTGGCCCCAAAATATAACAGAGCAGCTTTGTCTAAAACACTGTCCACTCGAGGAAGATTTATTGCATCTGATTATTTCCCGTAAGTAGATTTTTATCTGTGGTAACTTTTGACAGAACCTCTGACATTGAGGAGGCAAGCCTTTGGAATTAATCATGACTGGATTTTAAAAAAGTGGGAATCAAAGTAGCATTTTACTGTACTTGGAAGTTTTAGATTTGGAGATTATCTGTTTGAAAAATACTGTAAAGAAATTGCCTGAGACTTGGAAAAAGAATTATCAGCTGTTTGTGTTTCAGTATTGAGGTGGTTGGTTGGAACAGCAGATATCAAGACATCAAACGCTGCTCATAGCCTGTAACTTGAGGATTTGTCAGGAGTGAGGAGGCGGCATATAAATCTCCCAATTTGCTTGCTTCCTTACTTGCTGTTGGTGAAGCTCTTCCCTCGTTTAGTATTATGGGGCACCTTTTACACCATTACAGTTAATGATCTGTCAGAATTTGCATTATAAACCCAATTTTCCCACAAGGTTAATAAAATAGATGTTCTATGGAGGAAAACATGACATCTTAGCCAATACATCTTACTTTTTATTTGGATCGGCATTAAAAAATTCATCTTGATTGTTCAAACAGAGAAAATTATACTAGTGTTAAACTTCTTTCCTCCCCTCTGTCCAAGCCTTCAAGATAGAATATTGGCACCATATTCAACAATACTTTTCTTTTTTTTAATTTTTTAAAAGTTTTTTTAAAACTGTTACTTTCTTAGATGGTGTCAGAAGCCTGGTAGGAACCTTAATTGAGAAAGTATTTTAATTCCTGAGACAGTAAGTTGTTTCCTTGAAAGTTTCAGTGTTCAGTCCATTTTCTCCATTTTCAAGATCTTGCAGCACTATATGTGATCATATATTTTAAATTTGGATAATTAGTGTTTATTATTTGTAGTATGTAACATTTCAGAAAGTTCAGACTTAATTGAAAGAGTCTATTGTCATTTGCCTGGTGTCCTTATACAAAAATACTGGTCTGTGATTGTGAGGGTGTGTATTTTGATGTTTTCACAATTGGTGGTCTCTAATGGAATAAGTTACCCTGCATTCCTAGTGGATGTAAGAGTGGCCCCATTGGGCCTTTTTACCTTGGAGTGGAAGTGGTATCTGGTCTGTGAAGTTTAGCTAGGGTCCAGTTTCATAGAACAGAGAGAAAATCTAGTCTTAAGAGGGTATTGATCTTAACTCTGGCCATGTTATTGTGGCCTTATCTAGCCTAGACCTTGAGTGATTACTAAGGATGTCTTTCCTCACCTGAAAGCAACAAAAATAAAGATTGGGAGACATAGAATGAAAAGGACTGGGGAAGGGACTGTATTTCCAATTTTTTTTAAAGCAGTTTTTTTTTTTTTTTGAGGAAGATTGGCCCTGCGCTAACATCTGTTGCCAGTCTTCCTCTTTTTTCCCTTTTCTCCCCAAAGCCCCAGTGCATAGTTGTGTATCATAGTTGTAGCTCTTCTATACGGGACGCTGCCTCAGCATGGCCTGATAAGCAGTGCGTCGGTGCGTGCCCAGGATCTGAACCGGCGAACCCTGCGCCGCTGAAGTGGAACGTGGGAACTTAACCGCTACGTCACCAGGCCGGCACCTGTGTATTTCCATTTTGAATCCTTTATTAGCTCTAGAACAGTGGTATATGATGTGCACCTAGCAGATGTTCAAGGAGTGAACTTATGATTACTCTAAAATGTGTCTAGTACTTACTTTTTGCTTTTGGTTCTTCAAGTAGAGTCAAGACATAATAAGGTAATTGAGGACAGTTGAAATAAGTTTATTTTTAAAACCTTAGATTCTTTTGGGCTTATTTGTTGAAGGAATTAAACTATAGTTTTCTCTGGTTTTGAAAGCACTCACAGTTGAAAATAATATATATTTTTAATATATTTTTTTTTTGGTGAGGAAGATCAGCCCTGAGCTAACATCCGTGCTAATCCTCCTCTTTTTGCTGAGGAAGACTGGCTCTGAGCTAACATCTATTGCCAATCCTCCTTTTTTTTTTCCCCAAAGCCCCAGTAGATAGTTGTATCTCACAGTTGTACATCCTTCTAGTTGCTGTATGTGGGATGCTGCCTCAGCATGACCGGAGAAGCGGTGTGTCGGTGCGCGCACAGGATCCGAACCTGGACCGCCAGCAGCGGAGCGCACGCACTTAACCGCTAAGCCATGGGGCCGGCCCTGTATATTTTTAATATTGATCATTTAATGTTTGTACAGGAGATTTTATTAATTTGAAAATTCATGACACTTTCTAAGTTAAGTCAAGATTTTAGTGGTGAGGGTCCAAACTGAGGAATAAAATGAGCGTTTGTTTTCTTTACTCCTTACTCCAGGGTAAGGAGCAAGAATTGGCAAGATTAACAAGTTGCTGGAGTTTGAGCTGCGTAGTTGGCTTTTGTTTAGCACAAAGTACACTAAACATGATTTAAGATTTTTGTTGATTACTCATGGTCATCTTTACGAGCATCAGTTATTTCACTGTTGAAATGTAATGATGCACTTAATATGTGTAGACTGAGGCCTGGTGGTGCCTAACTTTTACAAGTCAAGGGCACTTTTGAGATCTAAAACCTGTGGAATCTTGCCCCCAGAAAAAGCGAGTTGCACTGAAATTTGCATGTCATTTAAGGGGTTCAATGGATACTTTTAAGTGCATCCTTGGATTCCAGTTTAGAGTTTAAATTCTGGTGTCTTTTTATGATTTCTCTCTGATCCTTTTACATCACTGTTAATCATGTATTGTAGTTAAAATGCCTGTCTAGAACAGTCATTTTTCTGCTAATTGGTTATTGGCTTGAAAATCAGATAAGAAGCTTGTTAGAAGTTTTTATAACTTAGTGTACACTGGCCCCAGGTAGAAGCCTCAGGGGTTTTTCTTTGAGAAAAATTCACGGATTTCTAGCCATGGCCTTTGTTTAAGTTACTTAGAGCACCTCCTCCCCTTTCCTTTCCCCTTTTGATCTTCCACTGTTCTAGTTAAGGACTGAGGGGGTAAGTGTGTCTCTGATCCTTCACTTTGTAAGCTGTAAGGTGCTTGTCAGTTGCCCAGGACCTGGTAATTGAGTCACATTTCACTAAACATACATAATGCTGGTTTATAAACATCATACTGCCAGTCTGTTGATTTATAGCAGGGATCAGTAAACTTTTTTTGTGAAGGGCCAGATAGTGAATATTTTAGGCTTTGTGGGCCTAACAATCTCTGTTACAGCTGTTCAACTCTGCTGTTGTAAGTGTGAAAGCAATCAGTGGATAAAAGGTAAATGAATGAACATGGCTGTGTTCCAATAAAACTTTATTTATGGACAGTGAAATTTGAATTATGTGTAATTTTCATGTGTCATGAAATGTTCTTTTGATCCCTTTCCCCCAAACTATTTAAATATGTAAGGACCATTCTTAGCTCAGGGGCTGGACAAAAACAGGCTGTGGACCTCTCATTTCTAGTGAGAGACAGCATTACCTGGTCACTGGGTTGTTTCTGCTGGGGGCTGAGTTCCCTTTCTGGTAGGAACCTGAAGAAACAAGTTGAAATCAGAAGTTTGTTTGATAAATATGGAGGGAGTTGGCTAGTCTGGAGGCTGTGGCTCTTAACTCTTTGGTTCCTAGAGCCCCTTTGAGGGTAGGATGTGTAACAAGGGACCCTTTGTACCTAGGAAAGCATACCTAGACAGTGATACCCTCCAAGGGGGCCAGGTCAAGAAGCCCTGTATAAGGGGCTATGCATTATAAACTGGGGTTCCTTGCAGAGGGACATAACCTCTCTCCAAGTAGGGTGTATATGTCACACCAATTGAAAGTTAATGCCTGCTGTACCCCTGTGATAGTGTTCAGGGAACCCCTTGCACGCTTTTCTTCTAGCTCTACATCTTGTGTGCTCCACCAGGCACAACGGCATTTGCAACTGTCTTCACATCAGCTTGCCAGGAAACCATGTTTCAATTTCCAAGTTAACAGACTATTGTTCATTGATTACATTTTAGTTGTCTGCTTCCTGATAACATATAATGCACGGCCTTAATCTTTCAGATAACCTCTTTCTAAATCCCAGTAGGCATTCAGGAGGGGGAAGCTCATGGTCTAGGCACCTGGGAGGAGGTGGATGGCACAGGAGTGCCCACCCGCCTTGGGAACTGGTCTTTGGTTTGGCGACTGGCTTTACCCTAGACCTATCTGCGCATCTTTGCTCATGGTGCTTAACCTCTCCAGAATTCAATGTACTCGTCTTTAAAATGATGAAAGGTAGATTAAATTATCTCCGAAATGTTCTCTAGTCACACAGTTATGATTTTGTGGGTTTCTTTTGGGAAGATTTCCTGTAGACACAATCCATAGATGAGACTTTTCAGCTTTAGCCTCAGAGAGGACTCTCCAGACCTTGCTGCTAGGTTTTGAGACCCTCTTACATTTCCATGACCATAATGACAAGATTTGTAAAATTGCGACGAAATGTTTGTTTGCATATGTAACTCAGATGATGTGTAAATACGGTTTTTGTTAAGTGTGCCATCTAGGTCTCAAATATACAACATTGGGAGTCTTGGTTTTTTTTTTAAACAGTACTTTAAAAATTTTTAGTGACTTAACATTGTTAGTCATAACTGATAGTTTCTGACAACCGGTTATAATCAAGGAACAAAGTTCCTCAAAACAGCTGCATTTCAATCTGTGTGCAGTGTAATTGTCATTAGCTGGTTGGTCTGGTTTCTGCAGAAGCTGCCTTGCATATCCTGTATAAGAACATCTGGTTTGAGCATTTAAAAATCTTCTAAAATTACCCTGTAGACACTTTGCATTTATTGACTTATTCTTCCAAGGGTAGATTTATTCTACCTTAAGTCTACTTATTCTGGACTATTGACTTATTTTTCCCATCCTTAACCTTACCTGGGTTCATTCAGATACTGTTAACTTTTGGTTTTTCTAAAGTGTTATTCTTCAGTGAACTTTTAGAGTTTGAACCTGAAGATTTGCCTCTGTGTGTGTGTGTGTGTGTGTGTGTGTGTATTATATAAATTAGAATTTGGTTCAGAGACCCCAAGGCAGAATAGAACACTAACTTCTGATTTCAGTGAAATGCTTTAGAAAAAACTTTATTTTCATGTATTTTGAAGAGATTGGTCTTACCTTATTAGTTTTCCCTGGTGTCAAAAAAAGTGTGAGAAGAGGAATAGAACCTATAGGAATAGAACCTATAGTCAGAATGCGTATTCTCACTGAGTGGTAGCACTGTGTTAAGGAGGATTCTGAAGTCATGTCTGGGCTTGTAGAAAAGAATGACCTAATGTATTAACAATGCCTGCCACAGGTGGAGGCAATGGTGTATTTGCTAGCCATCTCTGGAATGTAGCTTTCTTATTTTTATTTATTTTTTCCAAAATAGTACTACTCTGGAAATGGATAAGAAGTTGAATGTTATTCTTTAAAGGTAGTTTAAACCTTAATTTTCCTGTCTGGGTTAGTTTTTTTCTGTTCTTATTGTGTATATTTTTTAGTGACCTGCCTCTGGCATTGGCTATTGAAAACTTTTGATTTTGCAGTAAATAATGAGTGGGTGATGTATAGCATTATCCTATTATCTTTTTTTCTCCTGCACCATTTCATCAGGTATTCTTTTTTTTTTTTTTATGGTGAGGAAGATTGGCCCTGAGCTAACCTCTGTTGCCAATCTTCCTCTCTTTGCTGAGGAAGATTGGCCTTGAGCTAACATCTGTGCCCATCCTCCTCTATTTTGTCTGTGGGATGCCACCACAGCATGGCTTGATGAGCAGTGCGTAGGTCCACATCCAGGATCAGAACCTGGGAACCCTGGGCCACTGGAGCGGAGCACACAAGCCTAACCACTATGTCACGAGCTGGCCCCTCATCAGATGTTCTTTTGAAGCAAGACAAGTCTCTGACACCCCATCTCAGGAAAGATCTGGAATATACACAGTGTATACTGATGGCTGCTCGTTTTACACTGGTGCTTTGCATGGGGCCCAGAAGTTGTGCTCTCAGTGTCTTCTGTATATGGTGAGGAGCAGGGAAGAAAGGTTTTGGATTTTAAATCTTTACTGTTATAAATGTATTACAGGATCATGGTGAAAAATTAAAATCATACCAAAGGTCGTAAAGAGAGGTAAAAGTTCCCAGCCTATTCTCTCTGGAACACTGTGGTCACATTTCTCAGAGATAAACACTTAACCTTTATGTTCTTCCTGAAATTTTCCATGAGTATGCAAGGAATTGGTGTATGTATTCTCTTCCCTCCTCCTTTTTGTATATAAATGGGCTTATGTTTCATTTATTTTTTTCCTGCAGTTTGCTTGTGTTTCTTAATGTCTTTGGTATCTTTCTATATCTGATCGTATAGATCTAACAGAAAGGAACTCTGCGTAGATGGAAATAGAGATAGAAGCTCAAGATTGGAGGCCATGCTGACTGACTGCCTTTATTGTTTGGGTGTGAATTCATTTACTCCCATGTCAAAGGAAGTTAAAAAAATACATTCCAAATACAGATGATTGGAATATTTTGTCATAGCTGCTGTTCAGTTGCTGACTCAATTAGAGTCAGCAATTACAGAGACCTGGGAGGGCTTTAATAGATTGTTTTAGGGCTCATAAGCAGTGATTGGATTATTTATAAATTGGCAATTGGCAGCTGCTTGTGATTCATTTAGAGCCACTCAAATTTATAAATTCTTTAAACTCTTGAAAAATACTTCTAATGACTTTTAAAGTTTGAGTTTAAAAATAATTTATAAAGAATTTACAGTGAACTAATGTGTTATAGCACTTGGACTCTTAGTAATGTTCATAGGAGTAAACATTGCAGTTATAATGATCTGGTCAGTTCTTATAATCTTTTCTGTTTTGGGAGAGGTAGTTAGTTATTGCTAATATAAACTCTTTTCAGGTGAATATTTTCAACTGTGACATCTTTACAAAGGCTGTGTAGTAGCTTGGGCAGCATTTTCTTTAAACAAAGTTTGATGTATGACATTATAAAGGACACATTTTTAAAAGTTCCATTTTTAGGGGTTGAAATATTTAGACAAAGTTAAAAGTTGAACACTTAACATCTAAGCAGTTTGTCAGTTAAATCAAATCTATGACTGTTTTTTTTTTGACCAGATATAAGCCTTTGGTTAAAGTGAGAAATCTGAGTTAGAGTTATAGTCATGCTAGTATTTTTAGATTCTCTTTGAGCATATGAATTAGATAATGTTGTCAGTTTGAAAACTTCCTATCTAGGCAATTAACGTTTGCTTTAAAAACTGAAGTAATCAGCTGGATTTCCTTCACATTTAGGGACAGGAAATTGCTGTGAAGTATAGGTCATTATTATATTTGGGTACTTTGTTACATTGGGTGCTGTATACTTCACAGAAGACAAGAAACTGACCTATAAAGAAAATGCAAATCTTTTTATGGGGAGTAGTCTGTGATTAATAACTTAGGAATCAAATTATCAATTACATAGTGTTTAAAAATAATATTCAAGTTGTGTGACCTTAGCAAACAGGAACAGAAAGGAACACTTTTTATCTTTATGTAAGACTACTTGATGTCTGAAAATACATTTTTATTTTACACATTTGCTAAATACACTTTTTAACATGGTGCACTTAGATATTAGATTATTAACTTTGACAGAGAATGGAAGGACACTGATAAATTTAAAATAATGTAAGAGAAGTTACTCCAGCTAAAGGTCAGTTAGATATTAAAGTGAAAGCATCTCAAATTCTGCAGAGCTGAGCGAGCATAGGATACAGTTTATGTACGGGAACTCAGTCATTCATCCAGGATATTTTAATACGTAGCGTTGCATTAGGTGATATATAGAGAAGTATGTAGAGGTCTTTAATTGAGTACCTTCTAGAACTTCTTGAAAGTGAAATAAATAAGAATGAAAACATAGTGGATAAAATTGATACTTTGAGGGAGAAACCAGTCTTTCTGCATATGAGCCATAAGATAATTAAAATCACTAGGGTGTAATCCTTGTTATAGCTGTAGAGTTTATGGCCTGATAAATGGTCCCTGTTCCACCGCAGAGTAATTCTAGTCACTGGACAGTTTGTTTTCTTCAAATGGGTCCTTCTTTCCCAGGAATAGCATTGAATAAACGTCCTTAGATTCTTAATCATCTTATTCTTTTGTAAAAGCCTTTTCTCCTGTCCCTGAGGTCATTTCTCGTTCTTTGTTAGTTAGAATCACATACCAGTCATGCCTCCCTGGGACCGCACCCGGTCACTGAACTTGTTCACCGGACTTGCCCACTCGCACATTCCTGAGCCACCTTGGGGATGGGTTCCCTTAGCTAATGGCCGCCCTTAACTTGGTGCGTGCTGATCTTTTCCCCCAGTTTCACTCCAAGGAAACTTAAATTTCAAGGTTTTGAGGAACCTTGCTATCTCATGTACACATCCCATGTCCCGCTGTAATCTGTGAACAGTAACCTTGGAACCTTTATGGTAGTGATCACACTGAAGCTGCTTGTCTAGGTACTCGCTTACTGTGTCTCCCTGTGGGCTGTTCCATATCTTGTTCACCGTCTCTCAGGCATTTAACTTGATACAATTTTAATCGAATTAATATATTAGCTAATCTACTACATTTTAACCCTATAACAGAAGAGATTGAAGGAGAGTAATCTGCATGTAATCTAAACAGCGATTTGGGCCAGTGAGTAGGAAGATGTCTGTGCTTCCTGAGGGGATGGTGCCCTGAGCAGCCACCACATGTGCCTGGTTGTCTTGGCACGTCCCTCCCTACAGTGGAGATGGAGGTGCCAAAGGATTGTCACTTGACTGATCCAGCCGGGGTCTTTGGCCAATGACCTCCTCTTACTTGGCTTTTCCAGTCGATGTTCTGATTATAATCAGCCTTCCTAGGTAGTCTTACTCTTTTTGGGCAAAGATCCAGATGTCCAATACTAAATAATTAGTATTTTTGTCTGCCTACCTGTTGTGCTTCTCATGGCAAATGGACACTCCAGGCTCCTGTAAATTGCATCACTTAGAGTCAGTTTTGATGAAACCAGTTTGATGAAACATCCAGAATGTCAGGATGAGCCGTGTCAAGGACTGGACCCAGAGTTCTGGGGACATCTGTTGTAGCTCCCTTGTGAAGCCTTGTTTTGCTCAAGACCGTTCTCTGTGATGTCATTTAATTTAATTTCATATTTAATTTGAGAGGGTCTCCATTCTCCAGAACTTACTATAAGCTTTTAGAGACAGACATATATGGGACATTTAAGTGATGATGCAAGGCAGGAGTTGGCTGACTAGTAAAGAAAACAGTAAATTAAAAAGCAGGGTGAAAAAGTTCTAAAAGAAGAAAAAAGCTGAAATGAGAAGTACAGAATATAAATGCTTTTAACTGGAATGGTGGATGATACTTAGTGGCTTTGAGTTGATCCCCAGAGAAGAAGTGGGATTGGGGTAGGTTGGGAGGAAACGGCAAAGGAGCAACATTAGCAGAGGTTGAGAACAGAGAGAGGGGTGTTTTCAAGGGCAGAGGCCTGGCACAGCCGAAGCAAGCTGGTCGTGGGGGCTTGTTAGGAGAGGTGCTTGGGTAGAGCTGGGAGGGGCCAGGGAGTAGAAAACCTCTGAGTTTGTACCTGGACCCGTTTGCAGTGTGGAACAGAGGGAGAGATTTGCATAGGGACTAGCTTGAGGAGGTCGCCTCATAGGGAGGATTGATTTGTTGTAATAGTTGGAAGGGCTAGGAGATCGCAGGCATGGAGAATGGAAGGGCGATGCTTAAAGCGATCTGGGTATAGGTGGTTGAAGACAGACCTGTGAGGCTGCGGGGGGACTTAAAAGGGTCATACATTATGGATCGACAAGCCTTGGTGATTGGCTATAAGGTAAGAAGCAATGTTTATTAGTAAAGAAATGAGCAAGTAGTAAGATTCTGAATGTGAAGATGCTGCGCAGAGTAGCATGCTAGGTTATATATATGTTGTTAACTGTTACAGTGCTTTGCCCAATATGTTGTGCTGCTGCTTCTGGTTATCCCTCGTTTGTTCTTCAGGGCTCTGCTTAGAATCTTTCCTTGACTCCATCAACCTCTGTTCCTGTAGAGCCTTGCGTTGATCGCTGTCAGGCACTAACCGTGTTGAATTCCTGTTGACTTGTCTGTCTCAACCAGACCAGGAGCTCCATGAGGTCAGGGACCGTCATTTTCCTCCAGCACCTCCTAATATATTAGTGTTTGTGGTACGCGTTCTGTGCTGTTATATCTTCCTGCTGCTTTCTCTGGAGTGCTGCAAGTATCCTTTTTAATTGATTATTACTTATCCTCCTACCATCTAGATAATAATAAGCCATTGCCCTAAAAGAGGCAGCAAAGGTAATAATGTGGAGGGCCCTCTGCTTTCTCGCACTGGCTCTATTGGACAGATGTTTTCCAGCATACAACCACCATATTGTGTATCTTAAAGAGAGTAGCGTGTACTTTGATTTCTTGATATAGTAAGTAACCCTGAGTGACATAAATCAGCCTGATGTCAAGGTTTAAGTACATTAGAGCCACAGAAGAGGGAATTCTGCAGTGCACTAACCCCCATCACTGCGCCAGGTTCCCTGGAGAAGTACAGAGCAGCATCTCAACCTTCATTACTCAAGATCTTTTGGGGTGGATGAAAATGGAATTCATTAGAAGGAAAATACTATTTTTACTCTTCTTTTACTTGCATAATTTTGCTTGAGAGTATTTCTGTGTGTTTAGAAGCATCATTCTATTTTGGCCAATGCGTGCATTTTTCATTTAGTGACTGTTGAAGTAAGTGCTTTCTCTGGGAGTTGTGGTTGAAAACTAGGAGGAAGGCATTCTGATTCAAAAAGATTCTAAGTTCTCTAAGCTCTTCTATTTAGGTAAATTTAAGTTGTCCGAATCAGTGAGGATGTTATCCGCATTTGTTTCCTTGTTTCCAGCTGGGGAGTGTTTTATGGGCTTTCTTAGCCCCTTTCTCCTCATGGTTCTCACACCCACCCATGAGGTGGGAACTGCATTTTTCTTGCTCTGTCACATCATGCCTGTTACTTTTAAGGAATTCCTCTTTAGGTAGCACTTTATTTATTTATTTTTTAAGCTCTCTTGTGACATAGGCTTTGGGGAGCTGAAGCTCTTGTTAGGAATGCGTGGTCCGTTGCCTTTCCCTTTTCTCCTTGTAACTCCTGTTGAATCCAGAGGGGAGCAGGGGTGCCTGCTCTGGAAGGTTGGAGGAGAGTTTAGCTGTCAGCAGTTGGTATTTTGTTCACACGGTGGGTGACAGGGCGGGGAACACAATCATTTCAAGTGGTGAGTGGGCCACTCCCCACTTGGGGAGTGTTGGTCATGGAAGTTTTTGACTGGAGTGGGCCTGCCCAAGGCTGAGTTGTAGGTTGCTGGGTGTTAGAGTTACGGGTGAAGAGGCTCTGCAGAAAAGGGGTAGGTGGATTTTAGGACAGTGAGTGCCCCAGAGTATGAAACCTTAGCCCACAGATAGCTCATGACCCAGATCAGGACTCATGTCCGGCTCCTACCTAGTAAATTCTTTTAAAGATTTTTAAAGAATCAATTGGTAAACAAAACCCCACAAACTATAATTGGGTGAGTGTCTCAGAAAGAAAATATAAAATTTTGGAATTATTGATTAGGGGCTTGGATATTTGAATGACTCTTATAGGTCTGTTTTGTAGGTGGGAACAGACTGCATTGTATGATGTGCTTTCTGCGTTTTTTGACTTCTCTTTTATAGGTCCATTTAGAGTGGGCCTTCAGGTTTTTAATTTCTGTCTTCTCCTAGCACAGTGGTTCTCCAGACTTTTCTCCACGCTATTCTTGTGTACTGCTCTCTAGGCAGCACACCGTATTCTAGTGCTGTGATTCCCAATGAGGGAGAGGTTGGAATGTACTTTTCTAAGGGGCTGGATGGGTACTTCTGACTTGAAAAGCCCTCCTCCTTCGTTGGGAATCGTTGGTCTGTGGAATATCAGGGCCCTAAAGATGTCAAAGTGATCAATAATTTTAGTTTGGAAAAGCTTTTTGGATTTGTTTAGAGAGCTGCCTTGTGTGAATATTACCGTGAGTCCATCTTTATAGGTTCAGTGACTGGCCATTCAATCTTGGTCCACTGCCCTCCTTCCTAAGTGCAGTCTTTCTCTTACTTGGTGGTATCACCAGCTACCTGGAAGGAGTTGGCAAAGTGGGCCGGGTGTCTGTACAGACTGTTTCTTAGTTTGGCTGGGTTAGGTTGGACCAGGCTTGAAAGGAGTTGGGGTGCAGTGTAGTGAAATTGGATTTGAAATTAGAAGCTCCCTGCCCACGATGTGACTTTGGGCAAGTCGCTGCTTCAACCTTTTTTGGCTTCAATTTCCTAATGAGTAGACGGGAGGGGTCTGGATCAGAATTATATGATGTCTGTGGTCCCTTCCTGTTCCAGCTGTGAATTGCTGAAGAGTTGGAGATGGCCAGAGGAGGCATCTGCAGTCCCATTACCTCATTTGTTTTGTTCCTAGAACTCTAGGTTATTCGGCTTTTAGGATTCTTTTAGCAAAATTTGCCTGAGAAGCATAATCATGCCCAGTGCAGTGTAAATATTCACACATTCAGGCAAAGCCCCACCCCCACCCCCCACATACACGTGGAAAATATGAATTTCTCTCTAGTGAGGAAGCCCCGTGTTCATTGCCTTGGGTTGTTTTCTGCAGTGCTTGCCGCCAGTCAGTTAGAGACTCCTGGAGTAGTTGTAGTGATAATGTCACAAGAGGGAGAAACCAGGCACCTTTGGGAAACCTACTGATATGTGACTTCTCCACCTCTCCCCGTCATTTTTGAACCTGTTCTGTTAATGATTGCACCTAATTATGTATCTTTGGTCTTTTATTGTTTATAATTCAAATGCTACTTAAAGCGATTGTTTGCTTTTGTGTGCTGTGAGTCCTGGGCTGCCATCTGAAGCACAACTTGATGATTGTGTGTTATCCTCCTGGGTTAAGTGCTGTCTCATTGCTTTGCAGGCTGCCTGCTGTTTCCCGGGGAGACCATGAAACGAGGTCGCCTTCCCAGCAGCAGTGAGGATTCTGACGACAATGGCAGTAAGTCCTGCTCTGTTGTTCTTGGAGCCTACCAGGGTTTGGGTCAGTGTAAAAACATGATTTTTTAATGTAATGCTTTAAATAGCTGAGGCCCTTCGCCTATCAGGCGGGTCAGAGACGGCGAAGGCCTGGAGAAACCATGTGAGTGTGATGCTGCAGGTCTGTAACCAGATCTTTCTGGGCAAGGTTGACTGCAGGCGGGCATTCCTCAGCCTTCCTGTTTGTTACCCAAGGATGAATAATCTACTTCCAGGAGCTCCTGGTGAGTCTGTTTTTCCTAAACATCATTTATGGCTTCACAGTTGCTCTTTATGAAAAGGGAACTTAATCGAAGCCAGTTAATTATTAGCTAGTCCAACCTGATACAAAGGGAGATTGAGGACTGCCTAGTGTGACGTGAAGATATTAAGTACAGGTTTTTAGTAGGTCAGGAGTCAGCACCCTTCACTTGGTTTTAACAGGACTGTATTTAATACTACTACTGTCTGCATTTCAGCTCTCTGGCATCCTCATATTTTCACAGTACAGCTGAGAACCAGAAGTTAGTTGGCTTCCAGGCAGTCAAAATAAATGTCACACAGCGTCTGTGTATTGAGAAGCTAACAGACTACTTGGGGAAGAGTCCCCTCAGATAACAAGGAAGTTTTGTACCTAGCACAGTGCCTGAGCTCCAGCCATTAGCTCATGTTTCACATTACAGATTAAACCCGGGAAATTGTGAAAGAATACTTGCTCTGCTGAGTGCTGGGAAAGATTTTGGGCCTGCTTTCAAGGAACTCTGTCTTAGACATACATAAAATCGAGCTCTGATAGAAAGTCATCAGGGCATTAATGGAACTGTCTTTTTGACACGCTGTGGAAATGTACATACGTAGGCACAACTTCAGAGGAGGGGAGGGCCAGGGAAACCTATGGAGGAGATGCAAATTGGGCAGGTCCTGAAGGATGAAATAGTTTTTAGGCAAGCAGGGTGGTTTTTAGTTTTCTGGTCTCTTAAGTTTTTAGCAAATTAAAAGCTGCAAATTAGAAAGCAGGGCTTTGCTGCTACAAGTGACCACACTGACAGCCACGGAAAACATAGGCGGGGACCAGAAACGTGAAACAGAAGAACTCAGACACTGCCTTGGGATTGGAGCTTCGGGTACAGGCATAGAGCAGTGGGAAGTAGAATTGGTGGTTGTGGGAGGGGTGTCAGTGTTTGGGGATATGTGCGAAGGTAAGGTGCGACCAGATCTTGAAGGGCTGGGATTGAGGAGCTCAGGGGTTGGGACTTGGGGAGGAGACGGTGGGAGCTGCTGATGTTTGGCACAGGGGTAGAGTGAAGTGGGGGAGGGAAGGAGGGGCACCAGAGAGAAAGGCTTTCCTTTTGTTTCAGGAAGAGGTATTGGGGTCTGTGCCCAAGCACAGGCAGTGAAAGCCCCCCGTCAGAGCCTTTGGGAGGGCCTTCTGAACTTCTTAGCACTTGTCCTTTCACTGCCCTCACTACCTGTTTTCTGATATTGACTTAGGCTTTTTACTCCTTGAGGCAGAAACATGCCTAATCAGTGTCCTCAGGAGTTACAAGTACTCAATAAATGCTTGCTGCTTGCTTGAGTACACAGTTTTGCCCTGCAGCAATTACAAAAAAAAAAGGAAATCTTGATTTTTAGGTTGAGAATTAATGAGAAGAAGGTTTCATGAATTACCTCCACATACTACTAATGCCCAATAAAAGGCTGAGAGTCCTATTTTAATATTTTTTTGCATTGAGCAACAGGTTTATGCTCACTGCTCTCATCACCGCTTCATTTCCTCCCTGGGAGAGCTAGGTTAGAAAAGGTTCTCCAGGAATGTTCTCTCGGGCTTAGAGTCTTCTGCTTTCTGGACTGGAGCTACCCAGTAGGTTGGAAATGTTCGAATCTAGTGTAATTGAGAACTGAATTTTTAAATTTTACTTAATTTTAATTTAATTTAATTTTTAAATTTAAATTTAAAAAGCCACACTTTGGCTAATAATTACCATATTGGACAGGAACTTCTGGACTATGGCACAGTCTCGTCCTTCTCAGCTGTCCAGAGGCTCCAAGTAGCCCCAAAGGACCTTGTATTAGTCTTCTTGGGCTGCCGTAACACATACCACAGACTGAGTGGCTTAAACAACAGATAGTTATTTTCTCACAGTTCCAGAGGCTGGAAGTCCAAGATCAAGGTGTCGGCAGGTTTGCCTTCTTCTGAGGTCTCTCTCCTTGGCTTGCAGATGGCTGCCTTCTTACTGTGTGCTCACATGGCCGTCCCTCACATGCATCCCTGGTGTATCTGTGTCTAGATGTTCTCTTATAAGGACGCCAGTGAGATTGGATTAGGTCAGCCCTGATGACCTCATTTAACTTAATCACCCCTGTAAAGGCTTTATCTCCAAATAAAGGTACTGGGTACTGAGGTACTGGGGGTTAGACTTCAAGATATGAATTTTGGGGGGACACGATTCAGCCCTAGAAAATCAAATGCTTCAGCTCAACATGTATTTCCATCCAGAACTCTGGTTAGAAAGGAAGGAGGAAGAGAGTGCCTGAAGTCCCCACTGAAAGTGTGTCCATCAAAAGTCACCTTATTGGTGATGGGCCTTTTTCTTCCTCCTCCTGATATGCTCCTGTCTGCGCTGGCCTCCCTGAAGAGGGTAGGGGCAGAGGATTAAGGTAAATATTTATAGGGTACTGGAGGGCTAACCTGGATAGACCAAGAAGCTGGGTTCTACTCAGGCTAGACATGGAGATCTGATGGTGTTGGTAGAGGACGGGAATGATGGCTGTTAGTGGAAAGAAGGCAGGCCATCCTTTTGTCATACAGTTGGTTCAGAATAAAGCACGTGTTGATGCTTTATGGCTGTGCTGTCTGTCCAGGCTTAATGATTTGGTAATTATGGTGGATGATGATACTGGTAAGCAAACAACTCTCATTAAGAACCCTTGGAATGCCAAGCCTTATAAAAATATGCTTATATCCATGCCATGGAATACCCTTTCCCCCCTCTCTGAGGGTAGCTGCTTCACAGTGTAGGCCTCTGCCACCAGCTTGCCTATTTGCATTGGAGCCCATCCTTTTGTGTAGGCCCATGGTGGTCTGAGTAGGGTGCCTTCTGCCCCTGCAGTCAAGTCCACAGAACTGAGCCTGCCCTCAGCCACGGCTGGGTACGTGGAAAGCCCTGCTTGGAAGAAGGGCTGGGGCTGTGCAGTGGCCACTCCCCAGCTTCTCCAGCCTGTAGCCCTGACAGAATTTTGGCAGCAGCTCCCAGCCCAAGGCAGAGCACGTCCAAGTGGAGGAGAGGCAGCCGCAGACGTCAGCATGGGGCCCCAGCACCAGCCGCAGCCACTGCTGGGCCCGGCTGGCCTCTGGGTTGGAGCCCTTTGCTTTGATTCCTGGCCTGGTCCAGGGGAATACCACTGTGGTATTTACAGTCGGGGACGGATGGGCATTTTCTGTGCCAGTGCAAGCCTTCGTCCAGCTGCAGTCATAGTTGTGGAAGCCTTTCTCCAGGTGCCCTTGAGGGCCGGCCCTGCGGTTGGATGAAGTCGGCTTGGGGTGTTCGCAAATTTCATCTGTAATTGCTAGGCTCCTGGGACTGGGTGGCCCACCCAATCTGTGAAGTTACACATCGTGCCAGAGTGTGGCCGAGGGAAACAAGCCCTTCATTTCCTGCTTCCCAGCCCAGGATCTTCTGTCCTTAGGGGGTTTGGCAAATGTGGGAATGGGATCCACCAGCTATTTTCAGTATTTACAAACATAAAGGGGATTGCATCTTCATCTTCAATAAAGCTACAGAGGGTAATGAAAACATCATCTCCTTGCTTTTGGCAGGAATTATATATTATTGGTTATCCCAGGCCAATTAACAGCTCTGATCAGCATCCTTATATTTTTCCCTTTAAAGTAAGACAAGAATTAAATAGTACTTAATGAATACTGTTCATTTGGTAAGTTTTTTCAAAACATAGAGTCTTCGTCTAGGAAGAAGGAGCTGAATGTAAATAGTGTTTTTGTTTTTTGGGTTGTTTTTAAATGTGGTGCCTCTCAAAGACCCCGAGGGAAATTGGTTTCTTTACTTTCCAATTGAGAGAAGTATGAGAGAAGTATGCTGATAACTTTAAAGTTTTTCCTAAAGTTGTGAAGCAAAGTTTTTCCTAAAGTTGTGAAGTGGGGCTTCCTTTTCCTGCCTAATATCCTAACGTGTTGACCTCCTTGTGGGAAGGCCTGGGGTGTGGCCGGGAGTCTAGAACCAGGCACCTTGTGGGAGGCCTCCCTGGTCTCCTGGTTTCCACACCTGCTTTGACCCTGAAACAATTCTGACTTCTCCAGTTATCCAGCTGAGCTCTGCTCCATCACCTGTGATAATGAAGGTGCAGAAAAGAGCTGAGTAAAATTCAAACCTACTCATTGTGCACTTGGAAATGCAGGTTGGTGAGTGGCAAAGATGAAATTATGTGAGGACTTCTGTTTTTCTGGGTTCTCTCCAGCTTACAGATAAATAATGAAGAGAGACCAAAACTTTTAGTGGTTGAAACACTTTCTGCTTTGGACTCTTTTATGTCTCCTGCATTTAATGGATTCCCTTACATTTGTTGATAACTGGCTCTCATTTTCTTGTTTGACTGGCTGTGCTTGCTAACCTTCATGCAAGTCTCCCCTGGTTTCTCTTTTGCGTAAAAGTTAACTCTGCTTCCATTTCTATTCCTGTTTGACGGTACCTTTGATTTGCTCATTTTCCCCCATCAGTTGCATCTTGTGACACCAAGGAGTTGTGTAGGAATTCTTGAAGTTTAGAAATTTTGGCTCAGATACCGCAGACTGTGTAGAATTGTCCCTCAGGTATCCGCGGGGATTGGTTCCAGGACTCCTGCGGATATCAAAATCCGTGGATGCTCAAGTCTCTTATAGAAAGTGATGTAGTATTTGCATATAATCTACACATATCCTTCTGTGTACTTCAGATCATCTCTAGATTACTTATAATACCTAAGACAATGTAAGTGCTATGTAAATAGTTGCTATACTATATTGTTTAGGGAATAATGACGACAAAAAAAAGTCTGTACATGTTCAGTGCGGATGCAACTATTGTAGGCCTTTGGATCTGTGGTTAGTTGAATCCATGGATGTGGAACCAGCAGATATGGAGAGCTGACTGTATTGTACCCATGTCTCCTCAAGGCACGTGGGGATGGGGTTGCCCCTTTTCAAACCTGACTTGTGGCTTGGCTTTGACATTGACAGGCAGAGCATCATCTTGGGCTCAAGGAGCAACTAGCACAAAATGATCTAGTCTAGAGACTAATCTTCTCTGGTCCTTGGACTTGGACCTCAGCAGAAGTGCTGGGTGACTATGAAACATTTGTGTGTCAGTTGGTTGAAGGCCCAAGTGTATTTCAGTATGTTGAAACATTCCTGGGCCAGTTGTTTGGATGTATTGTGTTAAGCTTTTGTATTTCAGAAGGTGGAAGTGAGTTGGGCCGTGGCATTGAGCTATGCTGGGATGGAAGATCTGTGGGAGGTGTGGGTCAGCCCCTGATAGAAACGGCAGTTGTATTAGAGGCGTGTCTTCTGTCATGCAGTTAAGGCACATGGGCAGTGACTGCAGTAAATTTGCTTACTTTCAGATGGGAATTTCCACGGCCCTGCTTTGCTTGCACAGGGCTAGCCTTGCCTTGAAGTAATGCACAGGTGCGTGTCTCAAGTCTGCACTATTGCAGCGACACCGGCTGGCCTGCTGGACTCGATAGTTGCTGGTCCCAAGCCCCTTACTTTGTTAAACTGGTTTAACGCTCCTAAAGACACCAGCATATTATTTAGTGTCTAGAATGCAGGATCTGAGACAGGAGATTCGCCATTTGGTCAGTGGTGAGGCTCTTTCGTAGTCTGCGTTTTGTGGTGGTGTGAACACCCAGCGTCTGCCACCATTCATTCTAACTTCTGAACGTTTCACGTGCTGCACAATCTGGGAGGCTTAACACACACGAATTACCAAATATGGGAGGTGTGTGCAATATATATTAGATTTACTCTTGAGATTTTTCCTTATTTTAGATCTAGGGCACGACAGCATGGCTATTTTTACTATTTCAAAGGAGAGTGAGATATCTGCATAGTAGGACCAGAAAGCAGGGTTCAGAATGCAGTGCGTGCCCAGGATCCGTGCTCACGATGCTGCAATCTCTGAGCCTTTTATAATTTTTATTATTACCCCAAAAAGATCTCTTTTAATGGAAGTTGTGGATAGTAAAACAAAACAAGACATTTTTTCCATTCATTCTTTTCAATGTTTAATATAGAATTGTTGTTACTCAAACAGTGTACATGTCATAATTTTTAAAGTCGCTTACACTTGTCACTAGGGTGGACTTAATTGTAGGTAATAGTATCTTGTGTGTGAGCAGTAAAATAATTTTAGTTGTTATTGCCAAATTTTTAGAGTTCTCAACTCTTTTCCTGAAAGCAACAAGAAAATAAAACAAAATTTTACTTGTCATATTCTTAATTTAGTTTGTCATTAAATGTTAGCACTCTGAAAACAAAAACTAAATGCAGCACCAACCCAGCATAATCTTAGCACACGGTTTCTAGAGCTAACGAGTGGCTGGTGTTTTGCTATAGCATAAATCACTGTCTCTCAGGCCTTTTGGTGTTTGAAATACTCTCATTTCTGGTTTAATTTTTTTTTTTGCACTCACAGACTGTAAAAAAAAAGTTGTATAATATAAATTTTTTAAATTAAAAAGGATGCAAATTATTTTTGTTTGGATCATATTCCGGGAGCTTCTTGACCATCTGGGACGGACCTGGAGGAGAGCATGCTGTGGGGAGGGGAACTGGTGTAGTAAGGTTAGGACACTTGCTTTGTGTCTCTCGCCTGTGGACTTTGCATGAGTATTTCTGTAGATGGAGGTACATTCCAGTCAGGAAGCAGTGTCCCCCCACGCATCTTTAAATGCATTATTGCTTCATTTTCCATGACTTCATTTTCCATGAGCTCAAAAGCCTGTCTTCTAATAGGTAAACCAGGAGCATATTCGTGGTACCTGCCACCTTCAGTTCTTGAGTTACAGTGATGGTTCTTGTTGAGCACAACTGTCTGTCTGTCCTAAACAACTACACTATATTTTTATCCACTTAAAAAAAATTTATTGAGACTCTGCTGTGTGCACAGCTCTGACTTAGGTATACTGTATGCTGTAAATAGTCATTCTGGGTCTTGACATAGTTTTTGATGAGCAAGTAAATGAGGAGGAGGAGATCACCAGCAACGGTACCTGCTGCTCGACATGGATGAGTCCTCTCGTCCCCTGTCCCCGATTCTCACCTGGGTCAGCAGCAAAGTCGAGGTTTTACACAAACCACCTGTGTAAAGTAAAATGGAGCATTTTTTTTTCCTTTGCTATTAATGGATGATAGAAAATCATCACTTATTTTCTGCACACATTTAAAGTGTATACTTTGATACACTGTGACATGTTTACACCCATGAAATTATAAAACTCAAGATAATCCTTCCTCTCCCCTTTCTCCAGTCAACCACTGATCTACTCGCTGCCACTCTAGATTAGTTTATCTTTTCCAGAGTTTTATATAAATGGAATAATATAGTATGTACTCTTTTTTTCTGGCTTCTTTCACTCCACATAATTATTCCAGCATTCATCCATGTTGCATGTATCAATAGCTTATTCTTTTTAATTGGTGGGTAATATTTTGTTGTATGGATGTACTACAATTTGGGTGGTAAATTGTATGGATACACCACTATTTGTTTAATCATTCATTCTGTTGGTATATGTTTGGGTGGTTTCTGGTTTTTGGCTTTGATAAATCAGCTAAGAACATTCCTTATGTCAATGACAATTTAAACTTAGCTTTTCCCCAGTCTTTCCTTTTCTGCAAAGTGAGTTAAGTGGGATTAATTTTTCTCTTCCTCCTTTTGCATTTGGTAAATTAAAAGGAAGAAGGACAGACTATTTCTGGGTGGACCAAAGTTTCTCTTGCGTAATACCATCAGATACCAGATTTTAGCATTTTTGGATATCTGTTTTTAAAGCAAATTTGGTGCAGACACCATTTTTCAAGAATATAGAAGCAGTCCTAGGAAAAGTTTCTAAATGATTGCCATTACTTGGCTTGTGTTTTATGCCAGCAAAGCTGCAAGCTTCCTGGGAACCTTGGAAACTACCCTGGAGGGATCCTGACAGATCCCCAAGAAGAGGCAAGAGGGTTACAAAAACCAAGAATGCACCAATTTTTTGTTTCTGCTTTAACTCTGCAAGTGTTTGACTGTAAGGTCTCACCTCCCCCCACCCCATGTTAGTTTTTAAAGTACAGCAATGAAGTGATTCTTTTTAATTTATTTTTTCATTTATAACCTTTTGCACAGTAATTCACAGTACAGGGGCCATCACTTTCTGCCCTGCGTCTTTTTTCCCCTCCCTGAACCCTTGGGCAATCCCATGTAGAGCTGTGTGCGCTCTTCCCATCTCTTCTTTCAGCCTGTGGGCTGGCTGAAGGATGCCCTGCAGGACCAGAGGGTGAAAGAGGGGCCTAGCTAAAGACAGGAGCCACCCAGCCGCCTTCCTCTCCAGGTTCCTAACTTAGCTTCTATCTTCCTTTTTCCAGTGATGACCAGATTTAGAACTTCTGCAAGTTGGGCTCACCCCAGTGTGCCCAGAATATTTCTTTCAATATGGGAATGAAACTTTTTTGTTCATTTGGAGTCTAAAGAGATGTACTTGCTATTATTATTATTATTATTATTATTATTTTTTGCTGAGAAAGATTAGCTCTGAGCTAACATCTGTTGCCAATCTTCCTTGTTTTTTGCTTGAGGAAGATTAGCTCTGAGCTAACAACTGTGCCAGTCTTCCTCTACTTTGTATCTGGGTCACTGCCACAGCGTGGCTGAGTGGTATAGGTCCACGTCCAGGATCCGAACCCATAAACCTGGGCTGCTGAAGCAGAGCACACCAAACTTAACCACTACGCCCTGGGGCCAGCCCCAATATTATTTTTTAAAGAAGAATTTTCTAAAATATTACTGAACAATACAGTAAGGTCACCTGTAGGAAATCTGATTCAGCTGGCCTGACAGGGGACAGTCAGTTGACCCACTAACAGGCCTCAGAACTGGTGATCAAGGCTAGTGCCGACCTCTTCCCTGTCAGAGGGCAGCTTGGCAATCCCATTTAGTCTTGGTCATTGCAAATCTGATAATAGGCTTATGGACAGAATCTATTTCTTGATGTCTCCAAGGTCTTAAGCATGCTTTGATTCTGTGTCCCTCGTTACTGGAATCTATAGAGATAAGAACTTCCTGTTTGAGTGACAAGTGATTTTCCTGATAGAATGGTGGTTCCCTCAGGTTTTGGCTTTTATTTTTTTGGGTATTGTCAATTTCTGGGACAGGGGACAGTTGGTGTTCAGGGTGGAAGTGAGTTTTTAGGAGTTAGTCACACTGCAGGTGGTAGTGAGGGCAGTTTCAGATATCGGGCGGCAGTACGGCACCTGCAAACAGGAGGCCATTGCAGTTGTCCAGATAACAAGTGACAGGTGGCAGCAGCAGCGGCTGAGGTGGAGAAGAGGGGCTGGGATTCTGAGGTATTAGGCAATTAAATTGATGTGACTTGGCCATTGATTGGATGTGTCTTGAGTGAGGAGAGCCTAGTCTTGACTCTTAGATTTCTGACTTCTAAGTAGAAGTGGTGATGATATTCATCAAAGTAGGAATAGAAGAGGAAGAACAGGTTTGGGTAAAACGTTGAGCCCAGTTTCTATAGTGCTGACTCGACCGATCTAAGGAGCACCCTGGGCTTGACGTCTGTCTGAAGGCCCTGTGGACCTGGTGCTAGGGAGGGAGGTTGGGGTGGGAATGCAGGTCTCACAGTCTCCTGAGTGTGCTGGGTAAGACTGTGAGGGTGGAGGAGAGCTCCCGGGAGAGCACGTGGAGCGAGAAGACGCGAGTTCAGGGGAAACACTAATGTTTCTGGGATGCACAGAAGACGAGGGACCCACAGGATGGGGACACCAGGGAAGAGAATTGCCACCAAGGCCGAGGGAGCACCGCAAGCAGGATGGAGTCAGTGCTGCAGAGAGGTCTTCGGCCTGAGAGGAGCTCAGACTTGGCGGCAGTTAGGAGCCGCGGGTGCGCTGGTAGGCTTCCAGCTCCCGTGGCCTGGTGGCGGAGAGGCTGGACAGAGGATCAGAACGCCGCTGGAAGAAAGACAGAAAAGAGCCGATTGGCATTTTCTTGGGAAAGGGGAGTAGGCAGTTTCAGAGGTTATTTGGCCATAGCACCTAGTCTCTACTGTAGGTCTGAGCTTCCCTGTTCTAGAGAATAGTATGTTTTTATGTTTTGTGAAGTCAAAACCTTCTTTTTAAAAAGTTTTGGGGGATGACTTTAGGATTTAGCATTTAGAAAGTTTACTGAAAACTGAGTCAAATGTTGTTGAATTCATATTTATTAGTGTCAGACTTTAAACCCCATCCCCTTAGGAGTGCAGGCTTAGGGACGAAGGCTCCGCCTACATGGTCTTCTTAGAAGGCCCCCCCTGCCCTGTGTGCTGTGCCTGCGACACAGCATCCCTGAACCCAGCGCGGACTGGAGGATCTTGTGAGGCCTGCCATGAGAAGTGAGGGTTTAAATAGGTAACGGGAGTAGAGGAGCTCTGTCCGAGAGGATGGCTCTAGCAGAGCATCGTGGCTCATTCATGGGGTGGTGCTGAGGTGAGCCTTGCTGAGTTTGGTAAAAAACAAGACACCGGTGAACACTCAGTGATTTTTGCACTTCTCATTGTTCCTTTTTGGATGTTTGTTCCTTTAGGCCTGTCAACTACTTGGTCACAGAATTCCCGATCCCAGCACAGGAGAAGTTCGTGTTCCAGACATGAAGATCGGAAGCCTTCGGAGGTATTTCCTGAATGCTGGCATGCCTGTGCATGTCATACCTGTGTGCATGAGTACATACGGTTGACACATACACCTGGTTGATTGATATTGACATCTATCCGTGCAATCTTGGGCAAATTACTTAACCTCTCTGTGCCTCAGTTTCCAAATCTGTAAGATGGGGATAACACGTGTGTTTACCTCATAGGATTCTTGTGAGGATTAAATGGGTTATTACACAGAGATTAGTACATACATAGCACGTAAAAAGTGCTCAGTAAATGTTAGCTATTATTATTAATTATATTCTTTTTTTCCTTTTCTGTTCCATCTTCGCTGGCTCCCAACAACTTTTCCTCTGGCCAGGAGATCAGCGGGTTCGGCTGCTGCCAGTCACTGCCAGCCTCAAGTTAGTTTTGGCCATGAATTTGTGGCTTATTTGGCAACAACCCAATGTAATTCTGGGAGTTTTGTTTTGGGGATTCTGCTTAAGGCTTCTTCCCCTTTTTTTCCAATTTGTTTCTCATCTTATGTTTCCCTGCTCCCCCACACTTTATCTATCTATCTATCTATCTATCTATCTATCTGTCTGTCTGTCTGTCTGTCTGTCTGTCTGTCTATCTATCTATCTATCTATCTATCTATCTATCTATCTATCTATCTATCCGTCTATCTATCATCTATCTATCTAGTTATTTAAATTGTTTTTAGGTGCATTTCTCTGTTGGCCTTTGTTGATTAGGGGCCCCTACCCGTCCTGAGATCTGTTTTCTCGGAGAACTTTTGCTGGGCTCTGAGGATTTAAATCATTGAAGAAGAGGCATTTTAGTTTATTGCAGTTTTCAAGTGAGCAGGTTATGGGAAAGAGAGTTTTTGGTTCAGCTGCTTGGTTCTGAGCTGCTGCTTAACAGGATGACGTCAAAGACAGCCTCATCCTGTAGCAGCAGAGCAGAGGCCGACCTTCCACGAGGTACTGCTTCCTTTTCCCCAACTGTAATGGGAATGCGGGGAGGTGATGTGTTGAGGAGTCTGGAGTTATTTAGTTGTTGAATAACATCCTCCACGAGGAAGGAGTATATGTCTTTTAGAAATGTGGAAAGCCATCCCAGGAGACACCTAAACATTAGACCAAATGTTCATGAACAGGTGGCCATGTTATCACCTTGATTTATTCCAGGCCTTTGTCCTTTTGAACCTGCTGTGCTCCCTCCCTCTTCTGTGGTATCGGAGCGGCTCTGCTGCCCTTTAAATTCCCTGTGCTGCCTCCACAGCCCCCCGTACCTTTCTGATGTTCACACTAGACTCCTGTTATTTCAGGGCAGGAATACAGGGGACTCGAATAGGGCGCTGGTACTCGGTGAGACCAGGCGTAGTTGGAACCCCCTCCAGGGAGGCTTCCCAAGCAGCGAGGAGGGGCTGGGCAGCATGGACGGTGCCAGCCTTGGCCCTCACCCTTTGTCCAGATTGTTTCTAAAATTTCTCTGAGTTCAAACTACTTGATGCTTAAAGTGCTAATGTTGAACTCTGCCAGGGACTCGGGAGTCCTCCATTTGAGGGCATCTGTTTCCGTTCTGACCTTCCTCATCTGAGTCTTCCAGTAAAGGAATGGCAGGTGGCCTCATCTCAGTTTGTTGCTGTAGTTTGACTTTCCTTCTTTGGCAAACTCCCTTATTTTTTGCTTAAAAGACTCAGTTGGAATGTGTTTTTAACTGATTTGCTTCCTGAAGATGTAGACCTGTGACTTTGTGTTAAAGGACTTTTCTCTTTGGGGGCGGGGAGGGCACAGCTGATAAAGTTAGTGCACACCTGGGGTGGGCACCTGCTTCAGGAGCTCAGTGCTGTCAGGGGACCTGACCTTACTCCCGCTTTTGTGGAGGGTGCACAGCCTGGTTCTCTCTCGCTTGCTCCTGGGACTTTAGAAACAAGGAGTAGCATACTGGGGAAAAGGCAGTGTTCAAAATGGCAGGCTGGAGAAATGGTCTTTTCATTCAGATGCTGCCTCAGACTTTATTATGGTGAAGTTTATTAAAGTGATCACCAGCCTGAAAAGCTACCAGGAAAAACAAATATGGACCTGTTAGCAGGCATATAATGTGAACTGTGCTTAGCAGCACAAGAAAGAACTCCCTGTCCTGAGAAGAGAGAGTTCGGCATTGTGTCTTGTGTAAACAGAGCATGTAGCGTACAGATGCAGGCATGCTCCGTGCCAAATACAACTTTGGGCCAGCACTTATGCCAAGGTCAGAGCTTCCTTATGGAGCCCTGAGACACCAGTGAACTGAGGACGAGGCCCCGGCTGGGGAACAGTGCTGTCTCCTCTCCGTTTCCCCCACCCTAGTCAGGAGGTGCAGGCGCGCGAGTGTGTCTGTGCTGTGGTCCCTTCTCGGCCTGTGATGAGGGATTGAGGAGCTCTCTTGGCAGAGGGGTACTTTTGAGTCCTGTGGATCTGTTTTTGGCCGGGTGAGGGGAGGGTAGTAGCTTGCTTTCTTCTTTCTTCCTCTCTCTCCCTCTCCTTCCCCCACCTCTCCTTTCCCCACAAATACCGCTTCCCTGTGGAAGTTACACCAGGCAAAGGTGTGCAAATAAACACGTTCTTTGCAAGCCCATTCTCTGACTTGACTCCATTGGACCATTGTCATTGGTCTCCCAGATTTTCCCAGCCTATACTTCTGCCTGACACTAGCCAATCAGGACCTGAGCTCCCCAGGCACCTTGCCTAAGGCCTGGTGCCCTGGGAGGCAGGGGCTGGCCAGTGGCAGTCTAAGTATAGAAGAGGAGGCCCTGCTGGTTCTGAGTTTTGGCTTGAAGTTCTTATGTAGTTAGTGGAGTTTTATTTCTTAAACATTTACCAAAAGAGCACCCTTGAGTGAAATGTCTCCCTCCAGGGATTTTCAGGCGAATGTTTTCAGCAGCCTGCTTGGTGAATTGAGAGTTCTTAGAACTTTTTCAGGGGAGGACAGTGAGGTTTCTTTGTTGCTGTTGCTCTTGTAGACATTGCCGTTTCGTGGAGTTGAAGAGTGAGAGGGCACTGTGAGCTGTCGTCACCCCCAAGCCTGAGAGAGGCCAAGGGCATGGCAGGCTGAAGGGTTTCCTGTAATAGGTCAGACTGGTTCTCTGTGCATACAGTGACCTTGTTACATGGCAGCTCCATGGTTACCCTGCAGCTGCCAGCGCTCTGAACAAGAATGCAAATATCAAATGTCAGTGACCGTTTGTTTCCTTTCCAGGTGTTTAGGACAGACCTGATCACCGCCATGAAGTTGCATGACTCCTACCAGCTGAACCCGGATGAGTACTATGTGTTGGCCGATCCCTGGAGACAGGAGTGGGAGAAAGGGGTCCAGGTGCCTGTGAGCCCTGGGACCATCCCTCAGCCCGTGGCCAGGTAGACATGCCCCGAGGACAGAAGTGCTGCCTCTTCACCCACTGTTACCTTTCTGCCCTGACAGCCAGGTGCCTGGGAAAAGCAGTGTTTGCGTTAGCAGTGGAATACTGCGAGGCCTCAAGTGGAAATAGAAATGTGGTAGAAACACACTTTAGGTCCAAAGGGTGGGGATTTTGAGGGCCGTGGGCCTCCAGACTTAACGCTACAGCCATCTTGGGAAGGTGCTGCTGCTCTCTTATGAGAGGAGGGCAAATTCCAAGATGTTCTGGGAAGTGACTGGCTGGGGGAGGGAAATTTGTATGTTGAACAGCTGCTTCCTCTTTTTTTCTGCACTTGCACCCCCTCATCCCCTGCCCCTCAGTGTGTTCATTCTGGAGAGCAGCTCTACCGGGGAGAACTTGTCTGGGCTTGTTGGGAACCAGCAGGGCTTCTTGGGTCCCATGGTGGTAGACTCTACCTTTGAGGAGGACAGGTGTGAGGAGGCCTGCCTGGTTAGATTGTGTGGAAGGGGAGCTTTAGAGGAGGAGTGATTTGATGCATTCTTCTACGGATGGACTTCACCCAGTTGCTCATGCGGAGCTTTCTCTGGATTTACTTAGACACCACTTTTCCCCTTAAGGTTCTTGGAGGGTTGGGTCCTCAAGGGCACACCTCAGGATAAAGCTGCAGCCGGTCACCCTGCAGCTCCGCTGCCCTGGAGGCTCCTTGAAGGCAGAGAGGATTGAGCACCCTTTGTGCTCATCTGGCACCTGGTTTCTCTGCTGTGTCGTCAGTCCGCTGCCTGCGTTGTGAAAGAGCCTCTTGCACCATTGCTGAGTAGGCACTGAATTTACCTCTCAGTCCTCACACACTTTGCGTCTCGGCAGGCACTCAGGATGATTGAATTTGGTTATTGTCGTTTGGGGATCTCTGTGACAAATGTCCACATAAATATGCAGGCTTAAATGACCAATCAGATGCCTCCAGAGGCCAGACTCTTGGCCTGTGGAGTGGAGAGTCTCACTGGGCTCTGCAGGATAGACACAGTGTGTTTGCCGTAGAGTCTGCATCTGGGGCACACCACCAGTGTCTCAGCCTCGGCAACCCCAATCCAAGAGTTGCTCGCTGAATCGTTCCATTTCATTAGGGAGCCCAGCACAAGAGAAATAAGTATTCACACAACGTATGAAAGTTTTCATCTGAAACCTTGCTCTTGGTTGAGTAGGAGAAATACTCCCTTCAGTTTGCCCGTTTCAGTGTCATGTAGACAGAATCACTGGTAATTAGAAGGGTGGGGAGAATACTTTGACAGACTCTTTGCACAACTTGTTGACGTTAGTGCAGACTGCTGACACAGAGATGTGGAGGAGTTGTGTGGGCGTGTGGGGCCTCTGATGCTGGGCCTTTGTTTTTAGGAAGAGGGCCCTTCATTCCAAGTTGGGAGTGATTTGGGCTTCTCGTCTGCTGTTGTTTCTCTGGAGTGGGGTGCGGTGGAAAGCACTTCTCCAGGTGTTAGTTTGGGGGAGAGGGTGGCAGAGGGAACTTGTCTTCCTGTCCTGGGATCCTAAGTACATTTTGGGAGAGTCCCCTACTTGGCTCAGACTGTCTAATTCTTAGATTGCTTAGTAATTGGGAAGGCCTGGTTTTATTTTTAAGATCAGAGATGACGAGTTTCTCCCCTTGGGTCCCCAGCGTTCTGCTGTGCATGCCCTGCCTGTGTGGCTGCTCTTGCCTCCTCTATGTTCTTGAGAACCCAGTGCTTGGCCTCCGGCAGCAGGGGAGCAGGCCTGGTTAGTGGAAAGTGATTTAATCGTTAACCCTTGAAACTTAGGGGGTCAGAGTTTTGGTGCTGCCAGCAGGCCAGAGCAGCTGCTGCCATAGATGGTGGCAGGGCATGGTGGTGTCCCGGGAAGCCAAGTGGAAGAAGCTGGTTTTGAAGACTTCTGCAGTGTTTTCACTTACCTGTTTCCTTTTTGGGGGCCTCAACGACTCCTACTTAGTTTTATATTAGCAATGACATTACAGTTTTAACCCTACTAACCTGGTGATGACCTGGGGTTTGGGAGTTTGGAGATGGAAGCTAACTTGGGGCCTTCTAACAGACTTCCTTTTGTGTGGCAGGAACAGTAACTTGGATGCCTTGTTTTCTTGTTAACTAGGGTCGTGTCTGAAGAGAAAGCCCTCATGTTCATCAGGCCCAAAAAATACATTGTCTCGTCAGGCTCTGAGCCTCCAGAGTTGGGCTATGTTGACATCCGGACTCTGGCTGACAGTGTGTGTCGTTACGACCTCAATGACATGGACGCTGCGTGGCTGGAGCTGACCAATGAGGAATTTAAGGAGATGGGTGAGAGACCGCCTTGTATTATTTTATTACTGAGTGATGAAGTATTTTAGGCCTATAGGGAGTAGTGGAAGCTCCTCATCGCCTGGTGAAGCTGGATGCATCATAGCTTCAGTTCGTCTCAGAATCCCGGGCTCTCTTTTGGAGATCAGCTTGTCCTGCTATGGCAGATGTGGTGAGATGGACTCCGAGTCTGCGAGTGGCTCATGGCAACAGTGGTGGGGTGGATGAGGGATGTTTTCTATGGGCCTGGAATCGGGCTTCTCCACCCCTGCCCTGGTCTACCCCTTTCACTTATTCACGTCAAGGGAACTGAAGCCCAGAAAAATGAAGTGACTTCCCCGAGATCACAGGAGAGTCTGGCCCACATAGCTTCCTGCTCTGGTGGTGTTTTCCTGCAGTGCCATTCAGATCCTTCCTTCAGCCATGGCCTGCTGTCTCTCACAATAAACTCCACTCCAGCCATGTTCCCCATCTTGTGTTTTCACCTCTGTGGTTCTCCTTAAGTCCTGCTCCAGACCTAGAGTGCTTTCCCTCTCACCTGTTCGTCTCCATCCTGGCTTTCCTCCTGAGAAGCCACACCTTGGCTGAGTGCCCCGCCCATCCTCATCTCTTTTCCATAAGTTACTCTGTTGTGTACGCACAGCTCGGAGCTTCTGTACCTCATTTACTTGTACCTCCCTGTGTCGAGGCCAGGATGGCACATAGGTTTCATCTCACTTGCCACTTCTGATTGCTGAGGGTGCCTGAAGTGTCTTGATGAGCAAGACTCTGAGGTCAGGTGTGGCCTCGGTGTGAGACACCTATGGGGATGATTTTGCATTTGTCCTGGGGGTCCAGGGTGGGAAAGTGGTGGCAGGGCTGTTTGTTTGCAGTCTAGCACAGGGTGAATATTTACAAAATGTTTGGTGGTAGATTCAGAGTCCTGAAGGACAAAGACTGTTTTTGTTTTGTGTCGACCCCCTAGCCTAGCACAGGGCCTGGCACATACTAGATGCTTCTTGTGCTTCCATGCCGCTCACCAGCCTGCGAATGGCAGCAGTAGTGTGGACTGAGCCAGCAGAGTGGTTATTTTCTCCTTGTTTGATTACTCGGGTGTTTTGACAAGTAGATCTCCTTCCTCATGGTCCTTGCTTTTAGGTATTTGTTGCCAGAATGTCAGCAAGCCAGGAGGTTGTTTTACGGAATCTTTTCAGAAGTTTTCAGAATACTGTGTTTCATCGTCAAAAAATATCAAGTTCTGCTTTGTGGCAACTTTGTAAAGACCAATGTAATGGCACCTGACTGCCTAGGTATCCTGTGTTCAGCCAGAGGGGACAGCCAGAGACACTGGCGGCTTTTGTGGATGGTTTAAGTGATGAGTACTGGGCCAATGCATCACATTGAAAGGTAGTGCTGAATACTTTGGCAAGATAAATTACACGTTACAGTTGTGTAACGTAAATTGAACACATGCTTTAAGACATTTGTCTTAGCTTTTATTGGTATTTTTAATGGTAAAAATTAATTATAGGGCATAGGAGTGTATTTTCAAAGCCAATGGTGTTTTCAAAACTGGTAGAAGGAATTGAGATGAAAGAGCCTGGCCATGCAGAAACTGTCTTATAATGAAATAGGGTTTGAGATGATTGGTGGCTTTTTTGAATATGTGTTTAGGGCTTATCGCAGTGTCAGCTCTAATGTGTTCTCCAAATTTTTAAAAACTTGTGTTAATTTGATGGTTTTAAATTTATGAGAATGCATAAAAGTTGTTGTTGGCTCTAATGACATTTCTGTTGTTTCTAGCCACTTAAATATTGTTTGAATATTTTTTATAACGTGTTTTTTCTTTCTGCATGAGTATTTTCATTGTAGGAAGTTTGGAAAGTATCCACAAATGGAAGGAAATAAAAGTCTTATCCCACCACTAGCTATAACCACCAGAACCACTTGAAATTTATTTTGGTCATTCTTGCATAAGAATGCATCTTATTTGATTCACAGTGAGCTGTTTGCTTTGCTTTAGACATTCCTTTTGTTTTGGTCTTTCGTGTGTCTGATTAACTGTGCATCTCAACTTAGTAAATTCAGAGGGCGAGGAGGGATAAACCAGTAAAAACACTGGAGTGCTCACAGTGAAGTCTGTTCTCAGAGCACCATTTTAAGCAGCGAGAAAGGAATGTTCTTAAAAAAACACACCAAACCATAATATGTTGTCGTGGTTTTGAAGACACTTACATATTCGTTGTTATGTATAATGTAGTGAAATGACAATTTAACAATATATGTATTTAATATCCTTGACCCCTTCTGGGATTTATCTTTTGCTTTTCTACTTACAACACGCCATCTTCAGTGCCTGACCGTGAGAAACAAACTGTTGCTTGGAAGACTCTTTCTGCCTTTGGATTTGAAGATCCTTCATTGGAAGGTCTGAGAGGCGTTCAATAGAAAATATGTGGGCACTTATGATGGATTTATTTATAATACTATTTATTCATTGTAAATTATTCATAAATATAAATAACCTAATATTGTATTATTAAAGTATTTATTAATATGGATATAACAAAATGGATTTGTGGCATTTTTCCTGCAGGAATGCCTGAGTTAGATGAATACACTATGGAAAGGGTCCTGGAGGAATTTGAACAGCGATGCTATGACAATATGAATCATGCTATAGAGACTGAAGAAGGCCTGGGGATCGAATATGATGAAGATGTTGTCTGTGATGTCTGCCAGTCACCTGACGGTGAGGACGGCAATGAGATGGTGTTCTGTGACAAATGCAACATCTGCGTGCACCAGGTATGTGGGCAGCAAGGCCCAGAAAGAAGCCACCTGGGGCATGAGCCAGTCTGCTGCTAGGGAGCCCAGGGAGGCTGGGGGTCTTCCTCCAGATGGCGTCCATTTTCCCGTTGTCCTAAGTGAGTTAAAGAAATGTGCCCTGTGGACAACATCTGTTTCTTCCTAATAGGTTCCTACAGTGTTGGAGGTATTTCCTGCTACTTTTACAGCCGGAAGAATAGGATCCTCGGTGGAAATCTTCTTCCTTCACATATTGTTTTTATTCCTATCCATAGAAGTCAAGTGTACTTAAAAAGAATATATGAGCCCCCTCTGCCCTGCTCTAACACCTGAGTTGAGGTATTAACACTGGAAAAAAACCCAACAAACTCTTGGAAAGGTCTGAATTAGTTTGTTAGGGCTGCCATAATAAAATACCACAAACTGGGTAGCTTAAAACAACAGAAATTTATTGTCTTGCAGTTCTAAAGAGTAGAAGTCTGAAATCAAGTTGTTGGCAATGCGTGCTCCCTCTGGAACCTGTTGGGAGTCCTTCCTTGCCTCTCTGGCATCTGGCGGTGTGCTGGCAATTGTGGTGTTCCTTTTCTTGCAGCTGCACAACTCCAGTCTCTGCCTTTGTTGCTACATGGTGCCCTCCCCGGGTGCTTGTGTCTTCACACGTGGTTGTGTTCTTATAAGGACGTCAGTCATATTGGATTAGGGGCCCCCCAGACTCCAGTATGACCTTGTCTTAACTGATTACATCTGCAAGGACCCTGTTGCCTATTTGGTCACATTTTGAGGTGCTGGGGTTAGAATTTACATGTTCAACCCATAACATTTGCTAACATGTGTTAGCGTATAAACTGAGTTGTTAAAGAAGAGGAAAGAGGCCCCTTAAAAGTTACTTCCTGTCCTCCCTGCTGCCAGTTGGGTTTGGCAGGTGCTCGTGACCATCCATAGAAAGGTAAATCCTTAGACTTCAGTAAGGATGGGCACTAGGTAATTTTAAAAGCCTGGGACAATCTCAGTCTCTCTCATCTCTGATTTATTTTTTAATGCGATAATGCAGTGATTTGGATTTCTGTGAGGGCACACGTGCACATGCACGCTTATGATTTAAAAGGCTGTGCTGAGGGACTTTCTTTGAATTCACCTGTTGATACTGAGATGTAAAACAAAAGCAAGACTCGTGTGGAACAGTTGTTTGAGTGACTTCTTGAGAAGAATCAAATTTGCTCTGTGACATTCTTGATTGTCATTTTCTTTATAATATGTTTCCTCTTGGGCTTCCCCTCTGTCTGAAGACTGCCCCGCTGTGGCCTTGGCCCAGCCTGTCCTGACCGGGAGACGTGGGACCACTGTTTCTTGCTTTAGTCATTTGAGAGCCCATCTTGTAGTTCTGGATTTTCAAATTATCTAGGAAGTTTCCTTGGGATAAGGGAGTGTTCTTGTAGTGGTTTTCTTGTGTCAAGATCCTGAGCATTGTGGGGCTGGCCTGGTGGCTTCGTGGTTAAGTTCACGTGCTCTGCTTCAGTGGCCTTCGCAGGTTCACATCCTGAGTGTGGACCTACACACTACTCATCAAGCCGTGCTGTGGCAGCATCCCATATACAAAATAGAGGAAGATTTGTACAGATGTTAGCTCAGGGCCAATCTTCCTCAAGCAAAAAGAGGAAGATTGGCAACAGATGTTAGCTCAGGGCCAATCTTCCTCACTGAAAAAAAAAAGATCTTGAGCATTGTGTCGACCATTGTTGCTTTTTAGTTGCTGGTGTTATTTACTTGGATGATATTTCCTTCTTTTTCCAGCCATTTTACTTTTTTTTCCCCTGAGGAAAATTTTGTTTGAAAAAAAGAGTTCTGCTTGAAAACTAGTTGAACCCTGTTTTATAAATGAGTTAACGGATGTCAAGGTGGGCTGTTGAGGGTCCCACTGTGGGTTAGTGGCAGAGCTGGAACTGGAGCTCAGGGACTCTGGACCCCCACGCCCACCCCCACCTGCACGCCCCGTCTTCTGTTCTTTCTCCCAGACCATGTTCTCTCTCTTCCTTAATGTTGACTCCATTTTCCTTTTGAGATGTTCTTCATGGCTTGTCTTTAAGGCATATTTTATTTAATCTTTTAATTTAGCTTAGACTTGTGTTTCCAGTAAAAAAATTCTCTCTTCAAATGTGACTTTCTCTAGAATGCCTGATATAGATCTTGTTAGTGTTTGAAACCTTAATAGTGTCATTTAGCTCTATTAAAATTTTTTTCGCTGTGAGTCTGTGTTGACAGTGGCTCATTCATGGCACCGACACAGTGCTCCTAAGCTCCTGTCTTCGTGTTACTTAACTTCGCTCAGCTCTCATCCTTGTGGTTTCCTTTCTGCGTCCTGGATATTCAGATTGCAGAGTGGCTGTGTTTTTCCTGTTTGGAGAGTTGGAGCTGTGTTACTCTCTGTCTCTGGACTTCCTGACTTCTAGTTCATTTAAGGATAAGGTCCTGAACAGCCTTTAAAAAAAAAGGCTCTGACTGTGCTCCCGGTACCATCAGCGTTTTGTTTCTTCACTTGTTTAATGTTGGCTTTTTCTTTCTTTGAACCATCTTCATAACTTTAGTTGTAAAAGTCTTTATTTCTGCAGTTTTGCCGTTTTGTGTAATTTTGTCATCTTGTGCAAAGCAGGCTTTAACTATCAGCTAAAGAGACCAAATTCTCTCTTTGTCTACAGTGTCTCATTTTTTCTGCCACTCATTTTTTGTGTTCGCTTGGGAGCGTGTCGAGATCTAGTTAGCAGAGTTTGCTTAGCCCAGGGCCTGAGGATGCTCCTTTCCCCTTTCCCTTTTCCATTGCCATCTCGTATGATAGCTTTGGGAGACGCTCAACTGCTCAGTTTTTTGTTTCCTCAGTTATATCCCACCCACGTCAGAAAGCAGAGAGGAATAGCTTCCCCCCACTTAGCCCTGTGGAGCGTTTTGAGGATTTACTGCTCGATATTTAGAAACGTGGTATAGATGGGTGTCTGTAGCCACACAGCAAAGCAGACTTTGCAAACCTTTCTGTCCTGCAGTAGTTTTCAGGACCACCTGTGGTAAATAAGTGTGTGTTGTACTTGCAGAGCTCACACGCCTCCTGGCTGCTCCTGGGAGGGTGCCAGGCTTTTATCCTGGAGGGAGAGGGTCTCAGCTAGCTGGACTTGGGGAGTGCCTCTGTTTTGGTGTTGGTTCTGTTAAAATCTTTCTAGGTGTTTTAAAGTTAATAGATATAATGGCAAAAATCTTTCTTTTGTCTCTCTCTTCCTTGGGGCTGTGCTGTGGCTTTACAGGCCTGTTACGGAATCCTCAAGGTCCCAGAGGGCAGTTGGCTGTGCCGGACGTGTGCCCTGGGAGTTCAGCCAAAGTGTTTACTATGTCCCAAGAAAGGCGGAGCTATGAAGCCGACCCGGAGCGGAACGAAATGGGTCCATGTCAGCTGTGCTCTGTGGATCCCTGAGGTGGGTGTGGTTCTTGGTAGCAGCTTCGCTCAGGAGGGCCTGGCTTGTAGCTTGGAGTAGGGGAGGGGAGGGAGCCATACAAAAATGGGGTGGCATTGTAGGTTATGAGTAAAAAGACACCTTTTAATTGCTACCCTTTTTTTCCCCTTAAACTGAGTCTCAAGCATACTCTCATCTTGTCATGGTATGTGAATGTGTGGAACTGTGAACTGGAAGCAGCAGTGAGTCGGACTCTTGGGTGGTGGTGTTCAAACTTCGCTTCAGATAGCCATCACCACTACTCTCCCCCAGCTGACACACGCTTCCAGGAGTGGACCTGCTGCATTCCTGGCTGTGGCCTGGGTGTGGCTGTGTCGGCTGTATCCTTCCCCGGGGATCGGCTGTAGGTCTTTGGGCCTGGCGAGTTGTACACATGGTTCTACCGTGGTTAAAGAACCACTGCTCTAGGTCACATTTTTGTGATTTTTTAATTAAAATTCTTACTTAGCCTCAACATTTTTAATTTCAGATCTGGTCTAATTTATTTCAAGTCCCAGACCTTGACTAATTTAATTTGCATGGATCACTATGAGAATATGATTTGTGATTCAAATGTCAGCATTTTTTGGTGTGATTTTTGATGCATTTTTTTCTCCTGAGGAAAATTATCTGGGGATGATTTGCATTGAGGTTCCAAGACTTGGTCTCGGTGGCACCGAATCTCATGGTTTAGTATTAACAAGGATCCAGTTCAGTGATCCAGGCCGTATGCCAAGAAGACACCTTATTTATCTTGGTAGTTTTCCACTGTGACTGTAGTAATCTTTTCTGACTGAAGAGAATGGTTTTCTGTAGTGAGAGATATTAAAAGCAGTTTATATTGACTTACTCCATTGTTGACAACCTATTTAAATGTATTTAAGATGGATTTTCAGTCTTGAACACTTCACTGTGGGCCAGAGGTGTAGTAGATTGCATTGTCCTGACACATACACGTCTTTGCTGTCAGCTACTCGGGTGAGAAGTGTTTTCACAAACAGGGATGTCTGCGTCAGATGACCCCCAGATGCATGGAGGGTGTGCGGCATGGGGACTGGGCTCTGGGCTCACTACTGCTGCAGGCCCAGAGCTGGCCGCTGTGCTGTCCTGATGCTTAAAGTGGGGGTTTGCCTGCCCTAGGAGTGCGAGAGCCCTTTGCCACTGTCTGGTAGGAGGGCCGCGGAAAGTAACGGATCTTTAAGTTTCTATGTCCACGTTCAGCCTTTGTCTGACAGCCTCTGCCACCTTGTCTTGCTATTTCTTGGGCCTTTAGGTGAGCATTGGCAGCCCAGAGAAGATGGAGCCCATCACAAAGGTGTCTCACATCCCTAGCAGTCGCTGGGCGCTGGTATGCAGCCTCTGCAACGAGAAGTTTGGGGCCTCCATACAGGTAATCAGCTTAGTCAGAATGGCTTTATTTTCCTTCCCTGTGTTGCAGAGAGCAGGACGAGCGAGGGCTCTGCAAACTATTAGGATTTGGAGGTGGGACTAGAATCCAGAAAGCAGCACGAGGTTCTCACAGCCCTTCTGAGGTTGCTGAGAAATGACTCCAGCCTGGAAGGAACACCTGTAGTTGGTGGATTGTATCCATTGTAACCAGAACCCCTGCTTTAACAATCACAGGGCAACTTGGAAGTCCGCCTGAGCTGTAAGGCAGTTCGTTTGTCTCTGGTTTCTCCCTTTCTGTCCCAAGCCTGGCATTCCAGCTCTTTCTACAGGCAGATACCTCCAGGGAAGAACCAGGATCTTGATACTGGAGGGTCAGACACCCTCCCACCTGTACTTAGAGTGCCGAGTGGCAGACCCACCTCTGTGGCTGCCTCCTGACACTGTTGGTTTCCAAGGTGTGCACATGGGTGTGTCATGCCTTAGGTACACACTGTTTGAAATCAACTTGGTGTGCTGATGCTTCTGCATTTGGTAAAACAGACTTCCTTGGAGCAGCAGCTGGGGAGAGGGACACCCACGAGGTGCTGCACCAGGTGTTCTTTGCAGAAGCTGTTATCTGAACACAGTCTGGGTATCTTATTCTTTATGGCACCGTGGGTGTGTGTGTGGGTGTGTAGCGTGTATGTAAAAATTTTGCCTGCATTTTCCGTGTCCACACACAAGTGTAGAAAGTCATAAGGCAGATAGAATTAAGGAGAGATATAGATGGTGTGCTGTCTGTTTTTTCATGCTGTCTAAAACTGTACTTGAGAAGTTAATTTCTGGGCCTCACCTTATTGGCATCTAGACAATCATGACTGGTCTCCAAATGCTGTGTGTGGCTGACATTAGCCCTAAAGGTCACGTTTGGCTCTTCCTCTGGGAGGTACCAGCTCAGGGCTCCGGGCTCCGGGCTCTTCCTCAGTCTCTGCGTCACATTCTGCTCGCAGACTGCCAGTCGTGGGTTTTAAAGAAATAACTTCATCTGGTAAAATCAGTTTGTGTTTTGGCTGATAAATATTTCTTTTGGTAAGGTATTCACTGACTAGTGGTTTTTAACATTTTTCATTTTACACACCAAGTAGTTCTGCTTTTCTTCGTTGATCGCTTCCATTGGAGTTCAAGAATCCAAAATGTAACAGAACTATTCAGAGGGTGAGGCATGAGACAGCTGGTGGGATTTGGCTGCAGACCTTGAAAATAGTGCAGATTTTTGTATGGGAATAGAATCTGTTTAAAACTAAAACATGACCAAAGCCTCTGGCCCAAGAGTTGCATTGGGAGAGAACAGAGGAGAAATGTTTTAAAAGCCTCAAAATAAAAAATGGCATAGAGCTGTGTGTGTGCCTTTGTGTACAGACATACCTGTGTGAACACTTGCAGGAAACAAGCTGTGGCAAACCAAGGAAGATGGAATTATTTTCTCACAAGTTAACTGATGTTCTTCTGAGGATAGAATTTATGCCCTTTCCTAAGCTCGCCAATCCTGGTCCTTAACTGATGTTTACAAGAGGTGGGCGAATGGGATCTTTGTTTCTCTTTTGAAGAGAGAAGATAAAATGACTTGTTTGTTGCTGTTGACCTCTTTTTCCCAGAACATTAATTCAAAGGAGAAGAGGCCAAGGAAGGTTGATGATTTTTCATATCTTCACAGAATGGATTGATTTTATTAAAGAATTCCTCTCTGAAATGTCTGCAGCTGTGAAGGCTCTGGTTTACGTTTCTGTAACATCTGTTTGCTGAGTCAACCTGAGAAGGAAAACCCAGAGGAAGGCCATTTGGCGCCTTTACAAAGTCCTGTATAAATATTCTGCCGCAGCTCATTCCTCTTTAAGGTTGGAGCGCTTGGGTTAAGTGTAGCTTAAGCCAAACACAGATAGTGTCTCCATCATCTGTTCCCACTTGGCTGCGTGCTAACAGGGAGGAGCACTTCGTGTTAATGAAAGTGGCCAGGTGTGTGTGTGTGTGTTCTGCCACTAAAGCTGGTTTCACACATTTCTTGGAATTGAGGTTATTTATAGATAAAATTACAGATTGATGTTAGTTTATGTGCTTTAAGTGTTTGTAATGGGGGACTGTAAAGGGAGCTGGATTTTCTGTACTTCTGGATAAAAGAGACTTTATAATAATGGAGGAAATCATGACTGGCAGTGAGTCACCTCTTAAATACTGCAATGATTCGGGGGAAAAAGCCTCAACTCAAGCCTCTGCCATTCGTGGTTATGCGATTCAGGGTCTGTTGAATGAGTTTAATTAAGCTTTTCAGCTGGCCCGGAGCCACCGGGTTCTGCTGCTCTCTGCAGCCCTGGCGTGCCTGGGGATCACTTGGCCTCACACAATACAATGTTGCTTTTAAGGGACTGGCTTCAGTCACCACAAGGAACCTCCTTCCAGGGATTCGCCCAGCAAGATCAGGGGGGAAAATGTTAATCACTTTTCTCCTGCTAGGCACCTGGCTTGCTGTCTGGATGAAAGGCACTGAATTGTAGCCGTAATGAGGCAGTGAGAGGGGAGGTGTTGAGCAAGGAGGGAAGGCAGAGCTGGGTGATGCCTGGGCTCTAGGTTGACCTTTCTGTGACCCACAGGAAGCAGGTCCCTCATGGTTCTGCAGTCAGTCCCAAAGGACGCTGGGAGCAGGTAGCACTGCCAGGCATGGCACACACAGGAGTTAGTGCTCAGCTCCACTGGGCGAGGAAGCCTTTCTGCATCCGACGAAGCTTCTTCACGGGTGGGAGACCTTTACCCATCTTTCCTGTGCTGGAATCGCCTTGTCTGCTGTTCTTTTTCACTCTTGGGGAGTTTTTGTTTAGTCTTCTCAGTCTGGAGCAGCCCGCGGCTGCTTGGAGGAAATGTACTATTTTCCTTCTTGTGTTAGGACTCTTCCTGGCTGGGCGTAAGCAGGAGGATTCATGGTCCTTTAAAAGCTCTGACTAGTAGTTATTCTTCCTGAGGAGAGTCTTACCATTCAAGCTTTTTATATAAACAGTAAAAGAGCTCAGATCTATAAGGAAAAACAAAGTCTATTCTGCATACTGAGCACATGTTCTTTTGAGTATAATCTGAGTGCCAGACCACCTTTGTCTACATGTGCCATTTGTGTGTTGTCTCTGTTTTAGGAGGTGGTTTGGGTGCAGTTACTTTTCTAAGAGTTATGGTTTGGTTACGAAACCTTTCCTCTGATGAGTTCCCTAAATCCCAAGCCTTACCTTATTTAAAACACGACTAGGTCTGCCAGGGTTAGTCCACATAAAACTTTTCTATACCAGCACACGCTTGAAGTGCGGCTCTCCTTGTGCGTGTACACGTGTGTGCGTGTGTGTGCCTAGCACCAAGGGCTTTAGTCTCTGCCGTTCATAATCGTCTTTGTTGTCTGTGTGTTCCTACCAGTGCTCTGTGAAGAACTGCCGCACGGCCTTCCATGTGACCTGTGCTTTTGACCGGGGCCTGGAGATGAAGACCATCTTGGCGGAGAACGATGAAGTCAAGTTCAAGTCCTACTGCCCGAAGCACAGCTCACATAGGAAACCGGAAGAGAGCCTCGGCGAGGGGGCTGCTCAGGAGAATGGGGCCCCCGAGTGTTCCCCCCGGAATACGCTGGAGCCCTTTGCCAGCCTTGAGCAGAATCAGGAGGAGGCCCACAGGGTGAGCGTCCGTAAGCAGAAGCTGCAACAGCTGGAAGATGAGTTCTACACCTTCGTCAACCTGCTGGACGTTGCCAGGGCCCTGCGCCTGCCAGAGGAAGTAGTGGATTTCCTGTACCAGTACTGGAAGTTGAAGAGGAAGGTCAACTTCAACAAGCCCCTGATCACTCCAAAGAAAGACGAAGAGGACAATCTAGCGAAGAGGGAGCAGGATGTCTTGTTTAGGAGGCTGCAGCTGTTCACTCACCTGCGGCAGGACCTGGAGAGGGTAATGATTGACACTGACACCTTGTAGTGACTTAGAGAAGAAGATTGCACAGAGGCGACCGCTTGCCCAGAGCAAGGAATGGTAGCCAGTCCATTTACTCTCAGACCCTTGTACATACTGCAGCATGAGGTTGTGTTGGTTAAATATATTTATGGGCTGGTAAACTCATTGTACATATGTGCAAGACTGCCACAGCGTGGGGAGCTTCTCTATGATTTATTTTTAAACACTTTCCCATTAATCCTTGTTGTTATTCTGCAAGATCAAATGGGGTGTGTCTTTTTTTTTTTCCCCTTCATTCTAGAGCGAGAGGGAACTGAGCCCCAGGAAAATGACAAAGGGCTTGGCTCAGAATTGTTTACAAACTGCGTTAGAAAATCAGAAGGAAGTTAGTTAATGGTGAGGGGGGCGGGCAGAGGTAGGAAAATCTTTTTCAACCTGGGGAAACACTAGATTCTGGTGATGGGCTCATTTAGGAGAGCTAAGCACTGCCTCTCTGGCCCCCTTTGTTTCTTGGCTGATTCACAGGGGCATTCCCAGTGCTGTCATGGAGCGGAGCAGGCCATGGCTGCTGGGGTGTGTGCGTGGACTCACATACACATGTGTATCTGTTACAGAAGGTGCTCCTGGCAGTGAGGTGCTAAGTCATCACTGAGGCTGTGTACCTAGATTGTGTGTGTGTGCGCGCATGTCCGTGTCCATGTGTGTCTGTGTGGGTGTGGGGTGGGACTCCTGGTGCACAGGGCCGTCAGATCTGTCTGAGGAGCTCCTAGTAATGCTCAGCACACTACTGTATCACACTATTGGATTGCTGAGTGTCGTGGCTGTTGGCCGCCTAGAGCCCCGGCTCATGGCACCTGTGTCAGCTCTTTGCTGCTTTGTGCCTTCCCGACTCTCCATTACCTTTAGAGTCCAGTCTGGACCTCCCTCCCTGCTACAGGAATAATTAGGAGTGGGCTGTCTTCCCCCTAGGGCCTCCTGCTCCCTGTAGGTAGTTTCTGACTGAGGTTTGCTAATTGGGGATGTGTCTTAGAGCACCTTCTGCATCAATTCCCCCGACTGTGGCTACGATTAAATTCATTAGTGCGCAGGAGATGGGAGCCAGGCTTTCTAGCCTGAAGCAGCCTGCACTGAAAGGCACCCAAGTGGCCTGAAACAGTTAACGCATCTCCCCCAAGCACCTAACTTATTAGCGGGGAGTGATTCACCTGCCTGGGAGAGGATCTGACTCATAGGTGATTTGAAATGAGTGTAGGCAGAGAATAGGGATGAACCAAAGTATTGAACCTAAAGACCCAGATCTCACAGAGAGACCTGCATGGCCCTGTTAGAGACGGCATAGAGGTGAGCACTGGAAGTATTTCATTAGAGACCCTTTTAGTCCATGACCGAGTGCTGGCTTGTAATGACGCCCCTTCCGGGACCAGGTTAAGATTCCGGATTCAGGCGGAACCCAGGTGGGAGCGGGAGGAGGGTTTGTGAGGCTCTCGTGCTCCCATACCCCCCCTGGTGGTGAGTGTAAAGAAGACCTCGCTTTTCAAACACATGCATGTGTGGCATTTTTGTTAAGAGATGAGAAAGGGATTCAGAAGGATAAAGTGGAATCCTGGTGAGAAGCCATTATCCCAACCCGCCAACTGCTGTACTTGGGGTGCATGAGCTATGGAGTCAGATAGTCCTCAGGAGGGAGGACGAGAAGTCTAATGTTTGGACTGTGTTTGTCTCAATCACCACAAAATAAAAGTGTAGAAAATGCTTGTGGTGTACTAACTCTTTTCTGTACTTAAGTTACTCAGATTAACATGCACTTAAAATTAAATTCTAAATATTTTTTTGGAGTCATCACTGTTGCTTTTTAAGTAGAATGATACCAATGATGTATGAGAAACAGGGAATAAATCAGGATTTGTGTGTGTGTGTGTGTGGCATTACTTACATTTACTTTATTAAAGAGCCTAAGAGATTTTAGGGAATTTAGTGTCAGTTTAAATTGGGTTTATTATAATGAAAGATGTGTTTTCCAAAATTTGCCATGAGGCCTGTGATGTTGGAGGCTTTAAAAAATTGAAATCTCTGCTGTGCCCCAGAGAGTTGCACAGTTATTTGTAATTATAAGTGAGTCAGGCCAAAGGCTCGTCAGGGCAGAGGTGACAATGAGAACAAATCATAAATTACTACTTTGTTTTTCAAGGAAGTTAGAGCTCTGCCTTATTCACGCAATAGCAGTTCACAGCAGGTATGCAGAATCATTTACTACATGGGACTATAATCAAGGCATGTGGTCATTCCTAGGCTGACACATGAGTAAGCTTCATTAGAAATGCAAACCACTCTGATGAATGACAATGGTAACTGCTCTTTCCTGCAAATACACATCTTGGGGCATTTTGCACACCTCGGTACCACCAGTTCTGGATCAGCAAGTTAGAGGACAGGAATGGATTCAGGAGGGTTTGGGAACCTGAAGATGCGATTGCTGATGTGTGACGGGTGGCCATGTCAGGTGTCCAAGGCCACTTCACTCTCTGGTGGGATTCCTTTCCCCTAAACATTATCTTCTAAAAGATGCAGTGAAGATGAGTTCAGCAAATGAGTACTTGCTCAGATGAAGACATGCCACCTCTGCACTTCTGGCTAGGGCATCGAAAGGGGCCAGGTCCTGGGCGACTGTCCTACAACACTCAGTGGAATGGTCACCTTTGAAAATCTGATAGAGGCTACGGTTGTCCCTGAACAAAAGGCATGTTAAGCTTTAGTGTTGCAAGCAGTGTTTGGGATTCAAGAAAACCCCTTGAAGCCGTTCTTGGACTCCTAAAACAGTGGTTCTCAAAGTGTGGTCCCCATTGGGGACCACATTACCTGGAAACTTAACAGAAATGCAAATTTTTGGACCCCACCTCTGACTCCAGAAACTCTGGGAGTGGGGGCCAGCATTCTATGTTTTAGGGCCCCCACATGTTTCTGTTTGAGAACCACTACTTTTGGGGGAAGCAAGAGTGCACTCAAGAGTGGGTGGTTGTGGGTGCCACCTCGCTGGCACTTGGGAGAAGGTGAAGAACAAGTTGGGTCTAGTTGGGCACAGGAAGGGCCAAGCAGGGTATGTTTTGAGGAGAGACCCTCAGTTCAGCTCTACATACAGGGGCTGCTGGTGGAAGGTGTCCTGTGAGGAGTGTTTTGTGTGTGAGGGAGGTAAGGTTTAGGGTGCTCACTATTAAATGTGGTCAGCCAGGCTTGGGGTATTCAGGGTTGATTTTTTTCAATTGAGAATTAACCCTGACCTTTGCTTTTTGAGGTTATAGTCTAATATTCCTCATCAGAGATCATGGTGAATAGAAGTGGGATTTTCCCACTTAGCCAGGGTGAAGCATTTGCAGAGAAAGTGGTTGAAGCTACCAAAATTAAATTTGAATAATATACAAAGTTCACGTTCTCTGGCTTCCCTATTTTCTATTTCTATGGATAAGTTTATCAAGTAAGAGAGATGTAACTGTCTCTGTTGTACATCTAACTTGAACAGGAGAGTAACCTGTCTACTCTTAGAATGTCAGAGGATTTGTTTCCAGTTCCTATTTCCAGAAGTTGTATTCCCTGTCTTAATGTAAAAACTGTTCTGTGTTTGTTTTTCCAAAAGTTCTGAATCTGTGATAAGGATCTAGGTTTGGTCCCTTCCTCTTTTTGAGCCTCAACTCTTAATCTCCCCTGGGTGGAACAATATTTATCTAAGAGAATAGCCTGTTAGCCACCTCCGTCCCCAAATTGGTCAGGATTTTTGTAAAGGACACCTACTTCCTAGGGGTGTGAGGCTGTCAGAAAGAATGTGTTTTAACCAGGATGAATGACACCAAAATAATATTTATTTTGAGACAGGGAGAGTGGTTTTCTTCTCTTTATTTTTAAGATGATTTTTTTTTTTAATCAAAAAGAGAAGTGTTAGGAAGATCCTAAATCAATAGTGAATCAGTTAGGCTCAGGAGAAGCCTGACTTGGCATTCCTGCCTTAGGCCAGGAAATTACACCATGATGAAAATGTGAGAGTCAGCCAACTTGTTCCTCTTAATGCCCCACGTCCTCTTGCAAACAGGACTGCCTGGAACACAACTAGGGGAAGAACAGCTGTAACTGTTAGGGTTCTGAAAGGACTAAAGACCTTAGGGGAGGTGTCTGTACATAAGCCCAAGTGCAGCCTTCTGCGTATGGCTTATTGCCATCCTCACTGCCAAAAGAAAAGGTTAATGACCTTTGACCTTCCATTTCAAGGAAAGTGGCAGGGGAAGGGATTTCCCAAGATAAGGAAGACGTGGCTCTTAGGAGATGGAGTCGGTGCCTTTGACACAGGAGCTGATGGGGAACACGTGGTCACTCTTCACTCCTGCCCCTGGGCTTACTGGGGAGGAATTGTCCACGTCCTCCCGAAGAAGGGTTTAATTGTATATCTGGTGTGTTGCATTTGACATTTGTGTTTTCATGTAATCTAGTCAGGTTTACAGTAGGCTTTAGGACTGAAGGATTTAAGGGGGTTTATTGACTAAGTCATTACATTTTGTTTCTGTATTGACTGATCACAGGTGGCTTTAAAAATGGGGAATGAGTTTAAGTGGTGATAGTATTGGTTAGTGAGCGTATGCGTGTTGTTCCCCAGTGGTTGCACATCCGTGCAAAGTGGAGCTCTCGCACTTGGGTCTTTTCAGTTACTTACAACTGAAGTGGGAAGAGGGCAGCTTCAGTGTTTCGGGTGGAGAGACAGAGCTGGACTTAAGATGTTGACCTAGCAAATCAATGGCAAAGCAGGAAGGATGTTTCCCAGGCCTTCACATTCTACAGGACACTTGAGCTACCTGTCAGCTGCAGGCATTTCAGCAAGTTCAGTGTCCAGTTGACACAAGAACCTTACATGGATTCTTGGTGACTGCTTGGTCTTCTAGTGGGCCCTGTGCAGGGACATTTTGGAGGGGCGGCTCCTCTGACGGTCCTTGACTCTGTGCTTACCTAGTTCAGTCTTCAGAAGATGCTTGATAAAGTGAGCAGAGGTGGCTTCGGAACTGCTCTGAAGCCTTTGACAGTGGAATTCCTGGGAAGAAGATAGTGAGGGGAGATCAGCGGCATCCTGTGGCAAGTCTGGACTTGGACACCAGCTGTCTTCTCTTGGCAGGGATGAGCCCGCGGCTGGGTGTGTGGAGGAGGCAGGGCTTTTGTCCAAGTCCTGTAGGTGTTCCTCCTACAGTCTCTCTTCTGTGTTGTGGCTCCTACATTGAGGGCTATATGTGGAATCCTTCAGCCCAAAAGGAGATTAGAGATTAGATAAAATGTTGAAAGTATATTTTGATTTCAAATGTCAGTCAAGGCCCTAGTAGAACAAATTTCTCTTAGATAAAGAAAAAAAGCATCAAAGTACTGTTCTAATGTATTGCTTACTTAGAATCTTTATTCTCTATATTCTAGGTTCGGAACCTCACTTACATGGTGACCCGCAGGGAAAAGATTAAACGATCTGTGTGCAAAGTCCAGGAACAGATATTCAATCTTTACACTAAGCTTTTGGAGCAAGAAAGAGTTTCAGGTATGCATTAAGCCCTCGTAGGTTAAACGATAGAGCAGGGGTTTGTAAGCCTTAACACTCTGTTAAGGAAAAAACAATAGTTTCTTTAAATTTCTTTTATCTATCCTATAGAAGAATCTAAGAAGCACAGACTTTCATATCTAAAGAAAATCTTTAGGCATTTGAGGCATCGTGGTACAGGGGAAAGGGCTATGAATTTGGCTTCAAAATAGGGGTCGAATCTTATATCCTCACAGGCCAAACACGAGCAAGTCATGAGTTTTCTGAGTCTCCTCCATTTCCTTGGATATAACATGAGGATCAGGTCTCAAGCTGCCTCCAGGGAACTGTTGTGAGACTCAAATGAAACAGTAACTTATGTATTGCAAAGCACTGATACATGTACAGTATCATGGAGATACCTAAAAAGATTTATAGATTATCTAGTCTTTGGACCTACCTGTAACATAGGGTAAATATAACTTAAGACTGTGCTTAAGACACATGTCCATGTTTAGATAACATTCACAGTGGACTTCTGTGGTATAGGTGGAGTTTTGAATATTTTTGAGATTCCGCACAAAGTACTTATTTATTTAGTACCTTATATTTGACATGGCTCTGGGCTAAGCAAAGAGGAAAAGAAAACAGCTGTATGCTTCCTCCACTCTGGAGAACACGTCTGTTAGTTGGAGATCAACTGCACAGTTGGGCAAGTTGTGTGACTTCTCTGGGACTCTGTGGATCTGTAAAAGGGGTTTGGTGCGGAATCCTGAGCTCTGGAGTGCCTTTTAGCACTGACATTCTGTGACCACAAGCCTGGAAAGCAGGTTTTATAAGGACTTCAGAGAAGGAGATGTGTTGAGTCTGGATCAGGCGGAATCATGACCCATGGAGCAGGTAGGTCTCGGGTGAGCTCGTCTCTGCTGCCCTGGTCCGCCCTTCAAAGTTACAGCAGCAGCATTTGCACTGCGTGGTTGTAGCGAGTCACAGTCGGCTCCCTCTTTTTATTTTTCTGCTTTTGTGGCTTTTTGTCTCTGTAGATTATTATGACACACAGAAACAAGAAAGAAATTGTTGTAACCTATTATGTTGAAATCCAAATTCTCTTTTACTTAAAACTAACCAGATTTATGTGACTAGAGGTAAATTTGTCAGCTGAACAAAGAGAAAAAAGCTTAGGGAGTTTTAAATGATATTCTTGAAGTGTTACATAGTTTTAATGGCATTAACTTACTAATAATATTATCCTAGATATTTTCTTCCCAAGAGTAAATATTTTCCAGATGTGTCAAGCTTACATCATTAGCTAGAGTCTAGAGATTAGTTGTAAAACTTTTTCAATCGTTTCTTCTAAGTAGGGCGTCATACGTAAAAGCAGCGGGATGCAGATTCTTTAAAGCGAACTTCTGTCTCATTATTCCTCCCTGACTGCAAATAAACGGGACCTATTTTGTCACTTGCCTTCGTGTCCCCATGTAAACAGCCACACGGAAGGCTGTCTGGTGCAGCTCACCCAGCCTGCAGCCAGCAGAGGTCGAGCCGCTGTTGCCTGCGATCATTGATGCAGTTGTGCCTGTGGAGTTTTGCCATTGGAGGGCTTTCTGTGCTCTTGCTAAGTCGTTATGTAATGAGTGATTACTTATAAAAATAAGCTGTAAAGAGCATTTTCATCTGATTTCACTTAAGAGTCATTTTTCATGGATATTACAGGCAGCTTTTTGCATTTCACGGCTGAGGTTTTTACATGGGTAAGTGAGATTCTTAACAAGGTTAGAAAGTGTTTTGTGTAACAGAGCTGTAATGTAGATCTACATTCAGAAGTCCTACTGCTATTCCAGAAAAGGAAAACAAATCCTGCCTTCCCTCTGAGATATGAACCATACTAGGTCTGATCGGTTGAAAGCAACATTAATCTTCCTGTGGGATGCCACAGGGAATGAAGTGGAAACCCTTTAGGATGCCTTTCTTTTTTATTTTTTTCCGGTTTTAGGCTTTCAGTTGTGTTCTTACTCATGCCTCAAGTCAATGTGCTGCCTTGTAAGACAGATGATTCCAAGTGACGCAGAGCAGATGGCTGTGACTTAGACGTGTCATTCAGGGTTCCTGGTTTAAACTCTGCTGTGTGATTCTGAGAATGGGTAGGGCCATTCTGCTGGAGGAGGGCGTCCTCTATGGAGACAGTGCTTACAGGAGACCATGAGTCGGAGGCTCTTCATAGACATGGATCCCAAGTCTAGTAGATAGAAATCAGAGTTCAGAAAATGTCAGTTCCCCTTCCCTTTCTGTTTTCCCACAGTAGGTGATTGAGAAATATAAGTGTAGCAGGAAGCTTGACCCTAATGTTTGATTCTTGAAAAAGCAGGCATTTTCAAACCAGCAGACTGTAAAACACTCTCCCCTGTGGTCACGACAGTTCTACGTTTAGGGTCGCTAGCTCTGTCCTGTTTACGCACGGTGTCCGAGTCTGCGCAGCAGGAGGTTCTCATGGGCTCCTGCCTGGTATTCAGAGGTGGAGCCTTGTTTTCCTGGTGGTTCATACCTTATGGGAGACAGAAGTCATTAAAACTGCCCTTGTAGATGCTCTGGAGGCTCTTGAAGAAATGTGGTCCTTCTGATGAACTCCACTATGTTATGAATTCACCCAGTGTTTTTCAAACTGAGGGTTACCATTTATTAGTGGGTTGTGAGATGAATTCAGTAGGTCATCACCAGCATTAAAACAAGTGAAATAGAACAGAAAATGGTCAGGGTGTAGATCAGATGACAAAGGCTAATTTGATTCCATGAAAAGTGAGCTTCTACTAGGTTACATTGTAAAATTTAGCTCTGTGATTTGCATCAAAAATGGTTGAAATACACCAATTTAATTTATCCTCATGTTGGATGACAGTTCAGTTTAATTTCACAAATGGGTTTTACGTATAATAGTAAACATTTTTTTTAAACATTTACTATGTGTCAAGAATGATTTTAAACAACTTCCTTTATTCATTTCACATATTTACATGTATTTATCCTCATCATAGCCCTGCGAGGGTATAGATACTCAGAGACAGAAGCTTGAAAGCCCCGGCCCCTGCCCTTGTGCCCCGTCTCGGGGAGCAGGTGCCTGGCGCTGATGTAGCACATGGTGCCGGTGCTGCTCTGTAACCACATGGAGGGGGAGGCGGTGCTTGACCGTCAGGAGGATTCTGCAAGGATTCCCCTTTGAAAATCAGATCAGTTATTTTGTTGGAAGGAAAATGTATCCCTTGAAAAGATGTTTCATGAAAAATTACATGAACGTCAGCTGTTTCAGAAAATATAGCATATTGAGTTGAGTATGCAGATTGAATGCACATACACACCGGGTGGTGGTATGTTGTACTGTTGGGTGTAAGTTTGCATTAATAGGGCCATGCTAAGGGTCTAGAGTTTTATTCTTTTGGATTTGCTTCTGCTGTAATTTTTCTTTATTTGTGGTTTTATGTTCATAGGTGTGCCTTCTTCTTCCTGCTCCTCCTCCTCACTGGAAAACATGCTTTTGTTTAACAGTCCTTCTGTGGGCCCTGATGCTCCCAAGATAGAGGACTTGAAGTGGCATTCTGCGTTCTTCAGGAAGCAAATGGGTACTTCCTTGGTTCATTCGCTGAAAAAGCCCCATAAGCGAGATCCGCTACAGAATAGTGCTGGGAGTGAAGGCAAAGGCCTGCTGAAGCAGCCAGACCTGTGTGGGAGAAGGGAGGGGATGGTGGTCCCAGAGAGCTTTTTGAGTTTTGAAAAGACCTTTGCGGAAGCACGTCTCATCTCATCACAACAGAAAAATGGTGTGGTGATGCCAGACCATGGGAACAGGAGAGACCATCGTCTTCATTGTGATCTCAGTAAGGGAGACTTAAAGGACAGACCTTTTAAACAGAGTCACAAGCCTCTCAGGTCCACAGACGTGCCCCAGAGGCATCTGGACAGCACACGAGCTGCCACCTCCCCTGGAGTGGGGCCGTCAGCACCCGGCACACGGAAGGAGACGGTGCCCAAGTGCAACGGCTCCCTCGTCAAAGTGAACTGTACCCAGCCTGCAGTCAAAGTGCCTACAACTCCTGCCAGCCCCGTGAAAAACTGGGGAGGATTCCGGATTCCAAAGAAGGGGGAACGGCAGCAGCAGGGAGAGGCCGAGGGGGCCTGCCACCAGCACTCAGACTATCCCTATCTGGGCTTAGGCCGAGTTCCAGCCAAGGAAAGGGCAAAAAGCAAATTAAAATCTGACAATGAGAATGACGGGTATGTCCCTGATGTGGAAATGAGTGACTCAGAGAGTGAGGCATCGGAAAAGAAATGTATACATGCCAGCAGCACTATCAACAGGAGGACAGACATTATCAGGAGAAGCATTTTGGCCTCTTGATGAAACAGAGATGGTGTGGGAGCACTGCGGGCTTGTCACTGAGTTGCTAGACATGAGGGACAAGCAGAAACCCATCACTCCTGAGCTACACAAACACATTTACTTGCAATTCAGATTGAATTTTTTTTCAGTCATTTGTAAATCATTGTTGTGAGAATTGTGTGTTATTTGCAACTTATTGAGGAAACACAAGAGTAGATTGTAACTGTAAGACACTGCTAAGACTCTAGAGGCTGAATTAAACACTAAAATAAGAATGAAATAAGTTTTTAAAGAGGGCAGGGCTTAAATAAGCCTCATGAGTTTTTATTGCCCTCTGTATTCTTCCCAAAGCACAAACTCTTGGTTACCTGAATATATGGAATCAGATATGGTCCTTGAGAGACCCTCATGTACCATTTAATAGCCCATAAAACTTACTTTCTAGGACTGTGATAGATCTTGAAATCATATTTATACTTTGGCCCACAAGGCTGTATTTTTTGCATTATAGTATACAGGCAGTAGCTCTGAAGCTTCAGTAACTTAAGGGAATTCATGTGTAAATATAGCAGATGGGGAAGAGAGAATTTAAAAAAGGTCATTACTGGAAGATCTGAAGGGACAGGGTAGAGCTGCTGCAGCTTGGAGATTTAGGGTAAATGTAGCAAGATCCTGCTGCCTGAAGCCCTTGAATGTGTTGTGGGTATAGGACTGGTGGAGAGTGAAGCCATTGGAAAGTTCTGTCTATGAGAAAGGCAGTTGAGGTCTCGTTTCTACCAGTTCTCTTGACCTTCCTCTTCCCTAACCTTACCACTGCCTTTTGGGCCAGCTTGGGATTTCCCTGGCCATTGGCCATACCTGGCCATCTGGCTTCCAACAAGACAATGGCTATTCAAGTTCAATCGATGAACTTCCAGACTCTGGTGACTCATACTTCCCAGAGCCAACCACTAGTGCAAATGTTGGGGAATCCGGGCTTCCAACATGAACGGATTCCTTAAGAAAAAGGAAAAAAAAAAAAAAGGAAAAAAAGTGAAATAGGTTATATTCTAAAAACAATAGAAAGGCAATAAGTTGCGATATAACCTCTTACCATTGACCAAGGTTATAGAGGAAAGAGATTGAAGTATAATAGGTTTTCTGGAGTCAGAGTTTTAAGCTCTAATTCGTAACTTGGACTTTCTAATTGCAAATGGCAATAACTAGTAAGTTATCAGCAATAATAAATTTAGCATTAAATTTGAGTACAATGTTCTTTTTTGCACTCACTGTAGTGCGTATGTATTAAGACAGTGGATAGTGTTAAGGTCCTGTTAATTTTCTTTGGAATTCAATGTAGTTGTGAATCAAACTAAGAGAAAGAAAGTTTAAATAGCAATGAGATTTAGAATTATGGGCACTTGGAACAAGCCCAGCTTCCCCCAAATTACCCCTTAGTTTGTTAATATCAGTATTCAGATTCCTGATTCATTTATACATCTGTTTCCATGTGGCAGGGACATTCTGATACTTAATGAATAATGCTTTGAGTTCTGTAGTTAACTTCCAAGTCTTCCAGATGATTGTCAACAAAAAAAAGGCTTATTGAATTCCATCTTGCTATGCAAGTTTTATCAGATGATCAAATAGTAGATCTGATGCATCCCCATTGTATGTATGACATTTTCAAACCAAGTCTTAACTTTTCAAATACATTTTAGTAGCTAATTCAGGGGAGGGGAAAGAATGACCCAGGTTTGTAGATTGACTATTTTTGAGCTATGGGGCTCATTTTGAAAGACTGCTGTCCAGATAAGCTGTTGCTACAGATATTAGAAGTTTCTTATGAATCCAATTTGTACATTCACGAATAGCATAATTTAAAAATCAGATATTTTGCATATGAACAAAAACCTTTTGCTGGATACAGAAGAAAGTGGACTCTATCTATAGTTATCTTTTGACTGCAGCAACAGCTCTGAGAGAATATATAGAGGGATAATTTGTCAAGCCATAGAAAGAAAAATCTAAATTCTAGTAAGTGTATGACCTCTCACCATTTTAAGAGGTACCAGATTCATTTGCACTATTAGGAATGCTAGTTTTGTGCAAAAATAATGCCTTACCTGTTTTTTCCCCACATTTAGGTTGAAAAGCTTTCAAACGTTCCAAGTTATGCTGAACCAAAAACCAAAACAAAACAAAACAAAAAAATAAAAAAAAAACCCACACAAAAATAAAAAACCCACACTTTTTATTCCTGCTTTGAGATGCAAATGGTATAGAGCACGGTTTCTCTGACAGTGTAATGATAGCTTTGTAAGTTAGTTCCGTGTCCTCCTGGGAACTCTGTGTGAGGTGGCCCTAAGCAGCAGCCCACCCGACCTTCCCACTTGCACTCGGTTAGTGTGGAACCATTTGCTCTTCTTTTCTTTCTTTCTTTTTTTTAAGCTTTATCTTTCCTTGTGCATCCTGACCAAGAAATATCTTTGATTATGATCAATGTATTATGTCAAAAGGTAGGCTAGTAAAACTTTTGTAAAGTTGCCTGGAATGTCATTTGTTAGGTTATAAACACAAAATCTAAATGAAGGGTTATATGTGTTGTGTACAAATCTTAATTATTTTGAAATGGACAAACTTGTCATTACATTTGTAACCTTGTACAGAGGATTTTTCACTATGTGCCTAGCTTGGTGTCCATTCAGCTAAAATTGAGAAAAAAAAGGTGCATGAAGAGTTCAAAATCAGAAATTAAACAAAGTATATGTAGAGATGACTATTTTATATTACATGGCCCAATCCTGTATTTATTTCTATCCCCTTTTTGAAAGTATTTATAAAACTAGTTGAGGACAGCTGTATTTTTTTGTTGAACTATTTAGTAGAATTTGTGCCTTTTTGTCTGTATGTGAATAAATGCTGTACATTTTGCAATACATTTTTAAGTGTCTTTTGAAATCTGCTTTTTCTAAATATTTAAAGATGTATAGGACTTAGCAGTCCTGAACCAGTGTATGTTGACTGTCTCACAGTTCAGATCAGGAGTGAGAAATGTTGGGAACATAAGACTGTGAAGAGCACAGATTCACTGGGCTGTTTTCTGTCTCAACTCTGATGGTGAGACACTGAAAAATGATAATGGTTTGAGTTTTGTCTTCCCCACCTGGAGTTGTTTCCAGAATACAATTTTAGATCTGAAAACAACCAGTTGTTGAAGCAACTTAAACTTTAGGATCAGAGAGACCTGGGTTTAAAGGCTGAACTATAGTTTACCAGCCATGGGACCTTGCCAAGTCACCTAACCTTTATAAGCCTCATTTTTCCCTTCTATAAAGAGAGGATAACATGCACTATCTTTCTGGGGTGGCTCTGCTATTTAAAGCAAGTTCAGAAAGCATCACATCTAAAGCATGTAGGAGGCAGTTAGTAAATGGTAGGCTATTATTTTTGTGATTAGGAACAAGACATTGATTTCTCCAACATGATGTTGACTGATGAGCCTTCTGAGGCAGAAAATGTTATTCCTGAATGACAGGAAGATTGTATTTATAAGGATCTTTAAAAAAATAATTTTTCAAAAGACAGTTTCATTAAGTATGTTCCTTTAATCACAATTCTGGAACAGTAGGGCAAAGAGCTATTACCTGCATTCTACAAAGAAGACATGTCTGAGATCCTAGCATTAGGCATAGGCAGAACTGGCCTAGGCCCTAGTTGTAATTTCTCCTTTGGTGTTCTCCCTGCCTGAAACAGTCTTCATTCACCCAGCACTTGGAGAAATTAGCATATCATGAAATGCACCTTTCCTTGTGCTGGGAACAGCAAAACTGGCATGGGTTATGCATTCTCACGTAGATTACGATGAACAGGAGCCACAACAGGGTAGTGGGACTGTCCCTAATTTATAATGTTTGTAAAAATTTGGCCAGCGTTTTTTTTTTTTTTTGCACGAATTGTTCATACATTTGGCTAAAAGCTTGTTTATTTCTCCTTGTTCCTCCTTAGTGACTATTTACTTCCATATTGCTTGCTCTAAGGCCCCAGAGAGAAATAACTGATTGTTCCTACAAGGTCTTAAAGTTGAATAACCACAATAGTTCCCTAGGGAAATTAAGACCCCAGGAGCCAAAGGAAAGGCCTATGGTTGGCAATTCTCAATATGTGATGGGAAATGTGGCACCAGGGACTCGTGTTCATGTTTTTTACCCAGATCACTTAGAAAACAGTTTCTACCTTTGAAACATTAGCCATCTGCAGCAAACTTCGCAATTAACTTCAAGGTTGAAATCGTCAATATGATTTCCCTTTAATGCTCAGAACTGCATTAGATGATGTGTTCTAGTCTGGGGTAGAATAGCAGAGCTTTGATTGCCTGGCATTGAAAAAGAGGATAAAAGCAAGTATGTTCCCTCATCTACTTCCTTGACTGCAACCATCCCCTGTGCTGCTGAGTTTGGTATCTGGCTTTTCCTGAGTTCTGATGGACTGCTATTGGGCATTTCCTCTTGGATGCATGCAGGCACTTACCCATCCTTTTCTATATCCTGCCTTAGAGAATGTCATCCAAGCCTGAAAACCGGGAGTCCTTTGTGATCCTTTCTTCAACTCCCACTGACAAATGGTGACCTAGGTCTATGTATTGTACTTGATATCTCTTCAGTATTTTTCACGTCTCTTAATCCCACTACCACTTGCCATATAGTTCAAGCCTCACCATTTCTTGCCTGGATTATTGCAGCAGCCTCTTATCTGGTTGCCTTGACTCAAGTCTTGCTGAAATTAATCCCTTCTCCCCCCAGTTAGCTGCAACCTTGCCAACGCTATCATCTCCATACTGATAACTTCTGCAATAAAAACTGAAGTTATCATTCCACACAGCCTTCAGGGGACCCTCCAGACTTTTGCAGATAATTACAAAGGGCTTATCAAATGGCAGGCACTGATCCGTATTTTATACATATTTGTTTAATCCTCACAACATGTGAGGTAGGCACTATGTTACCTAATTTGCAGGTGAGGAAACTAAGGCACAGAAACTGAGTAATTTGTTAAGGTCAGTAGGTGGCAGAGCTGGGAGTCAATCCCAGCCAGGCTGTGACTGAGCAATACTGCCTCTCAGGACATAAAAATAGTTCACACTCAGCAGTTCACGTGTTTTTGAGTATGAGGATTATACATGTGAACTTTAGTTCAATGAATTTCTATAAAGTAAAGCTAATAATCCTGGCTTAGAATATTATGCTAATATACTGGTTGAACGACTATGAACATAACCTAATGGATAACGAGCAAGAAGGCCAGCTTGTGGTCAGTTAGGCCTCGCTTTCTTCTAGTGAGAATGGAATTAGTTAATTTAGTGTCGCTTACGTTTATGTAACACACACATACACATATTTACAGATCAAACAGATGCATATATGATCAAAGAAAATGACACTGCTATCGAGAACTCAAAGGATAACTAATTCTCTCTATATCCTGACACATTGCTTGGAAAGTTAAAGAGAATTATTTAAAATCACATAGTTTCTTGATGATGAATTTGGAATTAGGACTAATGTCTTAAGATTTTAAATTGATGCTATGCAAAACCTTCAAATCAGTATTTTTGTGATATAAAGTATAATAAATCTGGTTAGTTTTTACAAACAAGTCAAGCAATGCCAAATTAAGTAGTAAAGATAAAAGAAAAAAATAACGTGTACTGTCATTCCTAACATATCACTAAACGTATCCTGACATTCTCACCACTACTCAGCTTATACGGGGCTGAGTTTTAAATAGTACATTTATAATTATGGGTTAATTATGGTTATTTTACTCACTAATCTGGCTGATGGTTCTAATTTCAGGATTATTACCAGTGTGAAACAATTTCTTCATGAAGCAAATCTTTTCCTCTGGTGTTTCCCGCCCCCACGTAGCAGCCTCAAAGGGCGCTTTCCTCCTCTTCTCGCTCGTTTTGGCTCTGTTCCATCTTTACTGTTTGAATTCTCTGAGCGTCTCTTTTTTGTATCAAATGCTTGTGATTACATCTTTGCCTCAACTAGTCCCAAGCACTCAAAGTGCATAAATACCTTCAAACACCGTGCTTTACAATTATGCTTATGTTGGCACAATCTTCTATCGACCACTTTACAATGGCTAAACACAATTTAACATATGTTTATAATTTTTTGGGAGATATGATTTTTGGGGGGTGAAATTGTCACCACCCATTAATCTGGAAACCTTCAAAGGAGGTAACTCACTAATTATTATAACTTTCTTTGCTTACATCTATACCTATTTTCCACTGAAGTTAGTTGGCTTTTTAGGTTATGGCTAGTTTCTTTTTAAAGTTTGAAAAAAATTACCAAATTCCACTAGATATGAAGATGCTTTTCCTAGGAAGTCTTCTACGTAATGCATATAATTTGACAACCAAAATGGTTTTTTGGGGTAGAATCAAAGTCAGAAAAGACAAGGGAAAAAAAAAAGACTCCCAGCTCAGACTTGTTATATAATAAGGTTGAAGAATGAAAAAGTGGAAGAATTTTTCGAATCCTCTTTTGTGTCTGTATTTTCATCAAGAACACGAGTCCTTGAATTGAAAAGGACAGAATGGACGCTGGTAAGAGTTACCTGAAGTCTAGGATGTGCGAAGCTCTTGTCCGGGAGCATCCAGCTGCTTACAGTGAGTTCAAGCCCCCTGACCCAGATGACTGACAGCCCAGGCACTCAGAGAACCTGCGAAGGTGACGCACTGTCAGCAAATGGGAGAGCTGTCCCGAGCATGGATTCTGCAAACTCTAAAGACGCAGTGTTGCACAGCGGAAGGAATCTGGTGTTGGGCAGACCTGGTCTGAAAGCCTGCAGTGCCACCTGCCAACTATGCGACCCTGGGCAAGTTGTTTAACTTTCATAATACCTTATATCTTTGAAAAGGGGATGATGATACCTACCTAGCAGGGTTGTTGGATTATATGAGATAATAAATGTGAAAACTAGTACAATGCCTTGCATATAATAGGTGCTCAATAAATAGACATTATCAATACAGATCAGCACTTTTATTGTAGATCCAGGGAAAGATTCTCCAACGGATTCTTTTGGTCATTTGTAGAAATGTGATTATAACTTCTCTCATTCTCTTTTATCCCCTAGAGTATAGTTTATACAAAAGGAAATGCTAGTCTCATGTTTTTAATCTTCACAGATCTAAGTGCTACCAGATTTCCTTATACATCATATTATGCTCTGATGCCTTTTTTATTCTTCGAAAAAAAGATGAAAATACTGAACGAGAATTTCCATGATGCCATATTAAAGGACTTAAAGGGTTTTAAATAAACATAAAAGAAACAAGCAGTGATTACTAGGATGCTACATGGATTTACTAAGAAGAAATCCATCTGACTAACAATTTTCTTCTTGGACAGGATTACTACACTACAGGTCTGGGAAGTATGACGTTTGTGGCTGGCATAAGTGAACTTTTTTTTTTTTTTTGGTGAGGAAGATTAGCCCTGAGCTAACATCTGTTGCCAATCCTCCTATTTTTGCTGAGGAAGATTGGCCCTGGGCTAACATCCGTGCCCACCTTCCTCTACTTTATATGTGGGACACCTGCTGCAGCATGGCTGAATAAGCAGTGTGTAGGTCCACGCCCGGGATCTGAACCTGCGAACCCTGGACCGCCGAAGCGGAGCCTGTGAACTTAACCACTATGCCACCGGGTGGCCCCACAAGTGAACTTTTGCTAGGCAGAAGGCTGGGTCTTTTTTGATGTTTCTATGGTAGTCTAGAAGCAACAATACGGGCCAGATTAAAAAATGGGCTGAATGACCACGCCTCCTGGGTCCCAATTAGTTACCCATTACGGAGCTGGTGGTTGGTATGCTCTAAGAGACTGATTGCACTCAGATCTGTCTAGTTCTCGCTTTTTCAATGATTTTCATGAAAATATGGGTGGCATGTTTATAAAATCCGTAGATGGTATTCACTGTAAAGAAAAAATTGTCATTGGTGCAAGAAATATAGCAGTAAATCAAAATAAAACAGACACGATCCCCATGCTTAAAGGTAACAAATTGGATGACAGAATTAGGAGCTACAATGACCTCAGCATGCTGTAATAACATAACGAAATTTAAAAGGCATAAATGACCAGTCAGTCTGGCTTCTGGGGCAAAGATTTGGCTAAGCAACAAAACCTTTGGAAAAGACTTATGATTTTAGTCAATAATATGCTCAATATCTGTCCAACAGTGTGATTCAACTTCCAAAAAAGCTAACATGATTTTAAGCTGCATTAATGGAAGTGTAGACTTAGAACAGTAATTCTTTTTTTTTTCTCATCCTAAATACTAATGAGAAATTATATGTACATTTTCATGAATCACTAAATACAATGATTCTCAAAACACACTTCCCTAAGAGAATATGTCAGACTCTTCTTGGGGTGGAAGGAAGGGGAAGGGTATGTAGTTTGAAGCAATAGCCATCTCCTGGAGATTCTATGTTGTCCCCCTACACTTAGGCAGGTACCACTTTACCTTGAATATATGTTTGGTTCTGGGTACAAGACTGAAGCATCCCAAGCACACCTAGTGTAAAGTAGGTGCTCAATAAATATTTATTGAATGAGTGAAAAAGGATATATGCAAATTGGAGTGCTTTCAGAGACCAGTAATTGGTTGGCGCAAGGACTCAAAACCAAGTCGTCTGAGGAAATGGAGATGTTTACTAAGTGCAGGGAGAACATGATAATTATTTTCATTCTCAAAAGGCTGAAGACCTGCCATGTGGAAGATGGTTTAGACTTACTCTGTTGCATAAGGTAGAACTAAGGCAGGGGGACACATTTCAGTTCAGTGTAAGGAAGACCTTTCTAGTGGTCAAAGCTGTTGGAAAGTGGATTGGGCTATCTCAAGGGAGAGTAAGCTGCCCCACCCCCTGCAGTGAATTTCAACAGCTGTGCCCAATAACAGGAGTAATTTATTACTAAAAATAAAGTAGTGAAGAATGTGTATTTAAAAAGAAATAAACTAGAGAAGATTCAAAGTTCTCTCTGTAATGTTATTCTCATTTGTTTACATTCCAGTATACTTTTTGAGTAGAAGAAACAAGAGCAGGGTTAGAGCTAGCACACTGGGAGTGTCTACGGGAATGTGGGGCATATGCGAATGTTCTGTGGTGAATCCTTGGGCTAGAGGACTACTTACTTAATGTAGATGTTTTTCTTGGAAGGTGAGGGGACAGGTGCCAGTGTTGTAAAAATTTACTTGAAAGATGGCTTTCCATCCTATGATTTTTGTTATCTAAGTATATGCATATTTATTTAGTTACCCCTTATATAAATACTAAAAACATTAATATTGTCACAAAAGCCACATATTTTTATAAGATTTAAGGGCTGGTAAGGGACAGATTACATACCTAATATTGGGGTACTGCAGTGTCTGTCTCCTCTCTGTATACATATCTATATGTATATATATGCATTTTTATGTAAGCTAAAAAAATTAATCATTATTTTTGATAAAAATGTTTGTAAAGAAGCTCATTACAGATTTTTTATTTTGGAAAAATTGATAAAACACATTGTGGTTAAACAACAGAATTTATAGTAAAATGTTTAAAGTGTTTTTTCACTCTTCCTTGATTTGTCTGAGAGTTGGCTTGGCAGCCTATGCAGCTATGAAATATTCATATTTGCTGAATAAACGAATGACTGAATTGTTGCTAACATTCTCCCATATTTGGGGTAGTTACAGTTCTTTCTCACATCAGAGGAGAAATCAGAAGATTGTTGGCTGCCCCAATTTGCATATTTGTATACAAAGGGAAGAAGAGGTAATCATATCTCTTTTCTTCCTCAGAGAGACACAATAAAGAAACATGAATAAATAAAATGAACTAGCTGTGTTGTCTCCAATTTCAGATTTATATCATTTCTTTTCTCTCTCTCCTATTTATGTACCCTGTCTCCTAAAATATAGTTCACAGAATAAATAATACTTACTGTCCATGTAAATGAAGTCAAGACTGACCAATATGAGAAACGTCAAAAACTCGACTACGTTTCTACATTAGAAATCATTACCTAACTTTTCTGAAAGAAAAATAAACAGATATGTTCAGTTCTGTTGCTAAACATAGCTTAAGTCTGTTCAAATTCAACAGGGGTCAGAAAAGCCTACTACCTGCATCTTAGTAGCCTATCCATTTCTTGGAGAATAAGTATTCAAAAAGGAGTTCCAACTGGAGAGGGGTTATTAATATTAAAATGTAAAGAGTAGGTGCCTATGGCCAAAGTTTGGAGAAAGTGCTTATATTGAAAGATTTACCTTGAAAAAATGAGTCCGGGAAGATAGATTTTCTTTTTGAAGAAGGTTAACAATAATACTGATATTCCATTTGTCTAGAATGTTAGTTTCTGAAGTGCTTTCTCCTACAATCTCCTTTTTGTTGTCAGATATAATTTCAATATCTTCTCTAATTAAAAGTTTTGAAAATAATTCTATAAACATGAATATGAGCATAACTTATTTCATGGAAATTAGTCTTTGAATGACATGGGAAGAAATTTACTTTAGAGAATCAAATGAAAAATTCTTTAAGAAATGGAAATAAGCTGAGTGCCTTCTATCTAATTACCATTTAACTGTCATATTTGTATTATTTGGTCTCATCACTGCATTTGACTCTAGCAACTATTTGCTCCCTCTTACCTAGAAGATTAGATTTCCTCCCTCCTTTCATTTTTATCATATTGGATTCCCTCGGTTACAGCCCTCTTATTGCCCCTATTCAGTCTCCTTTAATGACTCCTCTTCCTGAGCTCATTCAACAAATGAAGACATTTTCTACGGTCCTGTCCTTAAAAACTCTTTTTCCATTTTTGAACACACAGTTATTGAATACCCTCCACGTGCCAGGAACTATGTTGAGTGCTAAGAATACAACGATGAATGAGCACAGACATGAGTCCTGCTCTCAAGGAGCTTGCAGTCTGTTGGGAAGGACAAGACATTAAAGAAAAATTTCCAAAAGAGTTAATTACAGATTTTGATAAGTGCTATGAAGGAAAAATATAGCATACTATTAAGAGAAATACAATAAGGGACCTAAGCTAGTCTGGAGGCTAGGGAAGGCTCTCTGAGGCAGTGATGTTTGAGTAGTGATCTGAAGAATGTGCAAATGGCAACTGTGTGCAGAGACGCTGTGTGGGGAGGGAGGATGACGCACCGATGAAAGTAAAAGAAGGCCATCATCAGGGCCGGAGCAAAAGAAACGGAGGGGGAGAGGTAGTTAGCTACATCATGTAAGGCCCCAAGGCAAGCTCCTACACTCCATGGTTTCCATTCTCAGCTCCACGCCAAAGACCTCACCACTATCCCAGTTTGTTAGCACCAGTCCTAAACTGTGGAATGCTGGCTGAATATTTATACACCAATGTTTTCATGTCACCTCAAACTCAATTCATTATGTGTTATCTGGACTACTGCAACAGTCTCCTAACTTCTTATCCAGATGCAGACTTATCTGCTCTAATCACCAGAAAGCAGCGTGCACCAAGTTCAAACTAGGAGCAGAGAATAACTAACTATGTGGATCTATGAAAATCAATACTACTGCAATAGTTCAATGTCCATGCAGTCTCAGAACTTAAGATTCCATTTGATAGTACTGCTTTGAGTAACAGTAAAAAAAAAAAAACTCCCAAATTGTTAAATATCAATATTTGATAAATACGGGAAATTGTGTAAGTTAAAAATGAATCACTACAATTATACATTAAAATACATGACAGCAACATTTTAGAAAGTGCATAATTTATTACATTTATGAGTTCATAATAAAACGGATACTTGGGAACTTTAAAAATGAGTTAGGAGTAACAATTAGATGTAAAATTCTCAAATCTTGGAACCCGAAATATTAAAATTAAAATTTTTCATAAAATATCTTTCGCATGATTAGCATAGTTTGAAAATTAATATGCTCTTCCAAGGGAAAAAGGGGGAATTAAAAAATAGACACGTTGATGAAGGCAATGTGTTCTTCTCAGCTGGCTTTATTCTCCACTGAAGCTCAATATGGGATTATATTTTCTTTACTTACGGGAAGCTGTCATGTTCTGTTTTCCAATAACCCTCAAAACAGAATGGAAAATGCCTATGTAAATGACACAAGCCTTAACCATTCTCTGCAGGTTTTACCATTTCAATACACCTCTAGTCCAACAGAACAGTCTAAAAGTTCTGTGAGGAACTATGAATATTTTTAAATATTTTCCAGATTCATCATGGAGGCTGCTTTTCTTCTCTGCACTGTAATCACACTGAGCTGCAATTAAAATAAACAATCAGTAAGTAGTTACTTTTTCTATGGAAAATCTTAGACTAATACAAAAAGTATAATGCATCACAACTTACAATTATTAGAAATAATCTTATTGGAAGGGGTCTTGGAAGAAGTCACTTTTTGTGTTCATTTCTATTTTACTCTTGAGACTTTAAAATGTCTGTATTACACCAGAGATATGCATGTCAAATAGGACATTCCATAACTCAGAGTGATCAACTTAGAATTCCAAAACACATTTCACAGATGGATGAAAAACATCTAGATAAAAGTCAATCAGAAAAGTGGCCAAAACACAAACTAAGTGTGAGTCAGCACAATGCAGGGCTGGTAATAAAAAGATGATGACAAATCATAGTAAGAAAAGTCTAATAGGAAAATAATATTTAAATATTAATTGGAATTGATAATATAGACACACAGTAAAAAAATATCTAACAGTATATACAGCATAAAGGAAGTCTTCCCATTTCTCTCCTTCATTCCATAGCCCTCTTTCCAGATACAACCACTATTTCCAGTTTTTAAGAATATTTCTTGAAATATTCTAAATAATAACATATGCATATATTTCCTCACCCCTTTTTATCTAAAAAATGATAAAGTACTGTACACGTTTTTCATCTTGGTTTTTTCCTGCTAAATGATCTACCTTAGAAATCGTTCCATATGAATCTACTTTATTCCTCTTAACAGCTGCAAACTTTCCCCTGGATGGATATTCCATAATTTAACTGGTTTCCTGTTGACAGGCATTTAGATGGTTTTTAATCTTCTAAAATTATAGGCAACACTGCAATTAGTATTTTTACATGCCTCCTTGCACAAACTTGCCCAGGTCCAAGTACATCACCTCCAGAATAAATTCTTAGAACTGCTGGGTCAAAGGTTATGTACATTTACAATTTTTGAGAGTTAGCCAAATTGGGCTCCAGAAAGGTGGTAACAATACACATTCCCATCAATGAGTGTGAAAGTGCCAGCACAATGTATTATCAAACTTCATGATCTGACAGGTGAAAAATGATATGTGGTTACAGTGTAATCTTATGGGTGAGGATGAGCATCTTTTTAAATGTTTAAAAGCCATCTGTTTTCCCTTTTCTGTAAATATCCTTTATCCATTTGTCTACTGTACTGTAGCATTTTTTTTTTGGTGACAGCCATTTTTATAAGTGTTTAGGATATTAGCCTTTTGTCATATGTGTTGCAATTATTTTTCTCAGTTTGTCATTGACGGTATGAATTTTAAATGCAGAAATTTGAAATTTTACATAGCCACATTTATTAATTTCTTTTCATAGTTTCTAGGTTTTGTGTTCCTGCATAGAAAGGCTTCACCACATTGATTTTTTTAAATGCCATACTGTCAAAAGAACACAGTACGACATTTAATAGTTTAGAGTGATATACGTAGAACATACAACCATAGTCCAAAGAGGAAGAATGTATAGGAAAAGTTAATCAGAGCAGCACATTTAGAGCATGACTGAATCAGTACAATGCAGGGCTTGTGCTAAACCAGTGACAGGATGCTGGGCTGCACTGGTAAGTATGACATCTTAGAGACAATAATAATCTTTTAACTTTTATTTCATTAAATATCATGCACTTAGCAGGGTATTATTTCTAACAGCAGTTTCCAGTTTTTAGAGGAAAATGGGAAAATTAGAAAGAATTAGGAGAAGCCAAAGATAAAGATTTTAAAAAATCGAATATATGTTTTATAAAGAAAGTTTATGACTTGGACTCATTTAAAATAGAAAAAAATATTAACTCCAGAGAATAAATTCCCTTTTGTGCATGGCGAGAATGCTGAGTGATGACTTTCCATCCTCAAATAAGAACAGAATGGAAGGGGAAAAGCAAAAAGAAAATCTGTGAAGTAGTTATTGACAAAACATTAAAAAAAAAAAGCTCACAGAGAGAATGGTAGAATCTTTGCCAGTAGAGAGTTTAAATAACAGTAGAAACATCAGTGGTGGACTGTTTAGGTTTTGTTCTGTCAGGATGGAGACTAAACTAGATGCCAAGCGGATTATATAATTAAGGTTCTGTAACTGTACCCTTTTTACTACAGAAATCAAAGTAGTTGGTTTTAGGTAGGCATTTTCTTTAATATATTCCTTAAAAAAGGTAAACTTGAAACTTTAAGAATTGTGATATAGAAATTTAATTTCTTATATATCTAAGTATCTCCTTACCACTTAATGACTATGCTGTGTGCTTTATATGTGTTAATTCCTTTGACCTTTCAATAATTCTATAAAGGAAGTATCGTTATTCTATACTAAACGTGAAGAAACTGAGGCTTAGAGAAGTTGAAATTGCCCCAAATCACATGGCTACTTAGTGGCTCTTAGGCTGCCTGCCTGGCACCACAACACGTGCTCTCAAGATACTGCCCAGTACACCTTGGCTCCTGTTCCCTTGTAATCTAAATGAATGAATGAATTCTTGAATGATTCATTAATTACCCCACTAATTCATAATTTCATACAAAATTAAACTTATTTGATAAAGCTATAATCACTTTCAAGAGGGAGGGGAAAAGAAGGGAAATTACTGGATTTTCTTTAAGTGCCATGCCATGCTCATACCAGAAGTAGATTTCAAAAAAAAAATCTATGAATGTCATGAACACGAACTGAATTGAGTATTTAGAGTTGCTTTACTACGTGTGAAATGCTGTAATATCTAAGAGTAATATTAATTTTGATTGAAACAGTACATTTATAACCAAATATAATTAATAATGCAGTAACTTGGTTTGTTTTTGTCTGCCTGCCGGCCTATCTATCTATCTATCTATCTATCTAAACTTCTGTTTGCAGCTTGTCTTTATAGTTACTAAACTGGTCTCATTTTGTTCCTACCATGAGGCCTGTTGCTCCCACTTTAGAACAAATGGCCCATTTCATTTATGTGATGTGTGTGTATTCTGAGTAATTACCCCTTAGTATTTCATTGATGGTCTACATTTTCTACTCTATTTCCCACTGGACAACTTTTATATTGTATTTTACACTCATAGGTTCATATACAAATGTGCGTTAAATGAAGTTAACCTATAAGCCAAGTAATTTTTTTCCTCTTAAAAACTACAAGAAAAACAAAGTTAGTACAATTTGAAATATTACAGTCAAAGCGATGTTATCTATTTCCAACTCTGTCAGTGAATAACTGCCTAGTTTTAGACAGAATGTAATTCTAGAGCAGTACTCTCCATGAGAACTTTTTGTGGTGACAGAGTTGTTCTGTATTTATGCTGTCCAATATGATAGCCACAGCTATATATGGCTATTGAACACTTGAAATCTGCCTAGTATGACCCAGGATTTCAATTTTTAATTTTAATTTAAATAGCTACTTGTGGCTAGTGGCTTTCGTATTCGACAGTGCAGTTCTAGATTCAGGTGTCAATCGGAGGAGACTGATGTTTATTTTAGTTTCTAAAGTTTACTTTTTCAACCTCAAATATTAAAGAGACTAATTTTAAATGGTTTAATCAAGTAAAAATAAAACTACTAGTTCTCTGGGAACTTATCTTTGACCTACCCAGACTACTTACTCTCCAGCGGTAATGAGGAAGCTCCCTACCTGCTGGGATGCTGAAGCAGCTCTCTGTTCCGCCTGATTTAGACGCCTTTGAAGCCTGTTGGCTTTTTCTTGATGCTCTAGAATCAACTTTTCATTCTATTAAGGGGAAATATAAACAAACAACTCAGAAATCCATAGGTGACACCAAGATGTTTTGTGGAATAATCAATGAAAAAGCTGGGCATCATTTTACCATTTGCAAAATGCAAAGATAACACATCTCCAAATTTACATTTTTCAAGTTATGAACTTCAAAGTTCAAAGTTGGTTTTACATTCTGACTAAATTGTTTTTTTTCCCCTCCACATTCCACCAAAGAAAGTGATTTACATCCAAAAGCAAAGTGAATCAGAAGTTAAAAATAAGACTTCCAGTTTTTGATCTGTTAACCTTGAGATGCTAGCTCACTGCTTCGGAATCACCTGGAGAGTGAAAACAGACTGCAGGCCTCACAGCAGAGCTGCAGCAGGGGTGGGAGGATCCCGAGAACCTGTACTGCCGTCAAGTTCTAGGTGGTGCTGATGTTGTTTGCCAGCGCATGTAGAACCACCGTGCTAGAGCAAGCTTCCAGGGAAGTCGTGGCATCGTCAGTATTAAAATTCAAGGAACAGAAAATATTCTTTCTAGAAATCCTGATTTTTAAAGAGTTAGGCTTGTCTTAAACGATTTATATGCCAAAGGGATTATTTAAAAGGGGAAGAACTCTGTTTCTACCTGTTCCCCCAATACATTAGTAGAATCCGGAGGATATCAGGGTCAATAGAGTTACTAGGGCATTGTTATGGGTTGAATTATGTCCCAAAAGAAAGATGCTGAAGTCTTAACCCTGAGTACATATGAATGTGACCTTATTTGGAAATAGGGTCTTTGCTGATGACTAAGTTAAGATGAGGTCATTAGGGAGGGCCCTGATCCCATATAACTGGTGTCTTCATAAAAAGGGGAAATTTGGACATAGACAGACGTGTACAAAGGGAGGACCACAGGAAGACACAGGGAGAATACCATCTACGAGCCAAGAAAGCCTGAGGCTACCAGAAGCTAGAAGGGAGGCATGGAACAGATTTGGTCTCAGAGCCCTCAGAAGGAACCGACCCTGCCAACTTTTGGATTTCAGACTTCTGGCCTCCAGAGCTGTGAGACAATAAATTTCTGTTGTTTAAGCCACCCAGTTTGTAGTACTCTGTTATAGCAGCCTCAGGAAATTACACAGGTGTCATGAATATAAATCTGTCACGACATGCTGTCATGCAAACAAGTTCAAAGAACCTATCAATTAAAAAATGTATTTGCGGGCCAGCCCCGTAGCTTAGTGGTTAAGTGCGCACACTCCGCTGCTGGCGGCCCAGGTTTGGATCCTGGGCGCGCACAGACGCACCACTTCTCTGGCCATGCTGAGGCCGAGTCCCACATACAGCAACTAGAAGGATGTGCAGCTATGACATACAACTATCTACTGGGGCTTTGGGGAGAAAAAAATAAATAAATAAAATCTTTAAAAAAAAAAAATGTATTTGCCCTCCCCAAACTTACTAGCCTGAGAAAAAAATTTTTGTACAACTAGAATTGTTATAGTTTTTCTGGCACTTGTCTGAATTGAGAGAATAATGCCAGACTAATTGGAACAGCAAGAAAAACACACTTTCTATGAAGAACTAGGTCGTTCCCACGTCCTAACATACAAGTGATAGCGAATATCATACCTAATAATATGAAATATTGAAATAGCAGTATTCTGTTAAAATGAGCTTATTATATCTCTTATTGTGCCCAAAAACAAAGTTATATTTTATGAAGAGAACTATATTGGCTGTTCCAATTTATTAAGATGTTTAAATATGTAGTCTTAAATTTAAAAGGCACATCATTAACACTAGAGAAAACTTGGGGGAAAAAACCCCATCATATATAACAATCATTTTCATAGTTACAATCAGACTACATATAATGTACATTTTTCTATGCTGCTACCATAATGGTTAAGGCACAGTCCAGTTTAGGTAAATCATAATATATGCAACTGTTCCTTTTCATTTAATCATTTAGTTATTTTTGATCTTCCAATATTATTAACATTACTGTGTTGAATATCTATCTTCCTTTAAATTTTTTTATATTTTAAATTATTTCCTTAGAACAGATTCCTGGAAATGGGAGCTACATCAGAGAGTATTTTAATCGCTATTGTTTAATAGTTTTCTAGATGGCTCATATCAATTTATAATGCCATGAAACTTAAGAGTAATGATTTCACTGTGGCTCCTACAGAAGGCCACAAAGAGATAGTGGGCCAAATGGCCTATTAATGCAATTCCAACACATACATTTGAAGTTAGAACATCAAACAAAGAAGTAGAGTTCCAGAAAGCTCTAATCATAACCTCAAAATTGTTGACTTTTTTATATCTTCAAAGAAAAATAATGATGAATTCTTGCTACATTTAGTTCTAAAGCATTAATCTAAAAGAGTATTTTAATATATTCCAGTAGGCAAAAGTATTTTCTATTTGTCTTTTGTGATGAATTAAAACAAAATAAGAGAAATGGGTTAAAAAAAAAATCTTAGACATGCATGGAAATGAAGAGGATCCCAACATATTCTCTGAAACACTGAAATGAGTCATCCTGGTAAAAGTGAACTAAGAGCTCTACATTTAGTCACTCACAGAAGATGAATCACTGACTTTCAAAGCTTTTATTCACATTATATTATGTGTGGACTTTCAGGGTTATGGATGATTTCTACAAGAAATGCTCACATCTGTATGGTCATTTCCATGCGGAGCATTAATTTGGACTTGGCTCAGGTAAAATTCCATAACGTGTACCAAGCTGCAGCAGAAAGTACTTCCCAGGAGAGGCATTATCTTACCTCAGCTACCTTTTCATTTGCCATTTCCAGCTGAGAAAGCAGCTCTTGGGTATGAAGTTTCTGTCGACTCAGCTCACTCCTATTAATCAAGAGAGAGCAAGAAAAGAAAAAAAACATTATTTGGTACTAAAATGAATATATATTCATACTAAACAGATATAGTGTGTATATATAAACTATAAAATCTCATAAGTTACTGTGATTCTTAGCTACAGCTTGCATGTCTAAGACTCAGACAGGGCTTCTCAGAGGAGCTCAACTCTTGGAAATTTAAGGTAATGTTAAACACTCTAACATCATTTCAGTGTAGTATATTCAGGATTGTTATTTATGTTTTGGTTGTATATGTGCTATATTTTATGCATTCATATCCTTTATGTTTTATTAGCTGGAATTATCTTATGCAAAAAACTGTCTTCTTTTTTTTTTGGTTCAACATATAAGCATTATATTGCTTTTGGCCAAAGAAAACTTCAAGAGTCTCAGGTTAGAAGTGGATACAACGTAGTCTTAAAAATAACTTAAAAAAATCAAATCAATTTCTGAGTATTGAAATAGTTAATTCAGGATTGGTTTTTACCTTTTGACCTTACTTCTGCTTCGTAAATAAATCAACAGATTAACACTTCCAAAAGAACTTTAGCTCTGATTTTTTTCAAATGAGCTACACAGCCTAAAAACACGGTAAGTCCCTCAAGTGTCCTATATTTGAGTGAATAGTTCTTAAAATCAGCAAGCAATGTTATAAATACATGAGAGAACAGGAAATAATGTCCACAAATTAATTCCACAAATATTTACTGAGCTTTTCCATAAAAGCACTTACAGACTAAGAAGGAGATGGCTTCATTGATTCCGTGACAGACAAACCCAAAACTTGCATCTCAGCTTTATTGTGGTGGTAATAATAACGTAGAATAAATTACTGTGCTTACTTTCAAGTATGTTGTGTAGCTTAAAATTACTGCTGCTCCCCAACAAAACAAAACAAAACAAAACAAAGAAAATAAAAATGACTATAAAGTGGTCAGTCTTCTAGCCCAAATGTATTTAAAGGTAAAAGTTATGCACATGAGTGCTGATGAGAAACACCCTTTGAGTACTACTGAGATTAAGATGAAACACTGATCATATTTATCAAGTTAGCCAACATACAGTTTATATAAAACTCGTCAGAAAATACCTACTGTGTAATTTGACGCCTGAACTATTCACTTACTTACCCATGACAATTTATCTGAATGACAGTAATAATTTCTAATAAATACTAATAGGTAGTAATAATTTTCCACAAAATTCAAGATCGTAAAGATACAAATTACTACCTTTAAGTTACTTTTTTTAATAGCTTTTCATTTTATGATTATTATTATTTTTGTGAGGAAAACTGGCCCCGAGCTAAAATCTGTTGCCAATCATCCTCTTTTTGCTTGAGGAAAATTGGCCCTGAGCCAACATCTGTGCCAATCTTCCTTTATTTTGTATATGGGATGCCACCACAGCATGGCTTGATGTACAGTATGTAGGTTTGTGCTCAGAATCCAAACCTGCAAACCCTGCTGAAGCAGAGTGAACTTAACCACTACACCACCGGGTCGGCCCCTAAGTTACTTTTTATCTGTGTAACTATTTATTCTGTTGTGTATCAAGCTCTGTCACCCCTATTGGATGGTGAGCAACTTTGTTATTCATCTTTGTATCCTTTTAATCTGGTATTTAATAGAGCCTGGCAAGCAGTAGTGAAGATGATGATGACGGTGATGATAACAGCAAACACTTTCATAGTGCTCATTATGTGCCAGGCACTATTGTAGGTGCTTTATTTAAATTAACTTATTTAGTTTTCATGCTAGCCCTACGAGATACTCATTTTTACACATTGGAAAATTAAAAGACAGAGAAACTTAAAAATAAAGTTAAGTATCTTGCCTAGAGTCACACAGCTACTTGGTTGTAGAGTCAGGATTCAAAAACAGGGCCCTTCGGTTCCAAAGTCTGTGTGTGCTCTTAACCACTCTCCTGTACTGCAGCCTGGCAGGCAACTACTAAATGAGTAAGTCAAAGAGTATGTATATGTGAGTGTGTGTATTAGGCATTGTAGGGATATAAATACTTACACATTTACTTGGAAACCTAATAAGTTATATCTTTACTTCTGACTTCTTCCCTAAAGGTTCAGTCCTATATTCAAATTTAACATCCCTAAAATCAAACTTTTTGCATTGCCTTGCAAACCTACTTCTAATCCTGCCACTCAGTGTTTATGCTGACCACATCTCTGCCCTTGTTGCCTAGATTAAAAACGTTAAAGTCAACTCTGTTTCTCACTTTCTCATAAGTGCAACACCTAGTTTGCCCCTAAACAGATTCTTCCTTTGCAATGTCTCTTGCAAGTGTTCTTCATTTCTACTCAGCGTTACCATCAGAACTCAAATTCTTATAACTTAACTTCTAGATTGATTGCAATAGCCAACTGTTCAGGCTTCTCAACATCAAGTGAAAGAATAAATGTAAAGCACTCATCGCAGTGCACATAGAAGTGCTCAATTAATATAGCTGTTTTCCCTCTCCAACCCACACATCACTAGCATATTTCTCTTTCTAAAACACCACTGTAATAATTTGCTTCCTTGAGCAATAATTTACAGTGGCTCTCTGCTATTGGACAAAATGGTCCAAATTCCTGAGACTGGCATTCAAAATCCTCCAAAATTTTGTGTAATTTATCTTTCAACCTTATCTCCAATAGTAGCCTTCCACTTCAGCTAGGCTCTTGCTACCTTGCGAACAAACCATATACATATCACCTTTAGGCTCATGCGTATGCCATTTTCTGTACCCTCTTTTTTAGACTTCCCATTAATAGCCTGGCCATTCTTTAAGATTCCACCCTTGCCCACTTCTTTCCATGCTTCCTTCCCAGTTCATTTTAATTCAGATGGTTCTCTTCTCACATCAAAGCTTTATGATACTCATTTTACGTACATTTAGCAATTCTGCATTATAATGCTCATTAGTGGTTTATATATGTGTGTGTATGCATATATATGTGTATGTACATACACGCACATGCACACACACTCCCCCAAGTATAACAGAAATTTTTAAAAAGGGGACTGTTTCTAGTTTCCACAGTATCTATCACAGTGCTTTATACATAGGGATTCAATAAATATTTGCTGATTTATGGCTAAGTTTTTATAGAAAACCTAGCAGTAAGAAAATTTTATTCCGTTTGGTCAACAAACATTTACTGAGGAATCTACCACAAAACATATAGTAGATAAAGATTATTTTTATTTACTTAGATTTATTTATATTGTACTTCTTTTTACAAAAGATTTGAAGTGGTTAAGAAAAGGTTATTTTTCAGTTAAGCATTTCCTTCAATCTCACTTCTAAATGAAATTTACAAGGTATTAAAGGGTGGAGAGAAAAGAGATTTTGCCAACCCTATCCCCCGAGACTCTCCTAGAGCCTGCCTGTCAGTACTTTGCAACTCCTTATTTCTCTGTCAGGATATTTCATTGCAGGGATAAAGGAAACACCCAGGAGGATGATCTGACTCTGTATTATCTATGAGAAATTTTCTCTTCATTAGAGAACATAATTGAGAGTTCTCTATGTCATTAGTGATTTAGGATAAACATTAAATAAGACTTTCCAGAAAGTTTCACAGTGGTATTACACTGGAAACACTTGCCAACTAAAGCTATATAATCTCTTCACTGGAGATCTTTAAAAACAGAAACATTCTTACCTATCAGGGATGATTTAAGCATAGCCTGCCAGAAGGTATATAGAGAGATGACATTTCCAGTTTCTGCATGACATTATGGCACTTAAAGAGTACTTTATACTAATTGAAGAATTTAAATGAAACTATCAAATTTCTCTATAATTTCTGGCATATTATATAATATGTTACAAGACAAGGTAAAATTATTATCTTCCACCAATTTTAATGTACATAGAGAACAATGATGAATTCCTCATAATATCACTGGGGATTGCTTAGCCCATCAGTGTCCTAAATATTTTTAGTTTACTTATATAACTCATGTGTATGTAACAGAAAATCCTAGTCATGCCTACAAAATATAATTTAGAAATACAGTTGCAAAATATAACTGATCTAACTTCTGTGTAAGTAAAATTTTATAAAATAATTTATAAAAAAAACTAATTTATGCTGTATCTATTGAGAAAACATTAAATGCCTTAGTAAACAAAATATAATAATCAACATTGAGAAGTCATCAACTTCTTCAGTTCGAGATGGAAGTAGGTGAAGGGTGAGAACCTAAGGCAGAGAATCTGTGCTCCACGGATAGGCTCAGGCATGTTCACAAACACCCTGAAACTATATGCAAGACCTTCTGTGTTCACCTTTTCTGGGAAGAGGGTCCACAGATTTCCTCAGATTTTTAAGAGGTCTGAGGCATAAGGAAGGATAAGGGTTTTGTCTGGGCTTTTCACCTAGAATATGCAAAGTTTTCTTAGAATTTTTTTTTAAAGTATGAGCACCCTGATTGGAGTGTTTCAACATTGAATGTCTTTCTCACACAAACCACATCCATAAGGTATCATCTATAATTATTTCCACTTTTGGCTCTGTTAATGAGGTACAAGAATTTTTTTTTTTTTGAGGGTTTTTTTTTTTTTACTTTTTTGTTTATTGCAGTAACATTGGTTTATAACATTGTATAAATTTCAGGTGTACATCATTATATTTCTATTTCTGCACAGATTACATCATGTTCACCACCCAAATACTAATTACAACCCATCACCACACACATGTGCCGAATTATCCCTTTCGCCCTCCTCCCTCCCCCCTTCCCCTCTGGTAACCGCCAATCCAATCTCTGTCTCTATGTGTTTGTTTATTGTTGTTATTATCTACTACTTAATGAAGGAAATCATACGGTATTTGACCTTATCCCTTCCGACAATCTGGAAGAAATGGATAAATTCTTAGAATCATACAACCTTCCAAAACTGGATCAAGAAGAAGTAGAGAATTTGAATAGACCAATCACCAGTAAGGAGATCGAAACAGTAATCACAAACCTCCCCAAAAATAAAAGTCCAGGACCAGACGGCTTCCCTGGTGAATTCTACCAAACATTCAAAGAAGACTTAATACCTACCCTTCTCAAACTCTTCCAAAAAATTGAGGAGGGGGGGAAGCTCCCTAACTCATTCTGCGAAGCGGACATTACCCTGATACCAAAACCAGACAAGGACAACACAAAAAAAAGAAAATTACAGGCCGATCCAAAGAGGTACAAGAATTTAAAGGCACTTGGCAAGCAATCCAAATACAGAATTATTCTGGATTTTCACAGTATTCCCTTTATGCTTTCAGAGTTGCTTGTCCAAACCTAATGTAATAGTGAATTCTCCTAAGTATACAACTCAGTTTTTTTTTTTTTTGTGAGGAAGATCAGCCCTGAGCTAACATCCGTGCCAATCCTCCTCTTTTTGCGAGGAAGACCGGCTCTGAGCTAACATCTATTGCCAATCCTCCTCCTTTTTTTTTTCCCCAAAGCCCCAGCAGATAGTTGTATGTCATAGTTGCACATCCTTCTAGTTGCTGTATGTGGGATGCGGCCTCAGCATGGCCAGAGAAGCGGTGTGTCAGTGCGCGCCGGGGATCCAAACCTGGGCCTCCAGTAGTGGAGCGCGCACTTAAACGCTAAGCCATAGGGCCGGCCCACAACTCAGTTTTAAAAGAACAATAACTTTCTCTCTTTGTACTCATATATCACTGGTATTTAACTGAATTATGTATTTCCAAAACAAGTACAACTGGCATAACCTAGTTTGGGAACAAACACGCTGACACTTGTAAAGCAAGTGACAGACAACGACACTGGAGTGGTCAACTAGGTAGGGCCTGCAGAATGCCTTGGGCATGGGTCAGCACGCTTTGCCCAGACATTAGCTCACTGGTTAATGCTGTCAGACGATTAAGCGGACTTCAGCCAAGAGGGTTTTCTAGGGTGCCTTTATTACTGTATCTTATTATTACTTCAAGGTTGTAAAGTAGTTACTATTCTCATCTTATAAGTTATTTAATGTTCCTAAGGTAATGCAGTGATTGAATGAAAAAATAGGGTTCATACCCAGTCTTTTAATCAAAACGTTCTCCCAACTAAATCACATTGCTTCTCATCTTAAGCCCAATCAATTACAAGAGTTGTTAGTAAAGCATATCTGTGGCATCATATAATATCAAGATCTAAAAGGCAAAATGAAGATTCTCTGGAAAAATAATTTAATCCTAAGTATGTGGCAAAATGGTTAGTAATTGCAAAGATTGTGATCTCAACTTTTTGTAGGGCTTCAAGAGACCTATTACTAAAAAAGGAAATTCATCCTAAGGTTTCAAATCTCATTCAGTTTACTATAAACATCACAGGTTAAAGCAGACAGGCCAGCTTAAATATATTGGAGCACCCTTGGTCATGGTCTCAGGTTCCTTCTTTGCCTATCTGCACAGTCCCCCTAAGTGACCTCACCTAGTCCATGACTGTAAAGGAACACTGATGAGCACCTCAAATGTAGCTGTCCCAAATGGAGACTACTTCATATCTATTCCCTCCCAAGTTCCCTTCTTCCCAGTAATGGCATTGCCATCTCCCACACGCTCAATGCAAAGCTTAGACATCATTTTTTATTCCTCTCTTCTCCTCATCCCCTATCTTTGATTTATCAGTAAGTTCTGTCCTATCTCCCTAATATATTTCGTAACTGCCCACTTCTCTCCATCTCCACCAACAACACTCTATTCTAAGCTGCTCACATCTATTGCTTGGAATACTGTAATAATCTAATATCTGGTCTCCATGACTCTGTTTTTGCCTCTTTTCTAGTCTATTTTCCACACAATAACTAAAGTGGTCTTTTAAAGATCCAAGGATGTTTAATCTCCAATGATTTCTCATCGCTGTACTTTGGACTTTATTTTAACTTAAAATAGTGTTACTTAAATACCTTACTTAAAATAGCCTACAAAATTCTCACGATCTGATCCCTGCCTCGTTCCTCCATCTTATAGCACTCTCTCTCCTCACTCACTGTACTTTAATTACATGGGTGTCCTCCTTCTTAACACTGGGCCTTTGTACTTGCTATTCTTCCATCTGCCTGGAATATTTTCCTGACTTTGTTGTACAGTTGATTTCTTCTTATCATTCACGCTTCAGTTTCTCACTACTTTTTAAAAAAACAGTCCAGCTCTTTTGGCTCCACCCCTGTCCCAGTTACCGTCTATCACATCACCTCATTTGTTTACTTCATAACACTTAACCATCTAGAATTATCTTCTTTTTTTTTAAAGGTTTATTTAAAAAATTTTTTTATTATTATTTTTCTTTCCCAAAGCCCCAGTAGATAGTTGTATATCATAGCTGCACATCCTTCTAGTTGCTGTATGTGGGACTCGGACTCAGCACGGCCGGAGAAGCGGTGCATCGGTGTGCGCCGGGGGATCAAAACCCGGGCCGCCAGTAGCGGAGCGCGCGCACTCAACCACTAAGCCACGGGGCCGGGCCCTAGAATTATCTTCTTTATTTATTGGTTTACCTTCTTCTTATTTGTTTCTGCCCCCTAGAATGAAAGCTCCAAAAGAGAAGCTATACTCATAAGGCTTAGAACTGGTCCTGGCACACACAGGTGGTTTTTAGCCTAGGAAAATTTTAGTTAATTCCACAGAATCAGTTAACTAGTCCATTCAATAATAACATTTCTAAAATCCTATATCTTCCTTTTTCAAAGTTTTCACCACCTACTTGCTCTCATATCAGAACTATAGATAATTGAGTGATTACATTTTCAGAGTAGCCATCAAGTGGTATAATAAATTTGGGAGACTGCTGCTAGTAAAACCAATGTGATATAGAGCCTTATTCATAAAAATCACTCATAGGAAGCTGATTTTAAGAAGTAATTTGAAGAACGAACTCAAAGTTACAAAGTAATGAGTGAATTTTCCTCACAACATCTAATTTTAAGTGCTGATCTTAGGATAAGATTGGGGGAATTAGAAAGTTAATTCATTCAATAAATACTGAAATGAGTGCCTGTTACAGGCCACATACTATGTTAGGTGCTAGGGAGACAATGGGGGACAAGATCCAGTCACTGCCAGAGTGAAACTTATAAATACTAGAAATAATAAAAAGCTACCAGGTTTATAATATTGGTAGTAAAGGCTATAAAAAACTCTCAGTGCTATGGGAACACATATGGAGGATTAAGGGATTAGAGCTGTCTCTCCAGAGGAAGTAGGCTTTTACGCTGATATATGAAAGGTAAATAGAAGTTAGATGGACAAAAGCAGGGTAAGAAAAAGAAGAGTGTTACAATCAAATCCATGTGTGAAGGCCAGGAAATAAGAAAGGATAATAAATTTAGGCAACTGAAAGAAGTTCAGTATGAATGGGACATAGAGTGTGACTAGGAGGTGGGAGTGGGGGTGAGAGGGGAAGAAGGTGGAAACAAGGAAATACAGATCGTGAAGGATATGTCTTGATCAGAAATTGAGACTTTATCATCAATACACTGGGGAGGCGCTGAAGTATTTTAAGAAGAGAAGTGCCATGATTAGATTTGAATATCAGAAAATCTTGCTGATTCCAGCAGAAAAAATACTAAGGAAATATGACTGTAGTAAATTAGGGGGTTATAGCAGGAATTCAGGTAAGCAATGTTGATAGCCTGAACTACTGGAGGGAGATGGACAGATTCAAGAGATATTTAGGAGGTAGAATTAGTAGTACTTGATTTAGGGGTGTGAGGAGAAGAAGTTCAGGATGACATCTGGAATTTTGCTTCAGCAACTAGGTAGATATTAGCATTCATGGAAATGGGAAATAGAGTACGAAATAAAAACTTTGGATAGGCGTGAAATAATGGGTTCAATTTTGACTAGATTGAGTGTGAGATACCTAAGGAAATGTTCAGTACAGAGTTGGAAATATAGATTACTTCAAAAAGGTCAGCATTAGAAGCTGTTTTGTAATAATAATTAGCCCTTTTCTGTTTGTCTCTGTCATAAAAATGGATATCCTAGCCCATGCTGAAAGAATTTCCACTCTAAATATACTTCAATCCTCAGTATCACTGGCACGCATAGTAAATGAGAAGGTGTGGTTATGAGCTTAAGAGCAAAGTTTTCCGTACAATGCATTACTCTCTTTGAAAACACCGTAAGTACGTTAAATAAGAGAAGTTATGATTCCTTAAGGCGTGGGATAAGAGTTTGAAATTTGGGCCAATATCCCAGGCATTATAATTAATTACTATAATTGCTCAAATCATTCTGTTATTATTGAGGCACAGTTTAAGATAAAGATGAGCCATGTATATTTTGGTTGATACAGCATAAGGGAAAATTTCCTCAATGCATGAAATCCTTTAGCGATGACTAAAGATTAAATCACATAAGGTTCTATTCTATATTATACAAGAGAATTAAAAACAAAAGGTGTACTATTCGTTTCAGGGAATGATGGATCTGCCAGCTGCAGCAAGTGCTTTCTTTGAAACTCTCTTATGACAAATTAACATAGCATGTGCCAGATGTTTTTTTTCTCTTGAATTATACTATAATATGCTTCAGTTACTTTTAGTAATTACACATTTTGTAATCTGCCAGTACCTGCAGCTGCCTCTCATCCTGTTAATTTACAAAAAAAAAAAAAAAACTTAAATAAAAGCAGTTATGGAAGCCAAACATTACAGACATATAGCCAAGAATAATGTTTTAGAGATCGGAGAGAATTCCTCAGGCTCAAATGCTGTGTAATTTTATATATGTATATATAGTTTTAGACGAGAAGAAAATACTACATATTGTATATTCATTCACTCACTTATCCAATACAATTTTATTGAATATCTCTATGTCAGGCAAGATGTTAGCTCATGGTCTTCTAGAAGAGATGGATGTAAGTGTCAGTTATACTACAGTTCAGTAAGTGCCATAAAGAACAATGAGCAGAATGGTATGGGAATGTAGGAAAAGGAAAGACTCAATCTGTCAGGGGAATGAAGAATGCCTTACAGAAAAGATATTTGTGTCGGGTCTCAAAGGAAGAAAATTTTTTCTGGTGGGGAGTTGGGAAAGGACATCTCTAGAAAGAAAAAGCATGTACAAACTACCCCTAGGATCCTCCCTGATTCCTATCTTTTCCTCTATACTCCATATCCGATCCATCAGCACCTGCCATTACCTCTAAAAAAGGACTCCCAACGAACCCACCTTTCACTTTCTTCTTAGTCTAAGCCATCAGCATCTTTTAACAAGACACTTACAACAGCCTTCTAAGTACTTCTCCAGCTTTTTACTCACTTCCATTTTCTACCCATTAGCCAGAGTGATCTTTAAAAAAAAAAAAATCAGATTAGGTGACTGTCCAAAACTGTCCACTGGTCTTCATTCACACTTAAAACTCTTCAACCCGGCTAATAAAACCCGACAAGATCAGGTCTCTGTCTGTAGCAGGGACAGTGTTCACCAAACATTCCACATGTTCCATATACATTTCCCAGACTCCTATGCAGTTAGATTGGATCCATATGAGTAGTTTGGTCAATGAAGGTAAAGGGAAGTGATGTGTATTACTGCAGAGCTGATTTAGTTAGGAGCCAGTGTTCTTCCTCCATCCCTCTCTTTCCCTGTTCCAGGGATCTCGGAAAACCATGTGTTCAAGATGGAGGAACCTCTACCAGCAGAGCCTTCCTGCCAAACCACCTTAGACATGTAATACGAGCAAGAAAAAGACCTTCATTGTGTTAAGCCTCTGAGATTTCAGTTTGCTGTGGTGGCTGGCATTATTTAATACAATACATTGCCTAAATCTGCCACTATTGCCTTTACTATTTCTTTTACTTCAAACATACCAAGGGTATTCCTGCCTTGGGATCTTTGCACCAGCTGTTCTCTGCTTGGAAGGCTCTTTCTCCTGATGTTTAAATGACAGGATCCTTTTTGTCATTAGATTTCATCTTAAGATTCATTTCCTCACAGGATCTTCCTTGTTTACCAGTCTCAGATATTCACCCATTCATTATCACATTGGTTTAATTTTCTGCATAGTACTTATTATTGATTTTAAACATGTATATATTTATTTATTTGAGAATTGCCACTTCTGCATCAATAATATAGTATCTCCCCCCCTAAAAAAGGGGACGTTGGGCTTTGCTATATCCTCAGTACGTACTTAAAGAACAGTGCCTACTCGTTGAATACGTGATGAGTGAATGGAATGCAGACTAAGAGTTGTATAAGGGCCGGCCGAGCACGTCTGGTGGTTTTTTAGCGTGGTTGGAACACAAGGAACATGAGGACAGAGGTACAGAGACAGATTGCTGATAATAAGTAAGGTGGAGGAAAGATTGTAAGAAACCTACAGGCAACAATAAAACAGAAGTCTTTAAGTAGTCAGGGCCAGCATTGTATCTGCTCTTTAGGAAAATAATTCTGACAGCAATATGAGAGCTGGCATAGAGTGAAAAAAGAAAAGTTTCTCTGATGGCAGAGAAACTAGAGTGAAGGAGGCCACTTTAACAGTCATGGTTAAAGATGTGAAGGGCCTGACAGACAGCACGGACAAACACGTTACTGCATGTTTGCACACACATAAGTATTTCTGTAAGACAGATTCCTCTACCTGGCATTGCAAGAGGATGCCGAGTTTCAATTTTGTTCGACGCTGCCCCATGACCTTATAAAAAGGATTTGCCAGTTCACATCCCCATCAATGCTGTATATCTATTCCTGTTTCCTCATATATTTGCAGACATTGCATGTTAACCATCTTTTACACGTTTGCCAACTTGCTGGGTAAAATTATTGTTTAAATTTGCATTTCTTCAGTGAATAGTGTGGCTGACCCTGGTTTGATGTGTTTAAAGCAGCTTTGTGTTTCTGCTTTTGGGAGCTGCTAGTTCACATACTTTGCCCGTCTTTCTATTAGGTTGTTAATCTTTTTCTTAATTATGGAACTATTGTTGGATTCCGCATATTAATCCTTTTTCTTTTGTCATTTATCTTTTATCTGTTGTATATCTTTCTCTATATAGAATTTTAATTTTTATGGTTAAATTAATCAATATTTTCCTTTTTTGCATTCTGGGTTTGGTGTTTTGATTAGCAAGACTTTTCCATTCCAAGGTAATAAAAATAATCTTATTTCTTCTAATACTTTCTTTTTTTATTTAGCATTTTAATCCATCTGGAATTTACTTTATATACGAAATAAGGAATATTCTAAATGATTTAAAATTTTTCCAACATCATCTCATTATTGATTTGAAACGTCATATTATCATGGATAAAATTTCTAATTTTACATGGTTTCTGTTTTTCTGTATTCTGTTCAAATTATCTATCCCTGTGACAGTACCACCATACAGTTTTATATATTTTTGATAGCTGGTAGGGAAAATCTTGTTTCATTTTTTCCCCCACAGAGGTCTTTTGATTTAATCTATAAAAATAACAACAATCTCTCATTGAAGTAAGATTATTACAGATATACTACAGTTACAGATGTTATACATTAATAAGTAACTTAAAATTGTTTCCTCTTGGAAGCTCAAAATTCTCTGTGTTACATACATTTCAAGATAAAACAGTAACTAACGAGAATAATTATAGATGAATTAATAAAATTTTGCAAATTAAAGCAAACTTCAAACTAAAAGAAGATACCACAGAGGAGCTCAAATTTTTGAAAAGCTTTTGATACTAAGCTTTTTGATACTAACATGAAAAACTTCCTTCTACGGGGAAAGTATTTTATTTAATTATTTTGTGTTACATTTAATTATGGCTATACTAACTCATGGATAGATCTTAACAAATCACAGTACCTGGTAATCATATTTACTTATCAACTGTCAGAAGGAACAGAGGTTTCCAAAGGCAACAAAACTAGTTCAGAGAGGACTCTAGTATCCTAAGTGTTTTGTGGCTATATTGGTATTTGGTTTTGTCTCCAGTATTCTCCTAACTGCAGTAAATAGGTGCACATATAGTAACGAAGACAATAGACAATTTATAAGAATTTAATTGTTATGAAGTAGAGAGGCCAGAGGCAAACAGCCAAGAATTTTCAAGATTTGGTGAATATAGACTAGTACTAAGTTTTTAAAGGGCGTATTTTCAGGAGGAAAGCTTTGATGCTTAACATGGTACAATAATGGCACACTGGGAAGCAGGATGCTGGGACCTAACCTGAAAAAGCTCATTTTTGATAGCTATTAATCATCATTTTTTATATGAATGGTAGAATGCATAAATTCATGGTATATACAGAGAAACCCTTATGGGGAGAGTCAAATACATCAAATGAGCCATTTGCTTTTGTAATGTATTGCTCTGTAGTTTATTTTGTAATTTATTATTAATAAAAGACCTGATTGGTTGAAGACTTGGATTGGATAATTGAATCATTCTAAAAACAAAACCATTTCTAGGGAGAGCAAATGAATCCTTCCCCAAAGACAAAGAAGTACCATCTAGCAGTTAGCCTGGTATACTAGTGGTACAACATAACAAACATCAACTAGCTAATGCCCAATATGGACGCTATTGGAAATATGTCCAGAATAGATCATCACATTTGTAACATTTTTCCATTGGAATTAAGCATAAATTTTAACTTTCTACCTCAAAAATTAGAAATTTATTATGGTTGCCATGTAATTCTGTATTATGACTAATAGGTGAAATATGGCAGTGAAAATACTTTAGTAGCTATACTTTTTTATTGCAGAAAGATATTTGACTTGATTTCATATATATTCCTCAATGTTATTTATGTCTCCAAAGAGGAGGGATACAATTCATACATCTTGCCTGAAATCTAGTGCTTTCTAGAGCTGGTAATGTTTTTGTGCAATTAAAAATGCAATAAGCATGTAAGCCTCTCATACATGTCTTGTGCATTACGGCATGGTTTACTCCGAGCACAATAATCTCTTAGCATTTATAAAGGCTGTTCCCTAAGCCCAGTGTTTGCTGTTTGCTTCCTAAATACTTGACATGCCAGGCATGGAGTTACCTTATATTTGTTATCATATAAATAAAGCCCCACAATGACATACGGGGTTATATAAATAAGTCAGAATGACTCCTGACTTAGCGCTCTTATCTATAATGCTGCGCTGCCTTCTTATGTGCTAAAAATATTATACTGTTTCTCAACATTATTAAATATATAATCCTTTTATGAAAGTAAATAATCTTAATGCAAAATCTTGTAAAATAGTTTCTATTTTGAAAGTAAACATTTTAGTTTTGACAAGTCAGAGCATACTAATACAGTTTTAATGACATGGTAGAGACAAGCAGAAGGTCTTTCTTAGTATATTGGAATGTATTTCCATTTCCAACCCTGTGATTTAAACAATCAACATAGGCATATCAAGCAAAGGTTAACTGTATCCCATGAAAACCAGATTTTCCTATGTAAAATCCTGAATATATACAATGAAACCTTGTTAGAATATAATGCTTTCTCGCATTTTTATAATTTTATAAAAATTATATAACCAAGAAAGATTTACCTTATGCATAATTATTCCTTTTTAAAAAGATGTCTAAAAATATGACTAAATCTAAAAATTCAAAGCATGTAAAAAATGTAACCTATTTATTTTTATTATTATTTTTTGTAACCTATTTATTTTTGATAACCAGTTTATTCTTAAGTAATCTTCCTCAACCTATTCAACCTACCAAAAATGCTACCGAACATGGAGCTTTTTAAATTTAATAAAAACAGTGCTCTAACCCATGGAACAAAGACCAGTTGTCACAAAAGCAGGAGAGGTGATGGCTGGAAAAATCTGGTTCCTTTTCTCCTGTCTTTAATAACAGCATTCAAAGAAGGATTCTTTCTCTAGTTAGTTATTGTGGATTTATTAAAAACTGTGTTACACTGAACTAGAATGGCAGAAGAAAAAGCAGTGACAATAATTAAGATCCATTTGAACCTGAAAGGATAAGACCAGGGTAAGAATTGAAAAAGACATTGAAAATATCTCAAGGACAGTCAAGGACCAGCAATTCAGAACAGTGTGGCAACTAAAAACCACCCCCCCAAAAATCTGAGTATAGAATATTTCTAATTCTAAATAAGAATATGTAATATTTGCATGACGCTGTACAGTTTATAAGATGCTTTGATATTTACACTATTTCATAAATAATCCTAGCAACCTAATGCAGGTTTTATTCTTATAGATGATAAAATTGATTTATACATAATTACACATTTCTGGGGCAGACTTTGGATTTGAATCTAGCGTTTTAGCTTTTTATATACCACAACTGGACTCCTACATGAAGATTTTAAGACAGTCACTCATGTTTAGGAGAAAATTTTTAGGTCTTTAATACTGGTAGTTCATTGTTTAAGGCCACTGATAAATGTATTATTCTAAGCCTATGTTTTTCAACATCTAAAAGGCTATTAAATTAAGAGTTATGCATAAAAGATGGAGACTATTTTGGGAAGACATACACAGTCCTCTAAGATGTTATGTAAACTGGAAATAAAATGAACATAATGCCTTTAGTTATGCACCAAGTGGATGATATGAAAAGTTCATATTAATTCTGAAACATTACTTAATAAGCTTTGAGAGCAACGTAAGTTCTTAGCAATGACATACACATTGAGTTTGATATAAGTTCAAATTCATAGAAATGGTAAAAGAAATAAAGAATTAATTCACTAAAAGTAGAGATCAAATTGCTAAAAATCTGGTAGCAGAGTGAGCCTCCATTAGTATAGATCTTCATAGTCTGACTCTCCAACTAGAATGTAGTGTCTGACGGCAGGGTGATGTCTGCTCACTTTTGTACTGATGTTAAAAGCTATTTTTTAAAATATTGTATAATACAAGAAAAACAATAATCTTACCCATGTTCGATGTCAAGTGATGGTATTATCCTCTTGATTTTGAAGGAAATATTCTATTTCCTTTTTTTCCTTTTATCTAAGAGGTAAAAAAAATCACTATATTACCGGAAATTTGGTAGTTTTAATTTATTTAGGGTTTGGAAGGTTGTTTACCAAAACCTGGTTTTTAAGGCTGGACAGAAAAGGAGGTAAGCTTTGAATCTGAAAAAAATCCTCATTATATTTAGTGGATTCAGTGTACAACTGGAGTCACGAGGCAAACTGTTTCTTGCCTATTTAGGCTGGCAGGGCTTTGTTAGCTAACGTGATCTGCTGAGCACATCTGAGCAGGGTGCACCAGCACTGGTGGAAAGTCCAAATAAACTCACAAACCAAGATCCCATTTAAGTAGGAAGGTTCCTTAGAAGGTTGGCTGGTTTGTTTTAAATTGCTTATTCTATGAATTATTTCTACGTATTTCTCTCTTAGGGCAGTTAACAGCTTCATGTTGCTACGTTAGGCATTTTATATTTATGGGAAATTGTTCTCAAAAAAGATTCTCTTATTTTTTTTCTTCCCCACAACCCCAGTACATAGTTGTATATTCTAGCTGTAGGTCCTCTAGTTCTTCTACGTGAGCCACCACCACTTCACGGCTACTGACAGACGAGTGGTGTGGTTCCCTGACCGGGAACCGAACCTAGGTCTCCGAAGTGGTGAGAGTGTCGAACTTTAACCACTAGGCCATCAGGGCTGGCTCAAGATTCTTTGTTTTTAATTGAGAATCCAACAAGGAGGCAGCAGAGCAAAGCAAAGATGAAATCTATGGGGCAAATGAAGAGCTTGGCCTTATACTAGAGCAGGGACAGTTTATCTTCTGTTATAGCAGGGTATATGGGAAAAGATGCATTACAGGAATATAAATGCAGTCATGGAAATTGTGGAAGTTCTCTTCTGATTGCTTCTCTTTTCTCAGTGAAATAGGAATTGAGGTTACCAAATGAAGGTGATGATGAGGGAAGGGACGTAAAAGGTTTGAGGGAAAACAACAGGGTATGAGTTACCAAGGAGAAGAGAACATACAGATTGATTGCGTGGCAGCATAAGGACTGCTTCTGTGATCATGAATTTAAAGTGAGACACCAGCGTAGCTGTGTGTTTATCTGCAGCCACCTGGAGCTGACTGGGTGAAGGTACAGAGAGGAAAAGGAGCTGGATTTAACCAGGGCTTGTTTGGCAAAAAGAAGAGAAAGAGGTTGAGGAGAGTTGAGGATGATTATCCCTGCTGACCCTACCTAAAACTGCACTCCCTCTAAAAATATACACACTGCCTATTCCCTTTTTCTGCTTTATTTTCCTCTTTAGCACTTATCATTATCTATCACATTAGATATTTATTTTCTTTTGTTTACTGTCTGTCTCTCCTACTAGAATGAAAGCTCCACGAGGGCAGGAATTTTTGCCTGTTTTGCTCACTGCTATTGTCTTTTCAAAGGTATGATTCCTTGCTGGATAATGGCAAAGCAGTTATCAGAGTATCTGCCCTCCCCCACTCCCCACCACTGCCCTGTGGTTTAACAAAGACATGACTGGCTGGTTTACTACACGGCAGCTATTTTTAAAGGACTGGGTGCTTTGGATATAATTTTGATCTTTAAAACAGCTAATATTAATTTCTTATTCTTATTATATCACGGGGACCTTAAGGTGATGAAGGTTTCTCTAAAATTTTCTTAAGTAGAAGCGAGTAATAAAAAGTGGAAAGTGATGAGAAATGAGATTGGAACATATAAGGGCCAGATCAGAAAATCCCTGTGGCCAACTTCTTCCTAATTGGGGGTGGGAGGTGATGGGAGAGTGGAATGAATTAACAAGGTTTATATTATAAAAGGTATCTCTGGCATAGTGTAGAAAATGGATTAGAGGGAAGATAAGCTTGGGGCTCCAGAAACCAATCAGAACGTTGTTGCAGTAACCCAGGTGAGAGATGAGGGTGGCCTGAACTAGGGTAGGTGTAGTGAGGATAAAGGCAAATGGATTTGAAAAACATTAAGGAAACAGAATCAGCCAGACTCGATGACTGACTGTGGAGGATAGGAAAGGAGGTAGAGAGAGGAGCCAGGACAGTCTGCTCTTCTAGTCAATCTATGGACCACAGCCAGGTTGTTTCCAATCCCGACTATTGGAAACTACATGGCTACTTCCACAGTATCTGAATTTTAGCTAAAAACACCACCAAAAAACTCATGAAAAACAAAGAATTTCCAGTGTTCAAAAGAATTAAGGTATGACGGTATGATGACAGGCAGCAGGTTTGATGAGATTTTTTTGACACAGGACTCATTTCAGTAAACTCCTTTAAATCAGTCATAAACAAGGCGACCTACTCTGCTTGCTCATAAAGCTGGCATTGCATCCCAGAACTCAGGCTGAAGGGATTCTTCTTTGGTCTTGTACTGCCAGCTAGCAAAAACTCCTTCAAAAAATCACATTTCAATAATTCTCAAATAAATCACCTACAAACATTTACAGAATACTTATCAAGTGCCCAACACTATGCTATGAACTTTATGTTGATGTAAATATTTATGCTCATATATACATGTGCATTCAACATATATACATATGCATTCAACATATATACATGTGCATTCAACATATATACATGTGCATTCAACATATATACATGTGCATTCAACATATATACATGTGCATTCAACATATATACATGTGCATTCAACATATATACATGTGCATTCAAATACTATGTGCCGGAAATCGCTGGGAGACTGGTGTCTGTGGACACAAAAGCCCAGTTCACAGAGGTCTGCAAGGTGCAATTCTGCAGTTAATAGAGTGAAGAGATAGAGAGTCAAGATGCTAACAGTCTTGCTGAACACTTTCAAAGGTGTACTAACACCCTAAATCAGAATAAATTTGGATATTTTCAGGTAAGTATACTAGTACAATAAAGCAGGTATATAAAACATTAATATGCTTCTATTCTTGCAGAGTAAATATATATCATTTTCATAATCTACATGTAATTTTAATACAAAGATAATATTAAACCAAATTGATTTATTCATTACTTTTTTCATGAGAACTATGGAAATGTAATGGGACCCACAAAGGGGTGGCGCTGCTTTTCTCTTAAACTTGATGCAAAATATTTGCCAAGTGACAAAAGCTTTCTCTGAATACACTTATGGTTTCTAATCATCAAAGCATACTGACTGATGAAATGGGATGTTAAACCTTTACAGGACATCCTCAGCATGGGCAGTCTCTCACTAAGCAAGAAGTGCAGTTACAAATTATGCTACATTTTCCAAGACGTATTTAAGATCTCAGCCAATATGACAGTCACTTTTTCATCTCCTATTTCAACACTGTGATACAAATAAACTGAAGTTATAGGCACTTCTGGTCCATTAGAATATCGTGTTCTTTTGTCCTAGGCTTAGGACTCTACACTATTAGTTGCTTCAAGGTACAAGGTACAATATAGTTGTTTTTAAATGCTGTCTTGACTTAGTTTTGAGGCCCTGGCTAGAGGCCCAGGGATTTCCCTTCTTGAGCAGCTGATTAAATTCACACTCCCAATCACTTCTCTTATTGGGCTCTCACACTCTGGGCCACTGTACACTTGCCTTAACTGCCCAGGGCCCGATATCAGACAAGCAGGGACAGTGCCTATGCCTCAGAGCCTGCGGAAATCATTCAAATTAGCCAATCCTAAGCCTACTTACCCTGCCTCATTCCTTCCAGCAGAAATCATAACAAAGGCACTTGCCCACAGGTCTCCCCAACTCCTTTTGCCTTGCAACCAACCCTGAGTGGTGCTGTGTGGTGTGCTGTGTTCACCCCGGGGAATTGTGAATCTAGGAAATTGTAAAACTCTTTCTGATCTCTCTCTCTCCATCTGCGTCTGGCCTCACTATATCTCACTCAAGGTAATATGGTTAAACACAAAGGTACACAACATATTTCTTTTAGTTAAGAAACAATACTAAGATCAACTGCTAATGTTTATTAATTAGAAGTAATATGTTGTATAAGTACAACATTTGTTCTAATGACCCTGAGGCTAATTCCCTGTAACAGTTCTAATTGATTTATTTTGTAGCTACAGTCCATTTCAACTTCTAGGATGCTGTAATTGACCAAAGACACAAGTAAACTCTGTTATAAGACAAAAATTATCTAAAGCCTAGTTTTCAACAAGATATGTTATATAAATTACTGTACTAAATGAGGTAGGATATTTTTAAAGAGTACATGTTTGGATCCAGTAAAGACACACTAGATTATTCAGATTAATTGATCCATTAAAAATGCTACAACAATTTAAAAGCATTGACGAGATGAAAATATAGCAAGAAGTCCCAAGACAATTTTTGAATAAAAGCTTGTAATAAGAAAAATAAGCAGAGTATTGGGGCACCAACGCTTCCTATGCCCTGGAAGGCGTTTATCATACCCCACATTTAGGATCTGGTTCTGTTACCACTCAGAGGAAGGGGTGTGGTAGAGAGACCCTCTCCAACGTTGATCTGAAAAGATGTACCCTTCAGGGTAAAGGCAAACCATGTCTGAATCCATGCCTCTCCCCTCAAAGTCACAGGACTACAGAGAAGCTACTTTGGTCATGAACAAAGCAGAAGAAAATAAAAAAGGAACACTCCTGAGAAGTTGTGGCCACAGACCAGCCATCTTACAGATTGACCTCAAAGACCAAATACCTGCGGTAGGCCAGACTACCAGGAGTACTCTCAGGCACTCAGAAGAAGCTAAGGCAAGCCTCTCTATGAAAGCCCCAGAATAGCAATTTTCCAGGACAATTACTAACAAGCAGATAGAGAAACCAGACAACATGCACAGAAACCAGCAGAAACAGACCTGTCTAATGATGGCAAATGGAATTATCAGATGCAGACTTTCAAATAACGCTTACCATTTAAGAAGAAAAGCATCACAAACTGGAAAATATCAGCAAGGTACAGGAGGCTATGAGCACATAAAATAGCAGACTTGAAAAAGAGCTAAATAGAACTTCTAGACATAAAAAAATACCTTAAAATAAAAACTCAATGGGCATATATAGCAGCAGATTGAACATAATAAAGAGAATTTATGAAATATAAGATGGATTTGAAGAAACTGTCTGAATACAGCACAGCGAAAGAAAAAGATGGAAATAAAGAAGGTAAGAGACACAGGAATGGAATATACAAGTCTAATATACCTTTGACCAGGGTCCCAGGAAGATGGGAGAGGAGAACCGACCAAAGGTAATATTTGCTTTGTTTTGTAAATCAACCTTATTGAGGTATAATTACAGAAAATAAAATGTAGCCACTTTGAATGCAGAGTTTGGTGAGGTTTGACAAATGTGTACACCCACATAACTACAACCACAGTTAAGATATAGAACACGTCCCTCACTCCAAAATGTTCCCTCAGGACCCTCTGCGGTCATTGCCCCACCCCCACCCCAGCCCTAGGCATCCACCAAACTATTTCGTTATAGATTAGAATTGTCTTTTCTAGAATTTCATATAAATAGGATCATACAGTATGCACTCTTCTTTGTCTGGCTTTTGTTTCATCTCATTTTTGAGATTCATCCATGTTGTTGCCTGTGTCAGTAATTTGTTCCTTTTCATTGCTGGGTGTTTACCCACGCGCCTGTTGATGGACATTTGGCTTGTTTTCCATTTTGGGCTATGATAAATGAAGCACCTATAAACATTTGTGCACAAGTTTTTTGTGTGAATATGTGTTTTCATTTCTCTTGGGTAAATACCTATGAGCAAAACGGCATGGTCACACAGTAAGTACACATTTAACTTTGTAGTAAACTGACAAACTGTTATTAATGAGTTGTAAGATTTTTTTTTTTAATAATCTGAATACAAGTCCTTTGTCAGATAAACTAATTGCAAATCTTTTCTCAGAGCCTTGTTTTCATTTTCTTGATGGTAGCTTTTCAAGAGTAGAAGTTTTTAATTTAATGTAGTCTAATTTATCAATTTTTTTCTTTCACGATTTGTTCTTCATGTGTCCTGTGTAAGAAATTTTTGCTTACCACAGATTTTCTTCAGGTTTCTTCTAGAAGTTTTATTGTTTTCTGTTTATGTTTAGGACTATGATTCATTGCAAGTCATTTTTGTGTATGGTGTGATGTAATGGTGTGGTAGGTAGCCTCTAAAATGGTCCCCAACTTCCCTACCTCCTGGTATTCAGACCCCACACTCAAAGGGGGCTGTACCCAATGACTCACTTCTAATTAATGGAAAAAGGTTAAAGTGATGGAAAGTCACTTTTAAGATTAGGTTAAAAAACACCATGACTTTTGTTTTGGTTTTCCCCTCCCTCCATCCCTCTCTTTATCTGCCTGTCTCTCTCTCAGCACTCACTCTGAGGGAAGCAAGCTGCCACGTTTTGGTAGACCTATGAAGAGGCCCACAAGGCAAGGAAACGATGGCTCCTGCCAACAGCAGTGAAGACCTGAGGCCTGCCATAGCTATAGAGTGAGCTTGGGAGTGAATCCTCCCCTGGTGGAGCCTTGAGATGACTGCAGCTTCAGCCAATACCTGATTGCAGCTTCATGGAGATCCTGCATCAGTGGCAGTCCGATTCAGATGTTCCTGGATTCCTGATCCATAGAAACTGTGAGATAATAAATGTTTGTTGTTCTAAGCCACTAAGTTTTGGAGTAATTCGTTATGTAGCAGTAGATAACTAATATAAGGGCTTTTCATTAAATTTGGAAAAAGTTTGGCCATTATTTCTTAAAATACCTCTACTCCCAATCCTACCCTTCTTTATACTGCTTGGTATTGTCCCTCAGGTCACTGAGGCTCTCTGCTCACTTTTTTCTTTTTTACTCATCATGCTTCATTTTTGGATAGTTTTCTTTTTTCTTTTTTTGTTGTCTTCAAGTTCTCTGATATTTTCTTCTGCAGTGTATAGTTTGCTGTTAGTCCCATCCAGTAAGTTTTTAAATTTCCAATATTATAATTTTCATCCCCAAATTTCCTTTTGGCTCCTTCTTGTATATTCCATTTCTCTCCTCATCATCTTCACGTGTTCCTTTAAATTACTGAGCATATTTATAATCGCTGGTTTAAAGTTCTGGTCTATTAATTGCACCACCTCTGTCATTTCTGGGTGTGTTTCTATGAACTGATTTTTTTTCTCTGGTACCATGTTTCTTACGTAGTAATAAAAGTGTTGGATTTGCTCTGGCAGGCAGTTAAATTACTTCTTGAGGACAAGCTTGATTATTTTGAAGCTTGGTTTCAAGTCTTGTCAAGGTGAATGTAGACTACCTTTTATTCTGGGCTGGTTTAGTTCTATTAATAAGGTAAAGTGATTCTGGGATCTTTACCGCATGCCCTGTGTTTTCAGCAAGGATTCTCCACCCTGGCCGGGCAGAACTTGAACATCTCCCAGCCCTGTGTGAGCTCTTGATGTTTCTCAGCTTACAGCTCCTTAGTGATTGTTTGCCTGGCCTCTTAGAATTTCACTCTAAGCATTATGACTTGGATTTTAGAAACACAATCCAGGGGACCACTATGAGGATTTCCGGAGCTGTTTCTCTGTGTAGCTCCATCTTCTCTGGTTCTCTGCCCTGCAAATTTCAGTCACCTCAGGCATCAACTTTTGATCGCTGTCTCCTCAACCGAGAGAAATTACTGGGCAGTGGCTGGGATCTCCCTTCCCTGGACCATGGTCCTCAAGTGCCTTTAGACAGGAATCCAAGATGATTCTAGATTTTATCTTGTTTGTTTCCTGTCTCTCATGGATCAGGAAAACAATTGTTTCAAATATTCTGTCCAGTTCTCTAGTGGGAAGTTAAGTCTGGCACCAGTTACTCCATCATGGCAGGAAGTAGACCATATTTGAAGAATTGATATCTGGCAATTTTCTGGAACCAATACCAATCCACACTTTCAAAAGGCCCAAAATACAACAAATGAAATCAAATTCATATCTAGATACATCACAGTGAAATTACAGAAAAATAAAAGGAACATTTTAATAGCAGCCACAGGAAAAGAGATTACTTTCAAAGAGGTGACAAGTAGATGGACAGATGACTTCTCAACAGAAACAATTGAAGTCAGAGGTTAGCAGATTGTTGTTTTTAATTTTCTGGAAGAAAATAGCTGTCAACTTAGAATTCTATACCCAGCAAAAATATAATTCAAGGGGCTGGCCCGGTGGCATAGTGGTTGAGTTTGCATACTCCACTTCGGTGGCCCAGGGTTTGTGGGTTCGGATCCTGGGTACAGACCTACACACCGCTCATTAAGCCAGGCTGTGGCAGTGACTCATATACAATATGGAAGAAGATTGGCATAGATGTTAGCTCAGGGACAATCTTCCTCACCACCCCCCCCAAAATTGTTCAAATATGAACATAAAATAAATAAATATTACAGACAAACAGAAGTTGAGAACTCATCGTCAGCATATCCTCACTAAAGGAACTTCTGAAAAATATAATTTAGACACAAAAAATAGTCCCAGCTGGAATGTTTGTGATATAAGAAGAAATGCAGAACAAAGAGGGAGGTAAAGATATGGGCTAATATAAATGAACAATAATTATATAAAACAATTAATAGGGTGAAACAAAACGTTATGAAGCAGACTTTAGAATCTGGCAATGATAACATACAAATTGGGCAATAAATGGTGTTAATATGTTCCAAAGTTCTCACATTATCTGTAAGGAGGATAAAGGTTTTGATTAACTTTGGACTTTTCTATGGTAAATATATATGGTATAATTTCTAGGGTAAGAATACAAAGTTTTTAATTTCCAAAACTTAGGGGGAGAAGTGGAATGATTCAAAAAATATTAAGTCAATAAAAAAGATGAGAAAGGAAAGAAAAAGAAAGCAAAGATGACAGAAACAGAAAGTACTAAAACAAAACCATGACAACAAATCTCAGTATACTTTGGATTACACTGAACATATATGAACTAAATGGTCTAAAACAGAACCATAAACTGTTTTTAAGAGACACATCTATGGAAAAGAGAAGTAATTAAAAAGATAACTAAAATGTCCCCACACGTTTAGAAATTTAAAAACGCACATATAAATAACACATGGATTGAAAGAAAAAAATGATAATGAAAATTAGAGAATATTTTGAACTAAATAATAGTGAATATACTACATATATCAAAACTTGTATGGTAAAGCTATGTCAGTATCTGGGGAAAAATTGATAACATTTAAGAATGCATGCATTAGGAAAAAAGAAAAGGTGAAAATTTGTGAGATATGCTTCTATTTCAAGAAGTTAGAAAAGGAATAGCAACATGAAAGTAACGTAAGCAGAAAGAGAGAAGTAATAAAGAGCAAAAAGTAATAAAATAAACATAACAGAAAAGATTAAAAAATCAAAGGTTAGTTATTTATAAAGCGGAATGAAATTGACAAACCTCTGGTGGTGCAAACGATCACCAATATCAGTAATGCAGAAGGGGTTATCATTACAGATGCTTCAGACATCAAACAAATAAGAAGATATTATGAACATATATCCAAAAATTTTGAAAATTTAGAAGACATGGATATATTTCTAGAAAAATATAATTTACCAAAACTATTTCAGAGAAGAAATAGAAAATCGGAAGAGTTCTATAATTGTTAAATTGAATCAACGATCAAAAATATTCCCACAGAAATCCCAAAACAACAACAACAAAACTCCAGGCCAAGAGAGTTTCACTGGAGAGATCTATCAAATGTCCAAAGAATAAACATTTCTAATATACAAAATTTACGAGAAAATAGAAGAAGGGCCAGTCCCCAATTTGTTTTTGAGGTTAGCATAGCTTTGATACTACAACTTAATAACAAGAGTGCAAGAATACAGTATTTCAGGTCAATCTCTCTAATGAACATAGATGAAAACATACTAAACAAAATACTAGCAAACCAAACCCAGCAATACATAAGGAGAATGCATTACAATCGTGCTGGTTTTATTATATGAATGCAAATTTTGTACACTAGCAAAATATATCCATAAAATTTATCCCATTAACAGAGTAAAGAGAAAAAAATAAAATGATTACCTCAAACAATATAGAAAAAGCTTTTATAAAATTCAGTATTTGTGATAAAAACTCTAAGTAAAATAAGAAGGAAACTTCCTGACTCTGATGAAAGTTAACTCCAAATACAGAAAACTCTGATTCTGCACTGTACTGGAGGTCTAGTCGGTGCAACAGGCAAGAAAGAGAAATAAAATATATGATGATTGGACAGAAATAAAACTGTTATATTCATAGATGATATAATTATATATAAACAAAATCCAAAACATGCATTAATCTTTTAAATTATGTAGAAAAAATGTGAAGTTACAAACCAAAGTTGCACTAACACTAGCTTTTAGACTAATAATTGCTTTTGAAAAAATGTATGTCTCTTAAATCATGTAGAAAACAAAAAGTGGAATTATATTTTGTTTTCTACATGATGTAAGAGACTAATATATTTAAAAACATTATTTGTTTATATTTTTGGACACAATGTATAAAAATATAATTTTGTGACACCAACACCTGAAAAGAGTGGGGATGAGGCTATAAAGGATCAAAGTTTTTGTATGTTATTGAGATTAAACTGGTATAAACCCAAATTAGAATGTTATAACTTTAGGATGTTACATATAATCCCATAGTAACCACAAAGAAAACAGCTCTAGAATATACACAAAAAGGAATGAGAAAGGAACTTACATGTTTCCCTACAAAAAATCAACTAAACATAAAAGACAGAAACACAGAAAATGAGGGACAAAAAAGCTATAAGGTATATAGAAAACAAATAGTAAAATGACAGAAGTCCCTCCTTATCAGTTATCCTTGAAAGAGAAGGAGATTCTGGCATATGCATGCTATAACATGGATGAGCCTTGGGGACACGGTGCTGGCTGACATAAGCCAGTCACAGGGTGACAGATGCTGAGTGGTTCCACTCATATAAGGTACTTAGAGTAGTCAAGGTCATGTAGACAGAAGCTGGAGTAGTAGCTGTCAGCGGCTGTGGGGAGAGGGCATTGGGAGTAGTGTTTAACGGATATGGAGTTTCAGTTTTTCAAGATGAAAAGAGTTCTGGAGATGGATGGTTGGTGATGGTTGCACAATAATGTGAATGTACTTAATACTACTGAACCGTACACTTAAAAATGGTTAAGATGGTAAACGTTGTATGTGTATTTTGTCACAATAAAAAAATGGAAAAAAAAAAAAGGTGGAATCAATCCATCAACTGGTGATTGGATGAGCAAAATGTGGTATATCCATACTATTGACTCATCAATAAAGATAAACTCAATACTGACCCATGATACAATATGGATGAATCCCAAAAACACTCTAAGGGAAAAGCCAGATGCAAAAGAAACACATAGTGTGTGCTTGCATGTGTAGGAAATGTCCAGAAAAGGCAAATCTATAGAGATAGCAAGAAGATTATTGATTGCCAGTGGTAGGAAGTGTGTATTGCTAGCAGTGGGCATGAGGGATTTGTAGGTTGATGGAAATGTGCTAAAACTAGATTGACGTGATGCTTGCATAATTCTCTAAAATTACTATAAATCACAGAAATTGTACACTTAACGGAGTGAGTTATATACTATGCAAATTATACCACAATAACAAATTTTTGGAAAATAAAATCCAAAAGAATCTCCAACTTTTTGTACCGAGCAAGGTCATTGGTTAAAAAAAATCAATATCAAAAAGTATTTGTATTTCTGTATACAAGCAACAATCAGACAGTAAAATCAAAGAGATACCATTTATAATACCATAAAAATATCAATTACTAAAACATATCAAATAAATCTAACAAAGATGTTTAAGACTTCTACAAGGAAATTAATAAACCTTATTGAGAGGTATTAAAAATATGTAAAGAAATGGAGAGAGATTTCATATCCACAGATTAGAAGCTTTAATATTAGAAAAATTTTAATTATGTTACTTGCTCCAAATTTATTTATAAAGTCAATGCAACCCCAATCAAAATCCCACTATATTTCTTTATGGCACTTGAGAAGACAATTTTAATATGAACACAGAAATGCCCAGGGCCAAGAATAGATAAGACATTTTTGAGAAAAAGAACAAGTAAGAGGGGTGGTTGTATCAGATATCAAGTCACTTTTCTAACCTTGTATTTGTTTTCAAAAGCGTCTTATCAAGCTATAATAAACACAGGAGAGCGGTATTGACACAGGACAGGCAGACAAACGAGCGAAACATAAAGCTCAGGAACAGACTCATCCACATATGGACACAAACTATGACAAAGGTGGCACTGCAAAGCAGTGAGGAAATGACAATTTTATCATTAAAGGTTGCAGTGAGCACATTTTCATCTATCTATTGGCCATTTGTATGTCTTCTTTGGAAAAATGTCTATTCAGTTCCTCCCAATTTTTAACTGCATTGTTTTTTGCTATTGAGTTGTATGAGTTCTTTGTATGTTTTGGATATTAACCTCTCATCAGCTATATGATTTGCAAATATTTTCTCCTATGCCACAGGTTGCCTTTTCATTTTGGTGATTTTTTTCTTTTGCTGTACAAAAGCTTTTTAGTTCGATGTAGTCCCACCCACTGATTTTTGCTTTTGTTGCTTGTGCTTTTGGTGTCACTTCCAAAAAATTGTTGCTAAGATCAATGTCAAGCAGCTGTTGCCCTACGTTTTCTTCTAAGAGTCTTACGGTTTTTGGTCTTATGTTCAATTTTTTTTGTTTGGTGAGGAAGATTGGCCCTGAGCTAACATCCGTGCAAATCTTCCTCTATTTTGTATGTGGGATGCCACCACAGCATGACTTGATGAGCAGTGTGTAGGTCTGCGCCCGGGATCCGAACCTGTGAAACCTGGGCCGCCAAAGCAGAGCATGGGAACTTAACCACTATGCCACTGGGCCAGCCCCCTTATGTTTAATGTTTGTGAGTGGTGTTAGAGGGGGTCCAATTTCATTTTTATGCATGTGGTTATCCAGTTTTCAAACACCGTTTATTGAGGAGACTATCCTTTCTCCATTGAGTATATTTGGCTCCCTTGTCAAACATTAGTCAACAGTATATGCAGGGGTTTATTTCTGGGCTCTCTCTTCTGTTCCGTTGGTCCATGAGTCTATTTTTATGTCAGAACCATAATGTTTTGATTACTAAAGCTTTGTACTATAATTTGAAATCAGGAAATGTGATGTCACCAGCTTTGTTCTCCGTCCTCAAGATTGCTTTGGTTATTTAGGCTCTTTTGTGGTTCCATACAAATTTTCGGATTGTTTTTTTGAAAAATGCCATTGATAAGGATTGCATTGAATCTACAGATGGCTTTGGGTAGACTGGACATGTTAACAATATTAATTTCTCCAATCCATGAACATGGGACATCTTTGCATTTGTTTGTGTCTTTTTCAATTTCTTCCATCAAAGTCTTGTAGTCTTCAGTGTACAGTGCTTTCACCTCCTTGGTTAAATTTATTCCTAAGTATTCCCACTCACAATAGCATCAAAAACAATAATTCTGAGGCTATTGTGAATGGGATTATTTTCTTTATTTCTTTTTCAGATATTTCATTATTGGTATATAGAAATGCTACTGATTTCTGAATGTTGATTTTATATCCTGCAACTTTACCAGATTCATTGATTAGTTCTAACAGGTTTTTGATGGGGTCTTTACGATTTTCTCTATACAAAATTATATCATCTGTAAATAAAGACAATTTTACTTCTTCCTTTCTGATTTGGATGTCTTTTCTTGCTTTATCTTGCCTGATTGCTCTAGTATGGACTTCTAGTACTATGTTGAATAAGAGTAGTGAGAGTAGGCACCCTTGTCTTATTCCTGATCTTAGAGGAAAAGTTTTCAACTTTTCACTGTTGAGTATGATGTTAGCTGTAGGCTTGTCATACATGGCCTTTATCATGTTGAGATATGTTTCTTCTATACCCAATGTCTTGAGGGTTTTCATTATAAAAAGATGCTGTATTGTGTCAAATGCTTTCCCTGCATTTCTGCATTTGATTAAGATGATCACAAGATTTTTACTTTTCATTCTAGCAATGTGGTATATAATATTTATTGATTTGCATATGTTAAACCATCTTTGCATCCCAGGGAGAAATCCCACTTGATCATGGTGTATGATCTTTTTAATGTGCTGTTGAATTCAGTTTGCTAATATTTTGTTGAGAATTTTTACATTTATATTCATCAGGGATATTGGTCTGTAGTTTTCTTGGAGTGTCCTTACCTGGCTTTGGTATTAGGGTAATGCTGGTCTCACAGAATAAGTTTAGGAGTGTTTTCTCCTCTTCAATTTTTTGGACAAGTTTGAGTTTGGAAGAGTTTGGATTGGCACTAACTCTTCTTTAAATGTTTGTAGAATTAACAAGCAAAACCATCTGGTCATGGGCTTTTCTTTGTTGGAAAGTTTTTGATTACTGATTCAATCTCTTTACTTGTTATTAGTCTGTTCATTTTTTCTATTTCTTCATGGTTCAGTCTTTGTAAGTTGTATGTTCTAGGAATTTATCCATTTCTTCTAGGTTATCTGATTTACTGGCATATAGTTGTTCATAGTAGTCTCTTATGATCTTATGTATTTCCGTGGTATCATTTGTTATGTCTCCTCTTTCATTTCTGATTTTATTTAATAGTCTTCTCTCTCTCTCTCTTTTTTAAGTAGTCTAGCTAAAGTCTGTCAATTTTGTTTATCTTTTCAAAAAAAAACAGCTCTTAGTTTCACTGATATGTTCTACTGTTTTCCTGGTTTCTATTTCATTTGTTATTTCCTTCCTTCTGCTAACTTTGGGCTTAGTTAGTTCTTCTTTTTGTAGTTCCCTGAGGTGTAAAGTTAGGTTATTTGAGATCTTTCTCTGTTATTAATATACATATTTATCATTATAAACTTCCCTCTTAGAACTGCTTTTGCAGCATCTGAGAAGTTTTGGTATGCTGTGTTTCCATTTCTGTTTGTTTTGAGATATTTTTTTATTTCCCTTTTGATTTCTTCCTTGACCCACTGGTTATTTAGTTTCCATATATTTGTAAATTTTCTAGCTTTCCTCTTATTACTTTCTACTTTCACACCATTGTGGTCAGAAAAGATACTTGGTATGATTTCAATCTTCTTAAATTTGCTAAGACTTGTTTTGTAGCCTACTAAATGATCTATCCTGAAGAACATTCTTTGGGCACTTGAGAAGACCACGTATTTTGCTACTGTTCTATATATGTCTGTTAGGTCTATTTGGTGTAAAGTATGGTTAAAGTCCAAGGTTTCAATGTTGATTTTCTGTCTGGCTGATCTATCCATTGCTGAAAGTGGGGTACTGAAGTACCCTACTATTGTTGTATCGTTGTCTATTTCTCTCTTCAGATCTTAGTATTTGCTAATATATTTAGGTGCTACCATGTTGGGTACATAAACATTTGCAATTGTTATATCCTCTTGATGAGTTGACTCCTTTATCATTTTATAACGACCTTGTCTCTTGTTACCATTTTTGGCTTAAAGTCTATTTTTCCTGATATAAGTATAGCTACTCTCACTCTCTTTTGGTTTCCACTTTGAGCCTATGCATCCTTAAAGCTGAAGTGAGTCTCTTGAAGGCAGCATATAGATGGATCTTGTTTTTATCCATCCAGCCACTGTGTACTTCTTAACAGAGAATTCAATCCATTTACATTTAGAGTAATTACAATATGTAAGGACTTACTAATGCCATCTTATTAACTGTTTTCTGGCTGTTTTGTAGTTCCTTTCCTCCTTTTTTCCTCTCTTGCTGCCTTCCTTTGTGAATTGGTGATTTTCCATTGTGATGCGCTCTGATTCCCTTCTCTCTATCTTTTGTGAATCTACTATAGGTTTCTGCTTCATGGTTACCATGAGGCCTACATAAAACATCTTATAGATAGAACAGTCTATTTTATACTTACAGCAACTTCACTTGCATACAAAAACTCTACCCATTTAATCCTCCCTTTTATGTTTTTAATGTCACAATTTACCTCTTTTTATATTGTGTATTCATTAACAAGTTATAGTAGCTACAGGTATTTTTAATATTCTTGTCCTTTAACCTTTATACTATAGTTAAGTGGTTAACAAACATCACGTTTCAGTATTAGAGTTTTCTGAATTTGATTTTATACCTATATCAGTGTGTTGTATATTTCCATATTACTAAGTAATGTCTTTTTATTTCAGCTTGAAGAACTCCTTTCAGCATTTCTTGTAAGGCAGGTCTCATGGTCATGAATTCCCTCAGCTTTTGTTTGTCTGGGAAAATATTTATTTCTCCTTCATTTCTGAAGGACAACTTTGTTGGATAGAGTATTCTTGGCTGGCAATTTTTTTCTTTTAGCACTTTGTATATCATCCTATTCTCTTCTGGCCTATTAAGTTCCTGCTGATAGCCTAACGTGGGTTCCTGTGTAGGTTACAATCCTTTTTTCCCTTGCTGCTTTTAGGATTCTCTTTGTCTTTGATTTTTGACAGTTTCATTATAATGTGTCTTAGAGAAGATTGATTTGGATTGTAATAATGGGGTGATCCATTAGCTTCATGACCTTGAACATCCAAATCTCTTCCCAGGTTTGGGAAGTCCTCAGACATTATTTCTTTAAATAAGCTTTCTGCCCTCTTTTCCTTCTGCAACTCCAATGATCTGAATATTGTTTCTTTTGGTGGTATCCCATAGATCATGTAGGCTTTCTTCACTCTTTTTCATTATTCTCCTGTAAGTGGGTTATCTGTCTTATGTTTGTGTTTCCTCAAAGCTCCTATTCTCTAACTCACTGATTCTTCTACTTGATCTATTCTGCTGTTGATGTTCTCTATTGAATTTTACATTTCATTCACTGATACCTTTTGTTGCTCCTATAAATTCTGGAGCTTTCTCTGACCTTACATGGATACACCTACTCCATGCTTCTTGCTCCTTCTTGTGGCAGAATTATTAAGCTTGTACATCTCCTCTCGATCCCACTCCAATGTGTCCAAATTTGTATTTTTTTTTCTCCAACAGAGGGCTATAACTTCTCTTCTGAAAACCTAGACTTCCACAAAGTCTCTCTCATCTATTGGTGTCTGCCCAAGTCAGTGATTCCCAGGTGCTCCCAGACTGCAGCTGAGAGGGGCTGAAGCCAGTTTACAGGCTCCTGTCAGTTCCACAGCCCATACTGAAGTCTGTGTGCCTATTACCTGATGCAAAGGTGGGCAAGACTCCTCCTGGGTCCCTTAGTGTATGGTGCTGGATTCCACAACTCCCACAGAGGTACTTGTGTTTGTGGATGGATGACTTAGTTTTGTAGCTGAAGGTGGGGACAAAAAAAAAGATGTCTTATGTGGCCATGATGCTAATGTCACTCCTCTAAGAGGATTCTAATTGGGAAACACTATGTGCATTTCTTGACTTGGAAGGTGGTTACACTGGTGTTTGCAATATACCTTTTGTTAAATGTACATTTTTTATGCATTTATGCTATATTATAAAAATGTAAAAGAATAAAAAGGGTAATGCCAGTGGACTCTAATGTAAAAGAGGTAACATAAGAAATATTTTTTTAAAAAAGATAGTGAATAAAAAATGGTTTCAGACACTAAGTACTTCAGTAATTCAGAATAGGAAAATATCATTGCAGATTGGAGAAACACAGGCAACTTGAGGAAAAAGGTGGTGCTTGAGGCGGAAGTTAACTTTCAAAGATGAGTTCAAAGGGCAACGTGAGGAAATATTTACACGTGATCAAAAACTTGCACATTTGCTCTTGTGGTGGTTATAAAATATGTCCACAAATTCTTTGAGACTATTCTTTTTAAAAAGTGGAGCCTAATTCCTCTCACCTTGAATATGGGCTTAATGTAGTGACTTCCTTCTAATGAAGAGAATAAAGTGGAAGTGACATGTGACTTCAGAGAATAGATCATATAAAGGACTGTGATTTCTTCTTTGCCTTCTCTTGGATTGTCTGCTCTGGGAGAAGACAGCTTCCACATTATGAGGATACTTAAGCTTCTCTGTGGAGAGGCCTATGTGGCGAGAAACTGAGGCCGGCCTGTGGCCACAGACAGTTAGGAACTCAGATTTTCTACCAAAAGCCATGTGAGTGAGCTTGGAAGTGCAGACTCCACCTCCCATCAAATCTTCAGTTGACGTCTCGATTGCTACCTCATGAGAGACCTTGAGCCAGAATCACCCAAATGAGCTACTCCCAAATTTCCTGACTCAGGAAATTATGAAATAATGAATGTTGTTTCTAAGCCACTAAATTTTAGGGTTATTTGTTATATAGCAATAGATAACTAATGCAGTTCTAGAGTCACGGCAGTGGGAATAGAAAGATAGGAGGCATTTCAAGAACAATCAATAGGACTTGGACACTGAAAAAAGATGAAGACAAAGAATGAGTCAAATACAGCTACAAGGTTTTATGCCCAGGCAATTAGGGAAATAGTGGTACCAATAACAAAGAAAATATTGTTAGAAGTAGAAATCTGTTTTGAAGATGTAATATTGTAAATTAGGTTTTGGAATGTAGAAATTAAGATAATAACAAGAATATAGTAAATATCCTATAGATAGTTACAAAATTGGGACAAACACTAGGTAAGATGTAGAGCTGGAATGAGTGCAGTGGAGAATTCAACAAAGAGGTGATATTAACAGTATAAGAATAGTTATCTTTTTTAAAGAAAAGAATTTGAGAGGATCAGAATGTCTAGGTTATTTGAAGCTTATGTCTGAGTACTTAGAGAAAAAAGTAAAAGGAAAATTATTGAAGCAGCTGGAAAAAATAAGGTTGATAATAAAACATAAGGAAGAAAAGTTTTTAGAAAGAAAAACTATTTTCACTTCAAAAACTGGCATAGGGACCTTAAACTCTACAAATGAGAGAGAGAAGAGAGAGTAAAAGAGAGGGAGGGAGCTAATTAGTTTTTTTTTGGGGGGGGCTGGAAATCATAAATTTCTTTTTTTTCCTAATGGGCCACATTGAATGTTCAGGAGAAAGAGGTTAATAATTCAGCAATGAAGGTGAGAGTGAAAGTCCTGAACAGAGAAGATCAAATCAAAATAATCTCTGTGGGAATAGTCATTCCATAACACGATTAAACAAGAACTCCCTTTTGTGATAGTTCTTTCTTAGATTTCAGCATTCAATTATCTTTTAGTGCCAAGATTTGTTTGCATTTTAAAAAAACAACAAATGTAGACATATTTCATTACATAAACATTTGCTATTACAGAATTTATAAACCAGGAATCATTAAAGATGTCATATACTATTAATTTTTGGTTATCAGTATCTTTCTGTTCCAATAAATATGTTCCTCCAAACTGTTATTCACTGCTGAGCTTTGGATCTTTACTTCTGTAGTGTATTTCCCACCTTCAACTCTCAAGCCAGATCAATGTTTATTCCTAAAATCTATTATATTTCTCAGCATTTGAAAACTGGATTTGAGTAATCAGAGAAGCCTTTTGTTACCTTGATTTAGCTCATTAGGAGGACTTTTACTAAAAGGTGGATGACTTTCCAATCTAGTATCACCTTGTTAATATCATCAGTAGGTACTAAAAGCATTGAGTGATTATATCAAACAACCACAGCTACCAGGGTTTCATGTTTTGAGATTTACTCTGCATATTTTCACTAAGTATTTTATCCAACTTTTTTTTATAATTATAGTCCATCTGGTTTGTCGCCCATGTGTTCTCTATTTTCCTCTAAGTTGATTCAAGTCTACTCTCTTTCTCATCTTACTCTCTGTTTTGATCTTTTGCGCCACATGTGGCAACACCTATATTTTTTGCCCATGCCAGATCTCTGCCTCTGTTTATGTTTTGGAAGAGAAATAATTCATGAGAATCATTGATTTGTCTATAATTGAAAACAGAACCACACAAATTTTCCCTCCTAGAGCACTTACTTTAGGGGTTATTTTAAAAGTATGAATCATTTTAAAGAATTTAAAACTATTTTAGTTATAACAAATCAATTTATAAGGCATTTGTTGCATAAGTTAAGGTGATTACTGGTCAAATATATTTAACCCTACATATTAAAATATACATGTACAAAATATAAGATCTATATAAAAAAATCTAAGATATCTGTAATTTTTGAAGACACACTTTGATTTCTCTGAACTAAGAAAATAATATCCTACCGAAATAAAGGATAATTTCACAATTCACAGACTCCTACAAAATAATGGGACAACTCAAGGGAATCATGTAAAAATTCCTTGATAATAAAACACATGTATAACTGACATAAACTGCTTTTCAAAAAATCAAGTAGTATTCCTGAAGTGACAAGCTGTAAAGGGCCTTAACCTTTCTAGCCCAGACTACAAGCAATGGACATGGTTGTATTAAAACTATTTTGACAGACTCAAGGCAATTAAATTCAACATTCTATGTGCTTCCTTTTGGCAAAGCACTTTGCTTGATATTTCCAGTGAATACAAACTAAAACAAAACACATTCACTATCAATAATCTACTGGGAGTGATTAGCTGGTGTGCACAAGTTACATACACAATATAGCAAAACCTAGGACATCCAAGAAAAATATTTTAGGAGTTTAGCATAGGATAGAGACTACAATAGTCATAAATTTTCTCAGTAAAACATACGAATAGGCACAATAAATGAACTATATGTTCACAAACACTGTATATCTGTTTGTGTGTGTGTGCACACATAGACATACCTATACCACAAATAGCCTCCTACCAGTTAAGTCAGGTTTTGCCACCAAAGTGTAGGCAGCCAACTTAGGAAAAGATTGTTTTCAATCTTTTAGAATTTGGAATTGCATATGATGAATTGTGGACCTGTATAAATTTTTTGAAGTTCAGAGTTTCCTCATGTGTGAAATGGGGAGTGTGATGGTTAATTTTATGTCAATTTGTCTTGGCCATGGTGCCTAGATTTTGGTCAAACATTATTCTGGATGTTTCCATGAGAGTGTTTTTGAATGAGATTTACATTTAAATCACTGGACTTTGAGTAAAGCAGAAAGCCCTCCATAATGTGGGTGGGCCTCAGATAATCAGTTGACAGCCTCAAAGAAGAGGTAATTCTGTAGCAGATGGCCTTTGGACTTGAACAGCAACTTTGGCTCTTCAGATCTCCAGCTTGAATGGCTTTGGACTCAAACTGCAACTCCCTCCTGAGTCTCTAGCCTGCCAGTCTCCTCCATCAGACTTTGGACTTGCCAAGCCCCCACAATTGTGTGAGCCAATTCCTTAAAGTAAACCTTTTTATACACACAAACATACACACATCCTATTGGTTGTTTCTCTGGAAAACCTTGACTAATACAGGGAGTATAATAGCATTTACTTCATGAAGCTTTTGGGATGATTAAATGAGTATGTAAATTGTTTGGCAAATAGTATATAATTTAATTATAGCTATCATAAATAGAATCTTTAGAATGATGTTCAGTTAAATTTACTTTGTCTTATACGGTTTCATACTTCCTTATGTAAACATTGGGAACTGCCCAACATCACAAATTAAATTATGACAAACATATGGTGGTGGCTTTGGACTGCATCAACTTAGCTAAGCTAGAACTACGTTTCCCAGCATTCCCTTTCCTGCCTGGTCCTGGGCTGGTACTGACCATAAAAGAAACTTGTACAGTAGGCTCTGAAGACTGGTGGGGCCCCGGGCACTTTGGCAACTCACGCACATTGTTGCTGATATGTTAGGTCACTATGCTGGTGTGGGGCACCAGTTGGACCCACAGTAACTCCATTTTCTGCCTCTTGCCAGATGTCCTCTTTCAGTGTCTTGGGTCTTGTGGAGATCATGGAGAAGAGCACCAGTTTCTCCTGCACGTCAGCCACGGCAATGGTTGGAGGTGGTGAGAGACAGATGAAAACAGGGCTCCAGTTCGTCCTTATGAATTGTTCTCATCTACACCCAGCTTTCCTTCATGACTGCTGGTTTAGCTGACCAGTGGTGACTTCAGGGTTAACACCAGATGCAGAGACAACTGCATTGCATTGACTTCCCTACCAGCTCCCACAATTGTGTAAGGCCTAATTCTCAAAATAAATCCCATATTCTGTATCACTCAGAGTAGCTCTGTTTTCCTGAATAAACCCTGATACATACAGGAATTGGTGCCAGAAGTAGTTCCAGAGGGATATAACCTTATGAATGGGTCCTCTAGCTGGTTCTGGACTATCTGGAATTGGTTCTCCGCTTTCCGTGGGGACACTGGTAATCCATGGTATGCAATTGCAAAACAGTTACTTAAATTGTCACCTATATAATCAAGTGCCTATAGAGGATAAGGTTTTGAGTGAACAAGTAGTCAATGACATAGAATACTTTAGTGAATAGAGAGTATATTGGGGCTTCTCCTACCTCTTAGGTAGGAGAAATTTGAGAATTAAAATAAAGAGGTCAGAGTTTTAAATTATGAGCTCAAAGTCCAGGTTAGGGAGCTGAAAGCTACTATGAGTACCCTAAAAGAAACCCTTATCTCCTCTGGCTGCAAAGCTGAGATTTCTGATAATCAAATCCAAAGTCTAATCCTGTGGGTGGCTGAATTACACCACAAACTGAATTCCCAACCTTGCAAGGTCTCTTCTTTCCTGAAAATTGGGATGGAGACATGTGAACAGACAGACTCCAGTGAAGCTGGGGCCTCAAACCTCTAAATTCTCCCATGCCTCCTTTGCCAGTAGAAGCAGTCCCGCCCCCTTGTTTGGATAGGTCAGTCTCTTTTGCCTGAAGAATTTGTAATGGCTTCAGCTGAGGGAGTTGCCTTGCAAAGAATAGGTGACTCCCTTCAGGATTAACCTCACCAGCATTCACTGCTTCTACATCTATATCCAGATTCAAGTCTAATAGGCTGTAGCAAATGAGGTACAAAACAAGACCTGTGAGGAGGCAGAATATGCCAAAACAATTACGTGATTTTGCAAATTTTATATAGACAGACTCTGGAGAGTACATGTGAGAATAGAACCTATGGGTGCTTGATTACAGTAGCAGGAATAAAACATTGGCTTAGGCCAGATTTACTGATACGAGTTCACAAAGCAGATATTCTGGATTCAATGTGTTAGCTTGAGTATCTCGGTTTGCTTGGTAGGTTGAACATCTGGATTCAAAGATGACCTATACTGAATGATACTGAAGGGTACAAAGCTCCCTGTTACAATGTAGAGCAGGGTTTCTCAACCTTGGCACTTTGGCTGGAAATTTTTTTTTTTTTTTTTGCTGAGGAAGATCTGCTCTGAGCTAACATCTGTGCCCATCTTCCTCTATTTTGTATGTGGGGTGCTGCCACAGCATGGCTTGATGAGCAGTGTGTTGGTCTGCGCCTGGGATTTGAACCCACGAACCCTGGGCCACCAAAGTGGAGCATGTGAACTTAACCACTATGCCACTAGGCCGGCCCCATTTGGTTGGAAATTTTTTTGTTGCAGGGGGCTCTTCTGTGCATTGTAGAATGTTTAGCAGCATCCCTGGCCTCTATACACTAGATGCCAGTAGTTTCTCCGAATGTCACTGGATATTTTTAAGACAAATGTTCCAGGGAGGGGAAGAGGACAAAATCGTCCCCATTTGAGAATCACTAGTGTAGATGAAGTTATCAAAGGCTAGGAAGATTGGAAGGCTAGAGTGGGTTTTTTAATGTGAAACCAGCTCACGCATTGTTCAACTCTGTCCCTCAGGAGGGTCCAGTGGACATTCCCTTCACCAAGACTATGAGAAATGCAGCTACAAGGGTTGCCCCAGTATCCCTTAAGAGCTCTGTAGTGGTTATTCTCTGTGGTACAGAAATGACAGTGGGAACAGCTACCAGGGAACCATGGAACTAGGCTTCCTGAATTCAATGGAAATGATAGGATTCTCAATGGCAAGAAAGATGCCAATGGTAGTGGCATTAAATGCCATTACTGGAATGGGCAGCAGAGCTGAAGTAGTAATCAGAAGAGTCTGATCTGCAGAGATCTTTGGGGTTTGCTAGTTTGATCACTGTGACCATAGAACTGAAGTAGATGGGCAGCCTACGAAAGTCTTATTTGATTTGGAGAAGTAGAAAAGCTCTAGCAGCAATAGAAGACTCTAGGTCTTGTGACTAGCAGTCTGACTTGAATCACTACAAGAGTGTGTCACACACAGCCCTTTAACCAATTCTGAAACTTGAGTCAGTTCACAGACTCAGAGCCCTTTGGGTGAAGGAAGGGCTTGCAGGTTCCTTTGAAGAAGGACCCTGATACACAGCCACATATACTTCCTCCTGGCCTTCCTCTAAGGGACCTGTGAAGAGTTAGCAGGGTGACCATGCAATGAGGAAGGGGAAATCCAGACATTTTCAGGATTACTGGACACTGTTGCCGAAGTGACAAATTCCTGGAGACTCCAAATACCATTGTGGTCCACCAACCAGAGGAGAGGTTTATGTCGGTCAGGTCATCAATGGAGTTTTGTCTTCAGTTATCTCACAGTGGGGCCAGTGTGTCCATAATCCTATCCTGTGGTTATTTCCCTGGTTCTGGGATACATAATTGGAATAGACATATTGAGCAACTAACTGGCAAAATCCCTACATTGGTTCCCTAACCAAAGAAGTGGGAGTACTATGGTAGGGAAGGCCAAGTAGCACTTGACGAAGTACAGTCATGCACTGCATAATGATGTTTTAGTCAATGATGGACCACATATACAACGATGGTCCCACAACATTAGTACCACACAGCCTAGGTGTGTAGTAGACTATACCATCTGGGTTTGTGTAAGCACTGCAGGGGAGGATTAATAACATGTATACATGAGAGAAACCCAGGAAAACCAAGTAACTTGCCAAAATGGTCAAAGCCCTCAGCTTAAACATCATCCTCAGCTAAAGACAAAAGAAGATGTTGAGGTTGGGAAGAGTGTCAGGGACTTCCACAGGAAAGGAAGGCAATTCACAGGTAGGTGAAAAGGAGCAAACATTTGGAAAACAACTGTTTGTTTGGCCACACAGAAACAGAAGAACACAGAGGGGAGCCCAACAAACAGGCTCTTCTAGGTTCCTCCCTGTCTACTACCTAGTTCATGTGATGCTAAGGTGACAGCTCACTTCCTGAGACAGGTTTTTCTGTATGAATTCTTTTAGGCAGTTAAGGGGGAGGTAACAAAAAACTTTCTGAGTCTTTTGTTTCTTAAAAATAATCAGCCTAAAATAATCCTTACATTAAAAAGACACATTTTGGGGTGGTAAATTTTCCCCTTCAGTATACTCTATGACATTCACACAATGACGAAATCACCTAACAACACATTTCTCAGACTGCACCCTGGCTGTAAAGCGATGCATGACTGGACAGTGAGTACAGGAAGGGTAGAATAAATGCTTGATTTTTCCCTTTATTTATCTGTTTTTCAAAAAGAGGTAGTTCCATAGCATCACCAAAGGTGACCAAAGACTTTTTTTCTTCATTTAATATCATTCTGGTCATGAATTTTTAACACATTTGATATGTTTCAATTTACTGCAGACATTCTTTTTGATGTTCAGATTGCCCCCATATGAGCCAGTGGGAGCCTCCTCAAGTTGGCTCCTGGGTCCTTTTGACATGACCCCAGTAATCTTGATACCTTCCTTGCCTTTTGCTACAACAAAGTGTGTTCTAGTCTCATTTTGTACATTGCTATCCCAGATCTGTAAGCAATCATTTCTCTAAGGAGTCCTGGTTTCTTTTAGGATACCTCATTGCAACTGAATTCTGGTCACTGTTTCTAGGTTCTCGTAGTGGAGAGAGCTAGGAAATACACATTTTTAAGAGTAAAACACATCATGAATTCATATACTAATATTTCCAATTCCAATTTAGAATTACAAGTTTTATTTAATTTGAGTTTCTTCTCTCTTATGATGAAAATTTTGGTTCTTAAAGACACTTATATAATTACTCAGTTACTTTATCCTATAAGTTTCAGAGTAAAAATATCAATATTATTTCTAACGATATGACTACTAAAAACAGTTTACGATTTTTTGCATTTCCTTTTATCCTTAGGCTTTATCTCACTAGGGATATATAGTCTAATTACTGTGTGTAATGTCACTTGAAATAATTCACCTGTGTAGTTAAGCAATCAACTTTTTAAGTTCACCTGTTTAATTTTACTTTCAACTTTTAGGTATTGCTTTTTAAATTAAAATTTAATTAAAACTTAAAAAACAATTATACAAACATTTATATAGTTTCAAAGTCAAGCCTAAAAATCTACAAAACAAGGTTCATTCAAAGAAGTCTAGCCTTCATCCTTATCTTCTTCTCTCCACTCACAGATAACCATTTTAATTATTTTTTGGCTACTTTTCTATTTTTTATAAAAAGAATATGTGTGTGTGTGTATGAATGTAGCGTATACATAGCATGTTTGTATATATATGTCTACACACACACACACACACACATACCCCTTACAGGGTAGAATACTATACACACTCTATATTACTTGTGTTTTTTTCACTTAATATATTTTGGATACTGTTCCACGTGCTAGGATTTTGACTGGGATTACACTGAATCTATAGATGGTTGGGGGAGTGTTAACAAATTTATAATATTCTAATCAATTAATATGATCTCTATTTACGTAGGCCTTCTTTAATTACTCAATATCATAGTTTTCACGTAGAAGTCTTACACATCATTTGTTAGATTTATTCCTGGGTATTTGATGTTTTTTAATGCATTGTAAATTTTACTACATTTAAATTTTTATTTTGAAATGTTTGCTGTTGGCATGTAGAAATGCAATTGATTTTTGTATATTCACCTAATAATCTATCAATTATTTTGGACTTTCTACATATACAATTATGATGTCTATGAAGAATGACTGTTTTTCTCCTTCCTTTCCAGTTGCATACCTTTTATTTCTTTTTCTTGCTGTAGTGCACTGATTAGAACTTCTGGTACAAATATTAATAGAAGTGGCAATAGTGGACTTCTTTGTCATCGTCTCAATTTTCAAAGGAAAGTTATTAACATTAAGAATAATGTTTGCTTTAGAATTGATACCTTTATAAAATTAAGGAATTCTATTTCTAGTTTGCTAAGAGATATTCTGAAAAATCATGAATGGAATTAATTTTATCAAATGCTTTTTCTGTATCTATTGAGAAGATCTTATGATTTTTCTCTTTTAATAAGTTAATGTGGTAAATTACACTAATTTATTTTCTAATGTTTTAATAATTTTGCATTCCTAGAATAAAATCAAACTGGTAACAATTTTTTTTGTTAGTTCTTTAATGCTGTTAATAGATGCTTATTATGATTCATCTAACTTTTTTAGTTGTTGTAAAGGGCTGGTCCAAATGGCCTAGCTCACCATTAACTGAAGCAGAAATTATCTTTTTCTCTTAAATTCATTCTAAATACATTTTCTTTCCAGCATTCCACCAAAACTGCTCTTATCATGGTGAAGAAAGACCACCACAGGGTGCCAAACTGAAAGGTCCATTCTCAGTCCTCACCTTACTCAACCAATAAGAAGCATTTTTATAAAATATATTGGTTAAGAATATATTGTCTTTACCCAAACTGTCTGAATTTGAAACCAGGATCTGTCACTTCGTTAGCTATGTGACCCTGAACAAGTTCCTTAACCTCCTTCAGCTCTATCTCCCTCAGCTTTTCTATCTGTAAAATGTAAATGATAATATTATCCACTTTGTAGGGTTGTTGTAAAAACTAATTAAGTACATGTAAGTTGTTTAGAACAAACATGTTATGCACTCTATAAATATCACCTATATTTATTGCTTATTCTCTTTCCGAATTTTTTTTTTTTTTTTTTTTTTTTTTTTTTTTTTTTTTTTTTTTTTTTTTTTTTGTGAGGAGATCGGCCCTGAGCTAACATCCGCCAATCCTCCTCTTTTTTTTTTGCTGAGGAAGACGGCCCTGGGCTAACATCTGTGCCCATCTTCCTCCACTTTATATGGGACGCCGCCACAGCATGGCTTACCAAGCAGTGCGTCGGTGCGCGCCCGGGATCCGAACCAGCGAACCCCGGGCCGCCGCAGCGGAGCGCGCGCACTTAACCGCTTGCGCCACCGGGCCGGCCCCCCGAATTTTTTTTTTTAACCATCCTGTCTAGATGTTTATTTCTCTGGATGTTCTTTCTCGGTCTCTTTCAGTGGAATCTTCATCTCTTCAAACTTTAACTTTTGGAACTCGGTCCCCAAACAGCTTAATTTCTCTATCTAGACTTCCTTTCTACACACTCTCATCCCAAGACTTTAGGAATCAGGTGTATGTTAATGACTCCCAAATTTATAGCTCCTGTTACAACCTCTTCCCTGAACTACAAACTTATGCACCCCACTGACTAGCTGATATCCTGACTTTAATGTCTTTTAGGCAGCTCATACTTAACATGGCCCAAAGCAAACTTTTTTTGATAATCTCCAACCCTTGAAAACCTATTCTAAGTTACCATCATCTTATACTTGGGTTATTAGAGCACTGGGCTACCTTCTTCCTTCTTCTGCCCTTGCCCCTACAGTCTATTCTTCATACAGCAGTCAACTGATCTGCTGAACATTTAAACTTCATCATATCACCTTGCTCAAAGCCCTAAGCCCTCCATAGCTTCCCACCTCATTCAGCATAAAAGCTCAAGTTCATTCTGGGCAGCGGGGAGCAAACATTTTCTTAAAGGGCCAGAGGGCAAATATTTTAGGCTTTGCAGGTCAAACAGATTCTGCTGCAACCATAGGACATTATTATGCTACACCTATATGCAAACAGTATTAAGATTCTAAATTGTCATGTCCAGCAAAAATCATTGTATTTTGTGGAATATGCATAAAATTTACAAAAATATACAATAGTAGTTTTGGTTTATAATGCTTAATATTTTTCATAGTAGTTCAATAAATATTTGCTGAATAAAAATATAAGTACAAGGCCCAGAATTACACATTTTTACAAAAAGACTATGGCAAGGACATTATTTCTTCTGTAAAATGTATCATTTAATAGTGGACTTACTTTAGATTACTGATTCTAATTTCTGCACTTTCAGTAAGTTTCTTTGCTTCTTCTTTCCACCTATTGGCCGCCTTCTGTTGAGTCATTAAGAGATGCCTCAGTTCAACAGTAGAATTTCGATTACTGTCTTCCATCTCTCTCAATTGAACTTCAAATCCATGTTCCTTTACTGAAAATTCATGTTCCATTGTACTGATCTAAGGAATAAAATGAACATAGTATCTTTTTCTTTTCTGTTATTCTAGGAGATATACTGATCAATGACATATACTAAAGGAATTATTCATTATGTTTGTGGCATAGAAATGTTTGGATGAGAAATATATATAAAATTAAGTTTACAATTTGTCTTCACAAATGAAGACATCCTTTATTATAATATAAATTTAGTGAAACCAGAATTATGATAGACTATAATTTTTTGCAACACTTTCCCCAACACCTTAAAATGCCAGCAGCAAAAAAGTATACCATGTAATATAAAACTGCTCTCATTATCTACTTTTACTTTTCTTGCCAGAATCCATGGAAAATGTTCATGCTCTCAGTAACAAAGAGTTAGGTTTTTACTCAAGCCATTTTTTTTTAATGTTTTCTGGTTTGTTATAAAGGATACAACTCAGGAACAGCCAAATGGAAGAGATATATAGGGCAAGGTATAGGATGTAGGGGCTGTGCAGAGCTTCCATGCCCTCTCCAAAAGCGTCACCCTCCCAGCATCTTGATGTGTTCACCAACTCAAAGCTCTTCAAGTCACTTTTGATTTACATACCAAATTTCAGACTGTCTCTCAAAGGGCTTTGTAAAGTCAACGAAAATCATATATAGGAATTCCTTTACCACTTCAATTACAGTATAAGTGAATGATGTATTTTTTTTTTTAGGAAAAAAAGACTATAAATAATGATTTTCAGAACCTCATATGGAAATGTCTTCATTTATTTCTAGGTAATTTATGTCATTATAGTAAAAATACCTTACTGCAGAATGGACATACAAGTAAACACTCTTTGAATACCCTAGAAGCTTTCTCAATTGGGGGTTCATGGAGAGAATTAAGCCCTAAGGCATCCAATGTATGTAATAAATTGCCTTCTCTTGTATGCATTTAGAATGAAACTATCTATCACCATCCTTGAGGCAACTGAGAAAACAGTTACTAGAACAATTTCTTTGGTGTCCTCTCAGGCCATCTTTATCTTGCTAAAGAAATATTATAAAGAATACTTATCTTGTGATATTTTAAAGTAATGTGCTTTAAAAATGGTCACAGCTAACATGGCTTCTAGTAATTCACTAAATATGGCTACTTTCAAACTCAAAAAAGAATTAATAAGGGACTCAACTTTACCAATTCAAAAAACACAGAAAATTCAACAAGAGCAAAATCCACAGCTCATGGAGGAAAACTGCAAATACCTTGCCTCCACTATCTCTGCTAAATGCACCATGCTTCCTAAGACTCTCAACTCTGCTTTCTCAAATAGTACACGAGTAAAAATTTAAGACTTCATAAATACTGGCACTGGAAAAACAACCTTAGATTTATTAATTTTGTATTACTGCTGTGCAAGCTTCCTGAGGCTCCCTGACTCCTGCTTCTATTTTTATAATTTTTGAATTATTGGATTCTGCAAGTTTGGATTTGAATACGCTCCTCCTCCTTCCCTGCTTTGGTCTCCACTTTCTCTAGAGAAACCATCGTTCTGGTATCTTAGGTGGAACAGACTATTTCCGTCTCTGTCTCTCTCTCTCTCACACATACATTAAAAATGGATCTGTGCATCTATATAGTTTTAGAACTCTGCCTGCCTAGCTAACTCCTAATTTCCACGTGGAAAATCTATTTGTAACTGGACCAGTCTTGCTCTAAGGTACTTCATGATAACTTGGTCTCTGTCTACTTCTACAAGCTTGTGTTATGCCACTATTCCCTTCTCTTTCTTTCTGCCACAATGTCTTCTCATTCTTGGGTCATTGTCACATGTTGTTCTCTTTGCCTGGAATGATCTTTCCCCTCCTGCTTATCTTAGTTATTTGTATTCAACTTTTAGAACTCAGCTTAATTATTGCTTCTATAGGGAAATTCTCTTACCGTCTATCTAGACAAAGTCAAGTCCCTCTGTTATAAGCTCTACAATGCCCTATACTTTTCCTAAAGAGCATTTATTAGTTTGTAAATGTATGTTTAAAGTTTGCCCATCTTTAAAGTTTAGTTAAAGTTTGCAAATAATAAGTTTTTAAGGGTGGGGACCATGTCTTTTTTGTTTATTATTACATCTCCAGCAGCTGAAACATAGTAAGGTTGTCAAAACACATCTGTAGACTGAATAAACGACTGCCTTTGGCGTCAAAATTCAGTCTTTAAACAAACCCCAGATCCTTTAGCTGATGCAATTCCAATCATTAAGTTGGACAGGTCTGCAGTGATGTTGGAAGGCTAAGGGCCACAACAACTGGGTCTCCTATAACAAAAATCCCACTGATGATTACACTCAGAATGTGGGTAGGAAAAAAAAATGTGTGGTCTTCCTCCCTTCTTCCTTTGTGCCTTTCCTCTGCAGAGAACTACTTTCATGAGTAGATAGGATTGCTAAAAACTACCTATTTCCTAATTTTATATACTTATGAGGGGTATTTAGATCACAAAGAAATGGAGAGCTTTGGTAGAAAGAAAGGAGGAGTTAGGAAAGGAGAAAGCTAGGGCTGAAAGGAATGCAGTGGCTTTAAGATCAAATGAAAACTTCACACAATAGTTGGTAAGGTTCTTAGCCAAGTGACCTCTTAATATCCAACTGTCTTGATCTTTCTGGCTCCTTTCAGTTTATTTACGGAAGATCACACTCTTTTTCAAGGGGGAGAAAAGCGTAGCAGTAGGTTCCTATGTTGTCAAAGAAGGAATCAGCTACAAAGCAGCAGTTTATCTGACAGCCCTCCTCCTCCATAAAATAGAATTACAGCTATCTAGTTAGTTAAGAGGTTCTGTCCCTTATTTGCCAATGATTCTTCTCTTAAGCTAGATGCCGATTTGGCAAAAAGGGAGCGTTTTTGGTGGGATACATGGGGTAGATAAGCTTTCTGTCATCTTTTTGTTCTCCAAAACATCAGTTATTATCCTGAACTATTAAAGATAGATCAAATGCAGTACCCGATAGGGGAAATTCATTGATTCCCATCTCCCTCATTATAAAAATCAAAAACATATGTATATTGTAAAATAATGGAAAATATAAAAAATTAAAAAGATAAATATAAGATTTCTGCAATCTATAACTCAGAGATAACCACCTCTAACTTCCACATAATTGTTTTTATTTTTGAATTTTTAAATTGAGATTAGTGTATATAGGACTACAACACATATAAATTATATGCATATTTTTTTTCTTATTTTTTAAAAACAGGATATAGCAACATAAATACATTATAAATTATTTGGAAACATGATTTTTAATGATGACATAATACAGTATTTTATAGATGTACCATAATTTAATTGTTCTCTTATTTCTAGATAGGTTTATTCTAATTTATTATTATAAATAATGCTGTAATGAACTTATTTAATTATAAAATATTTTAATTTTTTCTTATGACTAAATTTTAGATGCTAAATGTGTACCATTTTACACTTTCAGCTGCACACTGACTCACACTAATTCTGCAGTTAATTAATAATAAGTTTAAACTTTTAAAAAGTTATTTATTAGCAATTTTTTTTCTTAGGTTGTGAATTCTGTTCATGTCTCATACATATTTTTCTATTGGGTTACAAATACTTTTCTTTTATAGTTTTAAAAGCTCCTCATAAATGAATGGCCTTTGTCTTTTGTCATATTTATTAAAACTATTTCCCCCAGTTATTTCTTTTTTAAACATTTAAAAATAGTTTTAAATATTTAAAAACTTTATATATTTAAATCTATCAATATATTCATTTGCAATTTCTTCCCTTTTTTTGTTTTGCTGAGAAAGTTCTTGCCCGTCTATCAGTTAAATATTCACCTACATTTCCTACTAATGTTTTATAGTATCATTAAGAGTTTTTAGTTATTAATCCATATGAAACATAATATAAAATTTAAAATATAAGATACAGATTTAATATTTTTTCACCAAAGTAGACTGACTTTTTTATTACGCAAATGTTTTAGTATGGGACCTTTCAAGCATACACAAAATAGAAAGAAGATTACAACAAATCCCTATATAACCACCACCCAGCTTCCATAATCACCAAACTCACAGCTGCTCTAGTTTTATCGATACCCCTACCCATTTTCCTCTGCCAAGATTTATGTCTATTCATCACTTTCATATAATGAAATTAATAGACTATAAGCTTTTTTATGTCTGGCTTCTTCGACATTATTTCTGTGAGACTCATTCACTGTTGCTTATAGACATAGTTCATTCTTTTTCATTGCTGTATCTATTCCCTTATATGAATATACTACAATTTATTTATATAATCTCATGTTGATGGACCTTTGAGTTGTTTTCATATGATTAAAACTTCTATGAATATTCTTGTACACATGTTTTGATGAACATAAGCACTCATATCTGTCGGGTATGTAGCCAGGATTATTTGGTATGGTATGTGTGTATGTTCAACTTGAAAAGATACTGCCAAACAGTGGTTGTACCAATTTACAGTTCCAAAAGTATTGTATGAAAGTTTTAGTTGCTTTACATCTTTATCAACACTTGATATTGTTAGTTTATTAAAATTTTAGCCATTCTGGTAGGTGTGCAGTGATACCGCACTATAGTTTTAATTACATTTCTCTGGTATATAATGAAGTTGAACATTATTTCATATATTCTCTTTTATGAAGTGCCTATTTAAGTCTTTTGCAAATTTTTGGAAATGGGGGTATTTTTTTTTTCCTTATTAATTGTTAACTGTTTTTTCTTTATTAATGATTTCTTTATTAATTGGTTAACAGTTTTTACAGTCTGGATATGAGTCCTTTTTTTTGGTTGTATGTATTATAAATATGTTCTTCCACTTTTCACTCGCTTAATGGTGTCTTTTGATGACTGAAAAATCTTAATTTTAATGAACCAATTCATTTATCTTTTCATTATAATTAGTGTTTTTTGTGTTCTGTTTAAGAAATTCTTTCTCATCTAAGGTCATGAAGATTTTCTCCTTGAAGCTCCATTGTTTTATATTTTGCATTTAGGTCTACAAAGTAGGTCAAATTAATTTAAATGTATGGTGTGATATAGGAGTCAAGGTTTATTTATATTTTTATTTTTTTTGGTGAGAAAGATTAGCCCTGAGCTAACATTTGTGCCAGTCTTCCTCTATTTTGTTTGTGGATAGCCACCACAGCATGGCTAATGATTAGAGTAGGTCAGCATCCAGGATCCGAACCAGCAAACCCAGGTAGCTGAAGTGGAAAGCGTGGAACTTTCACCAGTCGGTGATGGGCCGGCCCCTCAAAGTTTATTTTTAAAATATGGACCCAATTGATCTAATATCATTTATTGTAAAGATAATTCTTTCCCTATTGAACTGCAGTGGTGCCTTTGGTGTAAATGAGGTGATTATGAAAAATGAGTTTGTTCATGGACTCTATTTTGTTCCATTGATCAAGTTGACTATTCTTATGTCAATAACATATTGTCTGAATTACTGTAGCCTTATAGCAAGTCTTGATATTTGGCAGTGTGATTCTTCCCCTTTGTTCTTCAAAGATTTCCTATAGACTAAGGCACAAAGTACAAACTACTTTGTACAATATATAAAGTTCTCTTTTTCAGAGTTCAAGCTTTTATAAACAACTACAGTGCTTGATACTTGCAACAGAAGACATTCAATAAATATATGTTGATATGAATTAGGTTGGAATGTGACCTCTTATGAGTCCTCATGGTAACAAAAAACCAAGTGAAACACTAACACTACCACCCCACATCCTTACTATGCAACTGCAAGTTATAGATCTTTATCACAGAGAGTTAACGATACTTTTCACAAAAGTCGCATGAAATGCGGAAAGGCAAGCAACATGTTGATGGGGATACCTGTGCTTCTTGAAACTCCCTTAAACAGGTTATCATGTCCCTATTGCCAAAGCACGTAAGCATTAAAGTTAAAAAGAGGAAAAGGAAAGGGAAAATAAAGGGGAATTTTTTTCTAGAGGAGACTTTTGTCCCTTTTCTTCCTATCATGGAATTTTTAGACTACCTATGACAGGTTCTCAGAGCATACTGATATAGTATCCTCTATACAGCTAGTTTTAGAGTTCAATTTTCGAGAGGCTTTATAGAGGAAGAAGAGAGGATAGCAGTCTGTAAAGTTATCGAATCTATAGTTTTGCTAGCACTGCTTAAATTGCTTTGGCAGGAATATCCGTGTTGGAAAAGAATTTTTTGCGTGTGTGGATAGTGAAAGCAATCATTTTCAAGTATGCTTGCCAAGTTCTACAATACAGAAAAGACTGGTTAACGCTCTGCATTATGATTTAGTGCTATCTGATAAGGCAAAAAACAAAAAAGACTTAAAAATGTTTTACTAGGTCTTCCCAAATATTCTCTACATTTTGGTTTTCACAAGTACACATTTAACTCTACCTACTCTTGAAAATACCTTTAATTTGGCTTTTTTTTGAGCCTCAAGAGCAATCTTCCTTAAATCTTCAATCTCTTTCTGTAATTGTTCATTTTCTTGCTGAAGTTTCAGCCTGTGTTCACTGACAAATCCACAGTTCTCTCTCTCAGACTCCAATATATTTTGAAGTTTCTGAATCATTTCTTGGCAACGTGATATCTCTTCTGAGGAACTGATTAAAAAAACAAAAGAGTTTTTAAACTTAATGATCTGTAATAGAAGTCAAGAAGTCTGTCTATATTTTATAGTACAGACTTTTGTTCTCTTTGTTCTGAGTCGTTTCTCTTCACTGTAGACTTAAACTACATGGTTTCACAATGTTATACCAGGCAAATACATTCAACTTAGCAATCTTAACTAAGAATAGATAAACTGAACTGTTATCACTCACCTAGAAAATCTATGGGAAATTTCTCTCAAATTTTTACTAACATTGAGGACACTGTGTAAAGAAACTGCAAGGGGATAAACTGAAGCTAATGGTAAGGAAGGTGAAGTAGGTAATAATCAAAACTCCTTTACTTCATCAATCAACTCCATAGGAAGACACATTAGCTGACTATATTATTAAATTATAATAAGATCTAATTCATATTTTCCTGTTATATGTCTTAGAAATGCTTTTTATAAATTCTTAGTTCTATAAACTTCTTGTTTTATCACAGTTTAAATAGGTTACATTTCTTGAACTTTCTCAGCTATGGATTATTGGGTGATATAACCTCTAAACATGTATATTGCTTCATAATACTGCTAATATTTAATCCTATCTTTTAAAATTTACATCTTTTCAATCCCACATAATCAAACATTGTGAACATTCCCTGGTCAATAGGTGTCACAGGGAATATATAAGGTCCTTTATTCCCATAACACTTGCAGCTCTTTCTTCTTATCTCGATCTTGGCATATAAAGTCCCTAATGAAATGATGGATCTAGGCCATGATCATCAAAGGATGCCAAAATTAGAAAGATGCTAAGATCAAAAACAACCACACATTATGTGCCTCCAAAGAGAAGTCCAAAATATCACCATCTATAAAAAATTCTTACAAAAAAATGAAAGCTGGATCCGATCAAGCCTCTTGATTTAATTACTAGTTTTTAGGAACTATGTAGGACAGAGAAACAAGGTAAATGATACCACATATTCGTATGTAGGTAGAGGAAACTCTACCATACAAATAACCCAGTTTTTCAACAAACTGTAAGAAAAAAATAGAGAAATGGTGGATACCTACAGTGTGTGTATATATATCCCCATACACACACACACACACACACACACACACACACACACAGACACACCACCTTTTCTTTATCCATTCATCTGTCGACGGACACTTAGATTGTTTCCATATCTTGGCTATTGTGAATAATACTTCAATGAACATGGCAGTAAAGATATCTCTATGAAACAGCGATGTTGTTTCCTTTGGAGATATACCCAGAAATGGCATTGCTGGATCATATGGTAGTTCTCTTTTTAATTTTTTGAGGACCTCCATACTGTTTTCCATAGTGGCCGCACCAATTTATATTCCCACTAACAATGTACAAGGGTTCCCTTTTCTCCACATTCTTGCCACCACTTGTTATCTCTTGTCCTTTTGATAACAGTCATCCTAACAGATATGAGGTGATAGCTCACTGTGGTTTTGATTTGCATTTCCCTAATGATTAGCGATGATGAGCACCTTTTGATATACCTGTTGGCCACTTGTATGTCTCCTTCTGAGAAAAGTCTATTCAGGTCCTTTGCCCATTTTTTAAGCAGTTTATCTTTTTTTTTGTTATTGAGTTGTTCAAGTTCCTTATATATTTTGGATATTAACTCCTTATCAGATGTATTGTTTGCAAATATTTTCTCCTATGCCATAGGTTGTCTCTTCACTCTGTTGATTGTTTTCTTTGCTGTGCAGAAGCTTCTTAGTATGATGTAATCCCACGTGCCTATTTTTGTTTTTGTTGCCTATACTTGTGGGGTCATACCCAAAAAACTCATTGCCAAGACCAATATCAACAAACTTTTTTCCTATATTTTCTTATAATAGTTTCACAGTTTCAGAACTTATAACTAAGTCCTTAATCCATTTTGAGTTGATTTTTGTATATGGTATGAGATAAGGGTCCAATTTCATGCTTATGCATGTGGATATCCAGTTTTCCCAACATCATTTATTGAATAGACTATCCTTTCCCCATTGTGTGTTCTTGGCACCCTTGTAAAAGATCAGTTGACCATAAATGTGTGCATTTATTTCTGGGCTTTCTACTCTGTTCCATTGATCTATATGTCTGTTTTTATGCCAGTACCATACTGTTGATTACCGAAGCTTTGTAATATATTTTGAAATTAGAAGTGTGATGTATCCAGTTTTGTTCTTCTTGCTCAAGACTGCTTTGGCTATCTGGGAATCTTTTAAGATTCATCATGAATTTTAGGATTGTTTTTTCTATTTCTGTGAAAAATGCCATTTGAAATTTGATAGAGATTTTATTGAATCTGAAGATCATTTTGGGTAGTATGGACATTTTAACAATATTATTTCATCCAATTCATGAACATGATATCTTTACATTTATTTGTGACTTTTTCAATTTCTTTTATCAAAGTTTTTTAGTTTTCAGTGTACAGATTTTTTCACTTCCTTGGTTAAATTTATTTTAAGTATTTTATTCTTTTGATGCTATTGTAAATGGGATTGTTAATTTCTTTTTCAGATAATTTGTTGTTAGTGTATAGAAATGCAACTGATTTTAGTATGTTGATTTTGTATCCTGCAGTTTTACTGAATTTATATATTAGTTCTAATTGCTTTTTGGTGGAGTCTTTAGGGTTTTCAATATATAGGATCATATCATCTGCAAACAGAGACAATTTTACTTCTTCCCTTCCAATTTCAATGCATTCTATTTCTTTTTCTCATCTAACTGCTCCAAGTAGCACTTTCAGTACTATGCTGAATAGAAGTGGCAAGAGTGGGCACCCTTGTCTTGTTCCTGATCCTGGAGGAAAAGCTTTTAGCTTTTCACAATTGAGAATGATGTTAGTTGTGGGCTTGTCATATATAGCCTTTACTATGTTGAAGTACATTTCTTCTATATCTAATTTGTTGAGTTTTTATCATGAATGGATGTCGTATTTTGTGAAATGCTTTCCCTGTATCTATTAAGATGATCATATGAGTTTTACCTTCCATTATTTAATGTGGTATATCATATTTACTGGTCTGCATATGTCAAACCATCCTTGCATCTCAAGCATTAATCTCACTTGATCATGGTCTATGATCCTTCTAATGTGCTCTTGAATTTGGTTTGCTAGTATTTTTTGAGGACTTTTGCATCTATGTTCATCAAGGATATTAGCCTGTAATTTTATTTTCTTATAGTGTCTTTGTCTTGCTTTGGTATCAGAGTAATGTTGGGTTTGTAAAATGAGTTTGGAAAGATTCCCTCCTCTTCAATTCTTTGGAAGAGTTTGAGAAGGACTGGCATTAAGTCTTCTTTAAATGTTTGGTAGAATTCACCAGTAAAACCATCTGGTCCTGAGCTTTTCTTTCTTTTTTTTTTCTTGTGAGGAAGATTAGCCCTGAGCTAACACCTATTGCCAATCCTCCTCTTTTTTGCTGGGCTAACATTCGTGCCCATCTTCCTCTACTTTATGTGGGATGCCTGCCACAGCATGGCTTGATGCGCAGTATGTAGGCCTGCACCTGGGATCCAAACCTGTGAACCCCAGGCTGCCAGAAGCGGAGCACACGAACTTAACCACTATGCCACCAGGCCGGTTCTCTGAGCTTTTCTTCGTTGGGAAGTGTCTGATTACTAAAAATCCTCTATGTTTCACCTATGCTTATTCATATTCTAATGGTAATGAACTCCCTTTTCAGCTTTGTTTGTCTGAGAAAGTTTTTCTCTCTCCTTCATTGCTGGGTATAGTCTTCTTGGCTTGTAGTTTTTTTCTTTCAGCACTTTGAATATATCATGCCACTCTCTCTTAGTCTGCAAGGTTTCCTCTGAGAAATCTATCATAGTTTTATGGGGGTGGAAGGAGTCCCTTGTATGTGATGAGTTGCTTTTCTCTTTCTGTTTTCAGATTCTATTTTTTCTTTGACTTTTGGCAATTTGATTATAATGTGTCTACGTGAAGACCTCTTGGTGTTCAGCCTATTTATAGTTCTTTGGGCATCATGGATCTGGATGTTCACTTCCCTCCTCAGATTTGGGAAGTTTTCTGTTATTTATTTTAAAAAACTTTCTATCCTTTTCTCATTTTCTGCTCCTTCTGGGATCTTCATAATGCATATATTGATTAAGATGTCCCATGAGTAATGTTGGTTTTTTTCCCTCTTTTTCTTTCTTTTTTCTTTTTGTTCCTCTGACTGGACGATTTCAAATGACCTATCTTCAAGTTTGCTGACTTTTTCTTCTGCTTGATCAATTCTGTTGTTGAAGCTCTCCACTGAATTTTTCAGTTCAGTCACTATATTCTTCAGCTCCAGGATTTCTATTTGGTTCTTTTTTTTGAAGGGGGTTTCTATTTCTTTGTTAAACTTCTCATTTTGTTCATGTATTATTTCCTGATTTTGTTTAGCTGACTATCTGGTTCTCTTACAGCTCATTGAGTTCATTAAGACAATTATTTTTAATTTTTTGTCAAGCAGTTCATGGGTTTCCATTTCTTCTGGGTCGGTTACTAGAGCTTTATTTCCTTTGGTGGTGTCATGTTTGCCTGATTTTTTGTGGGTATCTGCATTTGAAGGAGACACTCCTCTTCCAGTCTTTACAGACTGGTTTTGGCAGGTAAAGATCTTCTCCTGCCTCTGGGATCATGGTTGAGTGGGGCTAAAACCATATCATGTTGCTGTTGTTGGGTCTGTTGTTGGCAGGCTTGTAGCCAGTGGTGCAGTCAAATGTTGTGTCCAGTGGGTTCCTAATGGTGATCCTGTTGCACCACTCGGCTGGTCCATGGGCAGGCAGGACTGCTTCCAGACTGTGGTAGAGTGAGACTAGATCTGGGTCACAAGACTGCTTCAGGGATCATAGTCAGGTCTGGGGCCAGTGGGCCTGTAATTGGGGGCATCTACAGGCGTGGCTTCCACTGGGTTCCTTGGGTAGACCCCCGGCCATGCGTAATGGCTTCAAACTGTGTAGAGCAGGACTTGATCTATGTCTTGTGGCTTTTGCTGGGTCTGCAGTCAGATCCACGGTTGGCAGGCCTGCTACCAGGGTACAGTCTGGTGTGTTTTCCACTGGGTCCCTGTTAGTGCTCCTGTCAGGTTGCCAGGCTGGTTCCTGGGTGGGCAGGATTGCCTCCAGACCACAGCAGAGTGGAACTGGAGCTGGGTCACGGGACTGCTTCAGGGACCACAGTCAGGTCTGAAGTTGGCAGGTTTGCCCCTGGGAGCCTCTACAGGTGTGGCTTTTGCCAGGCTCCTTGGTGGAAGGGGCTAGGTGCAGGACTGTGGACAAGCAGGGCTACAGCCAGGTCCACAGGCAGACAGGCATGCTTTGGGTCCACAGATGGAACCATAGTTGGCAAGGCTGCCACTGATGCACAGGCTTGTTTCCTTGGTTTTGGGCTCCCCCAGAGTGTTGCAATCTCCTACCTGGATCCCAAAGCTCCCACAAAGGCACTTTTGCCCATAGATGCCTGTCAAGTATTTGGTTCTGTGGAGGGACACAGGCTGGGGACCTCCTATTCTGCCATATTGCTGACATCACTCCTCCTATTTTATTTTTAAAATATCTATTAAACATATTTTATAACAGAGATTGAGACTTCATGCAATTCAAATAAGTAAGTTTTACTATATTAAATAATACTCTGGGGGGAAAAGGCAGAAAAATATGAAGAACAGATATGCCAGACTATAAGTTTATCATTTTAATAGATAACGTAATAAATAAACATAATTGATTATTCTAGAATATTCAATACCACAGGAAATATAAGTATAAACTGAGTATAAAAGCAATCATTATAAGCAAGCTACTATAACAGCTGCATAATTAGTATGAAAAAAGCAATCTTATGAACATCCTATTTAACTGCCAGAAAGGAGAAATTTAAAATAAGACAGTGTAGTACTGTTAAATCTTTTCTTCCTGAAGAAATCAGTTTTCAAAAATAATCTTGAAAAAAAATTCTATTTGGTGCTAAAAAATTTTTTTCAACATAAGAGGCCTAACAAAAAAAAGTAAAGAATCTATCAAAAATGGTATGAATTCTGAAAATGTTATAGAAAATCCAAAAGAATTACTTACTTTATTTCAAGTTGTTTTATTTTATTTTCTGCTGTCTTAAGTCTTAGCTGAAGATCATCTTTTGAACGCTCAGCAACGAGGCATCTTTGGTGCATTTCTTCCAGTTTTCTGTAATCACTTTCATTTACTCTGCCTTCACGGTAAATCTGCAGAAGAGGCTTATATGTATATTACCTTACAGAAGAAAATTGCTTTAATGCAGTTTAGAAACTGAAATCAATGATGAGAAATAAAAACCCATGATCACGTGCTCATCTGTTCCCATTGTAACATATTAAAACATATCAAAAATTAATTTTGGTTGTTTCACACTTACAAAATAAAAGTCTGAAAACTGACATAAAATAATAATTGCTTTTCTTGAAGCAATTATTAAATTAAATAGTTTTTCTTCAAGCAATTATTAAATTAAATAGTTTTCATGCTCACTGTAAACTATTAAAATAGTTTTAATATTTTAAGAGGAAATGGAAAATAGCTGAAATAAAAAAAAATCTAAATGTCACCACTTAGAGATAACTGCTTTGATTCTTTGATGAACAACTTTCAAACAATTCTATATTCCAATATTCAAAAATACAGACACATGCTGTGGTACGAGGAGTAGAACTGTCTGAAAGCGACTCTAGACTCTCACTCTGGGTTAACTCGACAATGATCCAGCTGGAATGGGGATTTTCCCTCCCCAGCAGGAGTGGTTGTACCCAAGCTCAGCTTCCCATGAGACTCAGCTTCTTCCCACGACACAGAGGCTCTAACATCCCAAGAACTGCAAGGTCTCCAGACGCTAGGTAGCTCACATTTTCAGACAAATCCTACACACACCTACCCCCCATATCCAGACTGCCTGTCCAAGTGTCCTGTGTCTTCTCCCACTGACAAGACTGCTTTATCACTCCTGCTCTATAAAAAGATAGTTTCAGCCCATCAATACTAAAATACTAAATACAGACCTATACCGCAGTCCCAGCAGTACTTCAATGTTAGCATGCTTGTCTGCGGGACAGTGGGAGAACAGGGAGCCCTGCCTTCTCTTTACTCGTTGCCATTAGCTTTGTAAGTTTTACATTTCCCCAATAAAGCCTTTTCCTTAACCTTTGCCATGTGATATTAAAAACTTCATCCCGAACTCCAATGTAGAGCAGGCCGCAATCTAAATGGGATCTATTCCCGGTCTTCCTCAGCAAAAAGAGGATTAGCATGGATGTTAGCTCAGGGCTGATCTTCCTCACAAAAAATAAATAAATAAATAAATAAATAAAATGGGATCTATTCCTATTCCATAACACATGGAAACTCAGAAGGGATGAACTTTGCAGGAGAGTGGTTACCATGAAAAGTCCCACCGTGAACATGACATGTATACTTTTTTTCCCCCACAAATGGGATTACATCCTATGTTCTGCTTTGTAAATTACTCCTTTACCATCCGATGCTGTCATGATCCTTTTAATATCAATAATATAGATATATCACATGCTTTTTACGCTACATGGCTCTTCTTTGAAAATCAAACTCTGACTCCACCATTTACCGTTTTTTAACATTGGGCAAGTTACTCAACCTTTCTATGAAAGTTCCTAATGCAGTACCTAAGACACAGTACATGCTGGATCAAATGTAGTCTCCCCTTTTTCCCCAAGGCATTTTAAAAGAGTGGGATATTTACTGCTAATAAAAAAGTTATCTAAGTAAGAAATAAATTTTAAACTATAGATGTCACATAATATTTTTTCTCAAATATTATTGAGCTAAATATTTTTCCTAACCATGAAATACAAATCTATACTTTTAAAAGGTAAAAATCACAGCAATGTTTTAATTTTCTGGTTATATATACTTCTTATATTTATAGATGGCCTAAATCCAGCAAGACTTGGCATCAAAATTTAAAAAGAGAAGAAAGACAAAATAAAATTGACTATTGGGATGAAGTTTAAGCAGGAATATAGCTACTTCATAAAATTTATACCTTTAAGTAAAAAGTCCAAATAATGTGGTCACTCTCATAAAGAAATGTATGCAGGCAATACCAGTATTTAAATGCAGATTGTGAACACATGCCAACGAAATAACAACACTCACCAGGAGAATACTTATAATATAGGGGTTGCTAGTAGATAGTGTGATGAAAGCAGACAGTAATGTTGAATATTTGCAGTTGGGTTTTAGGTAGTTATTTTTTCCTTTTTCTTCTTACCTTGTCTAGTTCTTCTTCCACTGCTTTTTTCTCCCTAATGGCTCGTTCAATTTGGCCTTGTTTTTCGGCACACTCCTATAAATTCAAGTCATATTGTAAATAAATATATTTGTAAAACCTTAGGAAAAATGGGAAAAAAATGGAGAAGTAAAATGATTTGTTCATAACAGGAATACCACACTTTATCAATACAGCAAGACCATATTGATTATAAACAAAAAAAAGCTCAATCTTCAAAGAGCTACCTATCCCAGGATTTCAGAAATTGCCTTCAGTGCAGAGTGCCACGGAGTTCTATGTAAACACACTAGGTGGGTGACAGAGGCTGAGGGATTCCAGCGAGATAAAAATAACTGAGACCCCTTTCTCATATTACAGTCTTTCATTGCATGTACTTTGATCACATATTTAAAAGGGAACATAGAAATGGACAGTGGCACAACACCATGAGGATAACCTGGGGCATAAAAAGGCACATGGGTATATAAATTCTAAAATAGATAATTTTTTTTTTGCATAACTTATAAACAGCCAACGGACATAGTAAAAAATGTTTTATTAGCATAAACATAAAACATTTCTACTCAAAAAATTTTAACCAGTAAAACTGAGCAAGCATATCAATTAACCAATAAAATTTAATATTTTGCAAATGAGACTAAAACTAAAAACAATCATTATAATGACTGGCTTTTCACAGTTATTTGTTTTTATCTATCTATTCATTTTTGAGAATGGATGTGGTTATTTTCTACTAATTGCAAATTATGCTTTGGATGAACCTGCTTTGCTGACAGTATACTAATATTCAATTATCTTTAACATTATTTTATAGAAGTACTGTATATCAGTGTTTTTAAATTTTAAAATAAGCTTCTAAATTGTGACTCAAAATTCATTAACTCTGATTATAATGATCTTTAACCCTATGTTACAAATCAGATGATTAATCTAAATTTATTATCTTTTATTAAGATAGAACTGTATAAGAAATGCAACTTTAATGTTCCATACATGTTCATATAGTAAGTTGCTAATCTATGAAAAAGCAGTTTCGTGGTGTGACATTTGAGATTTCTCCTATGTTCATAACTCATTTGTGTGATTTTTTTGTTGTTTTCATTTTATTGAGGTCATAATAGTTTATAACATTGTGAAATTTCAGTTGTACATTATTATTTGTCAGTCACCATACAAATGTGCCACTTTAACCCTTATGCCCACCCCCCAACCCCCTTTCCCTCTGGTAACCACCAATTTGTTCTCTTTGTCCATGTGTTAGATTATCTTCCACACATGAGTGAAAACACATGGTGTTTGTCTTTCTGTCTGGCTTATTTCACTTAACATAATACCCTCAAGGCCCATCCATGTTGTTGTGAACAGGACGATTTTGTCTTTTTTTATGGCTGAGTAATATTCCATTGTATACATATACCACATCTTCTCTACCCAATCATCAGTCGATGGGCACTTGGGTTGCTTCCACGTCTTGGCTATTGTGAACAATGCTGCAATGAAAATAGGGGTGCATAGGTCTCTTTGAATTGTTGATTTCAAGTTCTTTGGATAAATACCCAGTAGTGGGATAACTGGGTAGTATGGTACTTCTATTTTTAATTTTTTGAGAAATCTTCACACTGAGAAATTTCCACAGTGGCTGCACCAGTTTGCATTCTCACCAGCAGTGTATGAGGGTTCCCTTTTCTCCACATCTTCTCCAACATTTGTTATTTTTTGTCTTGGTAATTATAGCCATTCTAACAGGTGTAAGGTGATAGCTTACTGTAGTTTTGATTTGCATTTCTCTGATGATTAGTGATGCTGAACATCTTTTCATGGGCCTATTGGCCATCTGTATGTCTTCTTTGGAAAAATGTCTATTCATATCCTCTGCCCATTTTTTGATCGGGTTGTTTGATGTTTTTGTTGTTGAGCTGTATGAGTTCTTTATATATTTTGGAGATTAACGCATTGTCAGATATATGATTTGCAAATATTTTCTCCCAGTTGGTGGGCTGTCTTCTTGTTTTGTTCCTGGTTTCCTTTGCGTTGCAGAAGCTCTTTAGTCTGATGAAGTCTCACTTGCTTATTTTTTCTTTTGTTTCCCATGCCCAAGTAGACATGGTATTCGAAAAGATCCTTCTAAGACTGAGGTTAAAGAGTATACTGCCTGTATTTTCTTCTAGGAGGTCTGTGGTTTCAGGTCTTACTTTCAAGTCTTTGATCTATTTTGAGTTAATTTTTGTGTATGGCAAGAGAGAATGGTCTACTTTCATTTTTTGCATGTGGCTGTCCAGTTTTCCGAAAACCATTTATTGAAGAGACTTTCCTTTCTCCATTGTATGTTCTTAGCTCCTTTGCTGAAGATTAGCTTTCTGTAGATGTGTGGGTTGTTTTTTTTTGTGAGGAAGATCAGCCCTGAGCTAATATCCATGCCAATCCTCCTCTTTTTGCTGAGGAAGACCGGCCCTGAGCTAACATCTATTGCCAGTCCTCTTCCTTTTTCTCCACAAAGTCCCAGTAGATAGGTGTATGTCACAGTTGCACATCCTTCTAGTTGCTGTATATGGGATGCCGCCTCAGCATGGCCAGACGAGCGGTGCATCGGTGCACGCCCGGGATCCGAACCCAGGCCGCCAGTAGTGGAGCGTGCGCACTTAACAGCTAAGCCATGGGGCTGGCCCCAGATGTGTGGTTTTATTTCTGGGTTTAAATTCTGTTCTATTGATCTGTGTGTCTGTTTTTATAGCAGTACCATGCTGTTTTGATTACTATAGCTTTGTAGCATATTTTGAAGTCAGGTATTGTGATGCCTCCAGCTTTGTTCTTTTTTCTCAGCATTTCTTTAGCTATTTGGGATCTTTTGTTGCCCCTATGAGTTTTAGGATTCTTTGTTCTATTTCCATGAAGAATGTAATTGGGATTCTGATTGGGATTGCATTGAATCTGTAGATTGCTTTAGGTAGCATGGACATTTTAGTCATATTCACTCTTTTAATCCATGTGCATGGAATATCTTTCCATTTCTTTATGTCATCATCGATTTCTTTCAATAATGTCTTATAGTTTTCATTGTACAGGTCTTTCACCTCCTTGGTTAAATTTATTCCTACATATTTTATTCTTTTTGTTGTGGTTGTAAATGGGATTATATTCTTGAGTTCTCTATTAGTTTGTTACTTTAGTATAGAAATGCAATTGATTTTTCTAAGTTAATTTCATACCCTGCAAATTTGCTGTAGTTGTTGATTATTTCTAATAGTTTTCCGATGGATTCTTTAGGGTTTTCTATATATAAAATCATGTTGTCTGCAAACAGTGAGAGTTTCACGTCTTCACTGCCTACTTGGATTTCTTTTATTCCTTTTTCTTGCTTAATTGCTCTGGCCAAAACCACCAGTACTATGTTGAGTAAGAGTGGTGAGAGTGGGCACCCTTGTCTTGTTCCTGTTCTCAGAAGGATGGCTTTCAGTTTTTCCCCATTGAGTATGATGTTGGTTGTGGGTTTTTATATATGGCTTTTATTATGTTGAGATACTTTTCTTCTATACCCATTTTGTGGAGAGTTTTTATCACAAATGGATGTTGGATCTTGTCAGATGCTTTCTCTGTGTCTATTGAGATGATCATGTGGTTCTTATTCTTCATTTTGTTAATGTAGTGTATCACACTGATTGATTTGTGGATGTTGAACCATCCCTGCACCCCTGGAATAAATCCCACTTGATCATGGTGTATGATCCTTTTAATGAATTGCTGTATTTGGTGTGCCAATATTTTGTTGAGGATTTTTGCATCTATGTTCATTAGCGATATTGGCCTATAATTTTCCTTCTTTGTGTTGTCCTCGTCTGGTATTAGTATCAGGGTAACGTTGACCTCATAGAACGAGTTAGGAAGCATTCTGTCTTTTTCGATTTTTTGTAATAGTTTGAGAAGGATAGGTATTAAATCTTCTTTAAATGTTTGGTAAAATTCTCCAGAGAAGCCATCTTGTCCTAGACACTTGCTTTTTGGGAGGTTTTTGATTACTGTTTCAATCTCTTTACTTGTGATTGGTCTATTCAGATTCTCTATTTCTTCTTGATTCAGATTTGGGAGGTTGTATGAGTCTAAGAATTTATCCATTTCTTCTAGATTGCCCAATTTGTTGGCATATAGTTTTTCATAGTATTCTCTTATAATCCTTTGTATTTCTGTGGTTTCTATTGTGATTTCTGCTCTTTCATTTCTAATTTTATTTGAGCCTTTTCTCTTTTTTTCTTAGTGAGTCTGGCTAAGGGATTGTCAATTTTGTTTATCTTCTTAAAGAACCAGCTCTTAGTTTCATTGATCCTTTTACTGATTTTTTGGTTTGAATTTCATATATTTCTGCTCTAATTTTTATGATATCCCTCCTTCTGCTGACTTTGGGCTTTGTTTGTTCTTCTTTTTCTAATTCTGTTAGGTGTAGTTTAAGATTGCTTATTTGAGGTTTTTCTTGTTTGTTAAGGTGGGCCTGTATTGCTATGAATTTCCCTCTTAGGATCGCTTTCGCTGCATCCCATATGAGTTGGTATGGTGTATTTTCATTTGTCTCCAGATATTTTCTGATTTTTCCTTTAATTTCTTCAATGATCCATTGGCTGTTCAGTAGCATGTTGTTTAGTCTCCACATATTCGTCACTTTCCCAGCTTTTTTTCTTGTAGTTGATTTCTAGCTTCATAGTATTATGGTCAAAAAAGATGCTTGATATGACTTCAATCTTCTCAAATTCTTTGAGGCTTGCCTTGTTTCGCAACATATGGTCTATCCTTGAATGTTCCATGTGCACTTAAGAAGAATGTGTATTCTGCTGTTTTTGGATAGAGTCTTTGGATCTATTAAGTCTGTCTGGTCTAGTTTTTCATTTAATTCCATTATTTCCTTGTTGACTTTCTGTCTGGATGATCAATCCATTGATGGAAGTGGGATCTTAAGGTCACCTACTATTATTCTGTTGTTGTTAATATCTTCTTTTAGGTTTGTTAATAGTTGCTTTATGTACTTTGGTGCTCCTGTGTTCGGTGCATATATACTTATAAGTGTTATGTCTTCTTGGTGCAGTGTGCCTTTTATCATTATATACTGCCCCTCTTTGTCTTTCATTGCCTGTTTTATCTTGAAGTCTACTTTGTCTGATATAAGTCTGGCAACACCTGCTTTCTTTTGTTTGCCATTAGCTTGGAGTATCGTCTTCCATCCCTTCACTCTGAGCCTGTGTTTGTCTTTAGAGCTAAGATGTGTTTCCTGGAGGCAACATATTGTTGGGTCTTGTTTTTTAATCTATCCAGCCCACTCTGTGTCTTCTGATTGGGGAATTCAATCCATTTACATTTAGAGTGATTATTGATATATGAGGGCTTAATGCTGCCATTTTATCACTCATTTTCCAGTTGTTCTGTATTTCACTTGTTTCTCGTCCCATGTATTCAGAACTACCAATTCAGTTTGGTAGTTCTCTATGAAGGTTTTCTCTTTATTTACCATTTGTGTCTCTGTTCTGGTTATCTGTTTAGTGGTTACCATGAGGTGTGTATAAATAATCTTATAGATGAGATAGTCCATTTTCTGATAGCCTCTTATTTCCTTAGTCTAAGCCAATTCCATCCATTTCCTCGTCCCCTTCTAAGTTATTGTCACCACTTATTCCATCTTGTGTTGTGAGTTTGTGGTTAAAATGACGAGATTATATTTATTTTTGATGTTTTCCTTCCCTTTATCTTTAATGTTATAATTAAGTGTTTGCTAACTTGTTCTGATAAAGAGCTGCAATTTTCTGATTTTGTTTGCCTATTGATTTCCTTGCTCAAGACTTTGTAAACCCTTTCTTTTTTTTTTTCAGATATGACGGCCTTCTTGTAGGATGTGTCTCATGGCAATGAACTCCCTTAGCATTTGTTTATCTCAGAAAGTTTTTATTTCTCCATCACATCTAAAGGACATTTTCGTCGGACAGAGTATTCTTGGCTGAAAGTTTTTGTCTTTCAGCATTTTGAGTGTATCATTCCACTCTCTCCTAGCCTGTAAGATATCTGCTGAGAAATCTGCTGAAAGCCTGATGGGGCTCCTTTGTAAGTTATTTTCTTCTGCCTTGCTGCCCTTAATGTTTTTTCTTCGTCATTGACTTTTGTCAGTTTTACTACCATATATATGCCTTGGAGAAGGCCTTTTTACATTGATATAATTAGGACTTCTATTGGCTTCATTTACTTGTATTTCCAGCTCCTTCCCCAGGTTTAGGAAGTTCTCAGCTATTATTTCTTTGAACTAGCTTTCTGCTCCATTCTCCATCCCTTCTCCCTCTGGAATACCTATAATCCTTATGTTGCATTTCCTAATTGAGTTGGATATTTCTCAGAGAATTTCTTCATTTCTTTTTAGTCTTAGGTCTCTCTCCTCCTCCATCTGAAGCATTTCTATATTTCTGTCCTACAGACTGCTAATTCTGTCCTCTATAAAATCAGCTCTGTTATTCAGGGAGTCCAGATTTTTCTTTATCTCATCTGTTGTGTTTTTCATCTCCAATGTTTCTGATTGGTTTTTCTTTATAATTTCATTCTCTTTCATGAAGAATTCCCTCTGTTCATTAATTTTGTTCCTGATTTCATTGAACTGTCTATCTGTAATTTCTTGTAACACATTGAGTTTTCTTATGATAGTTATTTTGAATTCTCTGTGAATTAGATTGTAAATTTCTGTGCCTTCAGGATTGATATCTGGGTGCTTGTCGTTTTCATACTGGACTGAAGTATTAATATATTTCTTCATACTATTAGATGGCATGGATTTGTGCCTTCCCAAAGGATAGTATTTGGTTGCAGATTCTGCCTAATGCCACTCGGGGGAAGTCAGGAGCTGTGTATTCTGAGCCCATTGCGATCCATGGCATCTGTGGCTGTCCTTTGGAATCTATGCTGACAGAGCCCATCTGTGATTGCCTGTTCGCTCACTTGGTTGCAGCTGCTGCTTTTCTAATGTATGCATGGGCTCTCTGGCTGACTGGCTGAGCTGGAGCAGCTGGCAGGGGGAAGGGTGCTGTCTTCACATGTGCGATCCCCAGGGTGTTCTCGTGCTTCCCTTGCTATTTGCTCTCCTGGGGTGCTGGCTTGATGAAGACACCCCCGTAATAGCTTAGCCTCCTCTGTGTGTAGGTTTCCCATGAGCTGTGAGGGAACCTGGAGACCGAAGGCATTTTTGTAGAGAGCCGCCCCTCCCCCTTCTTTTCTCAGAGCCAGATGCAGTCCTGTGCCCTGGGCCACTGTGGAAGAGGGAGAGGAGATGGGGGAGGGAGAGGAGATCCCCTTACTTCTTTCCACTTCCTCCTGGGGGTCCAGCACCTCCACCTTCAGACATATGGGTGCATGGGTCTCTCAGATGTCTTTTGTGTCGTATGAATGTCCTTTATTGGTCCTTTTCATTGTATCTTGTGGAAGAGTCTAAGGGAAGAGCTCACTCTGCCATGATGCTGATGTCACCCCTAAATCCCATGTGATTTTTTTAATAGACTAATTTTTAGAGCCGTTTTAGGTTCACAGAAAAATTGAGTTGAAACTACAGATTTCCCCTATACTTCCCACCCCCATACATGCATAGCCTCCCTATTATCAACACCCCCCACTGTAGTGGTATATTTGTTGCAACTGATGAACCTATATCGACACAGTAGTGTCATTGAAAGTCCATAGTTTACATTAGAGTTCACTCTTGGTGTTGTACACTCTATGGGTTTGGACAAATTTATAATGACATGTATCCACCATTACAGAAGTATACAGAGTAGTTTCATTGTCCTAAAAATCCTCTGTGCTTCACCTATGCCTATTAATCACTCTCTCCTCCTAAACTTCTGGTAACCATTGATCTTTTTACTGTCTCCACAGTTTTGCCTTTTCTAGAATGTCACACAGGTGGAATCATACAGTATGTAGCCTATTCAGACTAGCTTCTTTCACTTAGTAATATACATTTTGGTTTCCTTCATGTCTTTTCATGGCTTGATAGCTCATTTCTTTTTAGTGCTGAATAATATTCCACTTTCAGGACATACTACAGTTTATTTACCCATTCACCTATTAAAGGACATCTTGGTTGCTTCCAAGTTTTGGCAATTATGAAAAAAACTTGCTATAAACATTCATGCAAAGGTTTCATGTGGACTTAAGTTTCCAACTTCTTCAGGTAAATACAGAGGAATGCAATTGTTGGGTCGTATGGTAAGAGTATATTTAGTTTTGTAATAAACCACCAAACTGCCTTCAAAAAAAGTGGCTATACCATTTTTGCATTCCCACCAGCAATGAATAAGAGTTCCTGTTGCTCTACATCTTTGCCAGTATTTGGTGGTGTCAGCGTTCTGGATTTTGGCCACTGTAATAGGTGTATCTGCCACATATTTGGTGTAATGAGTGGTATGTCATTATTGTTTTAATTTCATTTCCCTAGTGACATATGATATGGAGTATCTTTTCATATGCTTATTTGCCATCTGTATAACTTCTTTGGGGAGGTGTCTATTAAGGAATTTGGTCCATTTTTTAATCAAGTTGTTTGTTTTCTTACTGTTGAGTTTTAAGAGTTCTTAGTATATTTTGGATAGCAGTCCTTTATCAGATATGTCTTTTGAAAATATTTTCTCCCAATCTATGGTTTGAATTTTCATTCTCTTGAGAGTGTCTTTTGCAGAGCAGAAAATTTTAATTTTAATGAAGTCCAACTTATCAATTTTTTCTTTCAGGGATCATGTGTTTGGTTTTGTATCTAAAAGGTCAGTGCCAAGCCAAGATCATCTAGATTTTCTCCTATATTATCTTCTAGAAGTTTTATAGCCTTGTGCTTTGTATTTAGGTCTGTGACTCATTTTGAGTTAATTTTTTGTGAAGGGTGTAAGGTCTGTGTCTAGCTTCATTTTTTTTTTTATGTAGATGTCTAATTATTCTAGCACCAATTGTCAAAAAGACTGTCTTTCTTCCATTGTATTGCGTTCGCTCCTTTGTCAAAGATCAGTTGACTATATTTATGTGGGTCTATTTCTGGGTTCTATATTCTGTTCCATTGATCTATTTGTCTGTTCTTTCACCAGTACCACACTGTCTTGATTACTACAGCTTTATAGTAAGACTTGAGGTCTGGTATTGTCAGTCTTCTGACTTTGTTCTTCTCCTTCCTATTTTGTTGGCTATCCTGGATCTTTTGTCTCTCCATATAAACTTTAGAATCAGTTTGTCAACATCAACACAATAACTTGCTGGGATTTTGATTTGGATTGCACTGAATCTATAGATCAAGTTGGGAAGATCTGACATCTTGACTATATTGAGTCTTCCTAACCATAAACATGGACTCTCTTATTTAGTTCTTTGATATTTTTCATCAGTTTTGGAGTTTTCTTCATACAGATCTTGTACATTTTGTTAGACTCATTCCTAAGTATTTAATTTTTTGGGGTGCTAGTGTAAATGGCATTGTATTTTTAATTTCAAATTCCACTTGTTGGCCTGGCCTGGTGGTGTAGCAGTTAAGCTTGCGCGCTCCGCTTCGGTGGCCTGGGGTTCGCAGGTTCGGATCCTGGGTGCAGACCGATGCACCACTTGTCAAGCCATGCCATGGCGGTGCCACATATAAAGTAGAAGAAGATGGGCATGGATGTTAGCCCAGGGCCAATCTTCCTCAGCACAAAAAGAGGAGGATAGGCATCAGATGTTAGCTCAGGGCTAATCTTCCTCACCAAAAAAAAAAATTCCACTTGTTCATTGCTGGTATATAGGAAAACAACTGACTTTTGTATATTACCTTTGTATCCCGCAACCTTGCTATAATCACTCTTTGTGCGTGTGTGTGTGCACATGTGTGAGGAAGATTTGCCCTGAGTTAACATCTGATGCCAATCCTCCTCTTTTTGCAGAGAAAGACTGGCCCTGGGCTAACATCTGTCACCATCTTCCTCTATTTTGTATGTGGGACACTGCCATAGCATGGTTTGATAAGCAGTGTGTAGGTCTGTGCCCAGGATCCGAACCTGCGAACCCTGGGCCGCCGAAGCGGAGCATACGAACTTGACCACTATGCTACCAGGCCAGGCCCTATAACCACTCTTTTGTTCCAGGGTTTTTTTTGTTGATTCTTTTGGTTTTCTACATAGACAGTTATGTCATCTGCAAACAAATTTCTTCCTTCCTAATCTGTATAACTTTATTTCCTTTTTCTTCCTATCAAATTGCATTAGCTAGTACTTCCAGTATCATGCTGAAAAGCAGTGGTGAGAGGGGATGTCCTTGCCTTGTTCCTAATTTTAGTGGGAAAGCTTTCCGTTTCATAGCTGTAAGTTTCTTCTTTTTGGTGATGAAGACTGACCCTATGCTAATGTCCATTGCCAATCTTCTTCTTTTTGCTCAGGAAGATCAGCCCTGAACTAATATCTGTGCCCATCTTCCTCTATTTTGTACATGGGATGCTGCCACAGCATGGCTTGATGAGTGGTATGTAGGTCTGCGCCTGGTATCCGAACCCGCAAACCCCAGGCCGCCAAAGTAGAGCGTGTGAACTTAATCACTACGCCACCAGGCTGGCCCTTCACCGCTGTAGGTTTTTTGTACATATTCTTTTCAAGTTGAGGAAGTTCTCCTCTGTTCCTAGTTTACGGAGAGTTTTTATCATGAATAGGTGTTGGATTTTGTCAAATGCTTTTTCTGCATTTATTGATATGATTCCTATATGATTTTTAATGTAGACATTAATAACAAGGTTGGATCACACTTCTGGGTCTGGCAAGTGGCACATAAAGAAAGGTATGTTATAAATATGCTATACAACTGTCTCCACCCAATCCACCATTTCAGTGCCAAATGATGATGGCTGAAAGAATATTTGGTTAACCTGAGATAAAGTTAAAATGAGAAAAGTTGAAACTCTTATAGATAAATATACTAATTCTATTAGAAAGCACTATAATACTAAAGCAAAGATTTAAAATTACTATTAAAAGGCTTTCATGGATATTTGCTATTAATTACCACCAATATTCCTTGCCCTTTTGGGCAAGATATGATCAAATGGTATTAGATATTTTTTCAAGTACTCATGGAGTATTTCTAAAATCTAACCCAATAATGTACCATAAAAGAAGTCTCAATAAATATTAAGAATCAATATCATGTAGACTATATCTGTGGTCCCTATTCAACCAGGTTAGAAATCAATAATAAAAATATGTCTAAATACCCATGTATTTGGAAATTCAAAATTAGACTTCTAAAAAGTTCATGAATCAAAAAACGATCATAATGAATGTTTCATTTTACTTGTATAAATTTGGGCATTTATAACCACTCTTCTTCCTCATTTGCTATAGATTAACAGCAATCTCTGCTTCTTGGCAGAATGAAAACCTTCAATATTTTTAAGAGAAACCATAACTTGTAGGAGGAAAATAAAGGCTGTGTGTGTTGCTCTCCAAAGGGAGTTACGTGGCTTGAGATAGACTGGCTCTGGCCTTTTCTTAAACCTACTGAAAAAATCTGCACACTAACCTAAAATAAAAGTTTTTCTCCTTCTTACAAGCATAACTTTAGTTTTAGGTTAGGTGAAGCATGCTTAACTTCCCTCCTCGACTTCATTTTTATAGCATAGGTGATAAAATTGGTACTTAAGAAAAGAAATCAATAGCCCACATCCGGTTATTATGCCTCAAACTGTAGCTTGAGTTTCCTGAGAAAATCTACTTTTTAAAGTAGTTGAACCATGTCTTCCTTCAAACAAATTTCTAAATGCTTAATATTTCAAACACTTTTCAATTAGTCAGTATGGTTTTCCCCCGGAATCAACATGACATCAGATAATATTTAATATCTTTAGAAAAATTCACTTAGCTATGAATTATCATCATTTTACTATAAATCCTAAGAAATAGCTTTTGTAGTAATTTGAAATGATAATTTTTTACTATAAAGTGAGTTTATATAGCTCTGGTTGTTACATGGCTGAGAGTTATTTTTAAAAGTCCCTGCAGGTCTTATACAGTACACAGTCCTTTGAGAAAACAGAAAGAAATAACATTCTTGTCCTTCTAGATTTATAATCCATTAAATGATCCTGGACTGGGGTAGGACCCTTCTTCAAAGCTGTGAATCTTTTGATAGCTAAATCAGTCCATGTAAGAGAACAAGCCAAATAGCAAGGTGATAGAAGAGGAAGTAAAACTGAAAAAAAACAAAGAATTAGACATGACTAATTGGCCACAGCGCATCCCATTAATTTTACCTAATGTTCCTACAATGTTAAAACAAAAGACATTAAACAAACAAAAAGTAACACTGTTTCTTGTTCTATTACTCTCATGACTTATATACAATGACTAAGGTCCCATTATATACAATACAGACTTTGTAGAATGTGGATAAGATGTGATCTTTCTTTCAGAGGTGTCTAAACATCAGTCAATAAACATTTATTAAAAAACATACTGTGTAAAACGCTGTACTAGGCAATGGGGAAAATAAAAGAAGGCATAAGACTCTGCTATTTTGAGGTACTTAGAATCTAATTGGAAAGGACAAGATTTTCATGAGGTGAAAGACAGAGGGAGGGTGGGAGAGGAGAGAAAGAAAGAAAGAGAGAGAGAGAGAGAGAGAGAGAGAGAGAGAGAGAGAGAGAGACAGAATTCATGCCAAATTTTGTAATAAGGATTAAAAGTGATGTGGATTCAAGAAAAGATAAGAGTTTGTGAAGTTGAAAATATCTTACCAACCTCTGGAAATTCTTGTACTTTTATGCCCCTGTAAGCAAGGTTATTAAATTCCATTTCATCAAATCTTCAAGTTAAATTCATATATTTAATCCCACTTCTAGTTATGCAGTACTCTTTTCCTCTCCTCTCTTTGCCTACTCATCCTTCAGTACTCATTGTTTTGGGGAAGCTTGTCTTTCTTCCTTCTTACTGCCACATGTACTTTTTCTTTTACCCTGGTCTCCCAGATGAACCCAGCATATTGCAGCAGCTGCAGCTGGGTGCTTCAATAACACCCTGTGTGTTCTTTGTCAAAAAAAGGCAATCAGAGTAAAATGTGATAAATGCCATCCATCTTTCCTGCTAGATCATAAGTTCCAAGAATGCAGATAAAATGTTTATCTTAATTTTTACTCTTTTCCTAGCATCCAGCATAGTTCCTGGCTTAATAAATATCTTTCGAATGAATGAATGCCCCATAATATGTATCTTGGCCTTCAAAATAAGCAATATTCAGAAGAAAATATCAATATAGTCTTCCAACATACCATTTGAAGGGCTGAAAGTTCTTCTGTTAGTCGAGAAATCTGTACATTATATTGTTTTCTTGTGTTTGTAACCTGTAAATTAAGATATTTATGAATTATCTAGGTCTACAATAAAAATGATTAATATCCAATAAAAACATTTAGGATAATAATTTGATAAAAAATAAAATCGTAACTTTTAGGGCATAACAGATAAATACGCACACAATGTATTAACGAATCAAGAATTTATCATGACAGTGGAAGGAGAGTAAATAGGATGATATATCCTAAAGAACAGTGGTTGTCAAACTTTTTGGTCTCAGGATCCTTTTACACTATAAAAACAAAGATCTTTGTTTATAATGGGTTTTTCTACTAAAATTTACCATATTAGAAATGAAAATTTCAAAATATTTACTTATTAATCCCTTTATAAATAACAATAACTAAAGTCATTACGGTTAACATAAATAATATATTTTTATGAAAAATAAGTGTATTTTCCAAAATTAAATTTTTTTTAAAAGAATAGTATTATTTTACATTTTTGCAAATTTCCTTAATGTCTGGTTCAATAGAAGACAGCTAGATTCTCATATCTACTTCTGTGTTCAATCTGTTGTGTTTTGTATATCATCAGCCTCTGGAAAACAATAGTGTACACTCATGAGAGAATGAGTGTGAAAAAAGCAAACAGTGTTTTATTATAATTACAAAAGTAGGTGTAATCTTGCACTGTACACTTTGAGAACTGATGCCATAGAGCAAACCAAGAGAAAAACTGAATTACACACTAAAAATATAATTAATAACTTTTAAGGCACTTTTGTTTTATAAATAGAATATTTTTATATTGCACATCATATTTCAGTGCTAAGTAAATTACTTTGTAGGGAAAACATTTATTTGAATTAACATTTAAATATATTCAGAAATAGTACAATTTATGTGCACAGAGTATTCTGAAGAATTAGTCACATCTCATCAGGATGGTTCCTATGACAATATTTTTTCCTAATATCTACTCATGCCTTTTAAAAAGACCATGAGGAATACTGATACCAATGATATATCATCAGTAAACATTTATGATCCAAAGGTTTTTGGATATTTTCTAGGATCTTATAAAATGGATTATTTCTAAAACATGATGTAAACCTTCTTTAGAACATTTACAACACTGTCACAAACTTTATTTGGTTAATTAATACAAGTTATATTTTTGAAGGCTTGCCAAACATATTTTATGTGGGTCTATTTTAGTTCTATTTTAGATTATAATTTGGGTAGACTTTTCCCATGAATAAATATATTAAGGATCAATCTATCCTATTTTGGTTCAGTGACAATCACAGTTTGCATTTATTGAGGTTTAATGCGTTAGGAATTGCTCAGAGTGCTTTATGGGTTAATATCTCATTAATTCTCACAATAATCTGATGAAGTAGTTATTATCCCGACTACAGATGAGGAAGATAAAGGCACAGAGAAATTAAGTCACGAGGGTTCCTAGAACATAAAACTTTTGGTTCTTATCAGCCCACTCATATCTGTCTGTCTTTCACATTATTTTTTTAAAAAGTGTTTTTTTTTTAGTATCTTAGAAATGATGCAGCTAACATGAGGGTTTATGACGATAGTAGTACGTATATTTTGAAATATTTTTACAGTAATGACAAATTCAGTGAATTAATCTATTCATACTTTTTTAAAAGATTGTGTAGGACTATTGACACTGATGGTATATCATTAGTAAATTTCTATGCTCCAAAGGTCATAGGGAATTTTATGGGGTTGGTATCTGATAAAGCACAATGTAAACCTTGTTATGTGAGCAAATATACATATCTGGGAGGTGGTTTAATGTGGTTGGGGTTCAGAAGTCCATAAGGGACTAAAATCCTCTCTTGCTCTAACCTCACTTTCTTTATGTAAACATTTTCTTCTATAATTTTATGGATAGTAAGGATATTTATAAACCAAATAGTAAGGTAAATTAACAACAAATAGGAATAGAAAAGGCCAATGATGATGCTAATATAGATTAACCGGATGAATATAATTTTGATCACCAACTTTAAGCCATGATTTAAAATCAAAAGTTAAGAAAACAATGTTTTTTTCACTAATTAAATTTTAATTGTTTGAGAGATATCTGAGAAATAGCTATTTCTATATTTTAAAGAAATAAGCTATTGTCATATTTAATTCAATTTTACAGCCAGAACATGTGACAATTTGTTCATTATATTTATTTCAGATAATAAAAATTGATACTTGTAAAGTCATTAGACATAAGCTATCCCCAATTTAACAGGTAAATTCTACATATTTGGAGGACATGTCAAATTGTAATAAATGGGGCAGCTATCACCAATACAGCTGAAAATTTTCAAATTAAAACATTTAAAATCTATTTTAAAAATGTAAATGGATATAAGGAAATATATATTACACATTCTATCAGATACATATATATATATATGCTTTGTTTACAAAAATAATTCTAGTCTTTGAAATTCCAAACACTGTAGAATTATATTACACAGAAAGTGAAAAGTTCCTCATTATTCTAACTTCTAGGCTTAGCACTATTCACAGGTTGGTGTATATATCTCCAGAATGTTTTGTTTCACAGATAACTACACCACATCATTGATAATTTGGGGTTAAATGAAAATTCAGAGGATAACACTAAAAATAGTGTTTATCTCTGGGTTGTGGAATTGTAAATGATTTTAATTTTCTTTTACATATTTTCCATTTCTTTTTATAATGAACAAGTATTATTTTTTAATAATAATAATAAAAAGATTTACTTAAAAAAATCAATTTGGCAATAGTGTGTAACTCAGAGAGGGCAGGGACCCAGCAAAATGCTTAGTACATAGGAAGTACTCAATAGATACTTCTTGAGTAAAGTGTCGGAATAGTAGGGAAAGGCTGGATACAAGGAAATCCAAGGGAATCCATGAGAAAGGCAAGATCTGGGAGTAAGAGAAGGAGTTCAGTTTCAGACATGTCGAGCTTCAGATGTCTGTAGGACTATTAAGACAGGGAGATAACTAGATTTTAGGAGGCAGTTGAATATTTATGTTCGTAGAAAGGTTTGGACTGAATATAGTGATCACAACACTTCTGAAAAATTACACTGAGATTACTTAAGGATTCATATAAAAGACAACCCTCTACCACTTTAAAATCAATGTGAATTTATTTCAGGATTAGAAAATCAATTAGAGGAGTTCTCATACCATGAGTACTTGGACAAAACATTTTTATCATTAAAAGCCACAAAACTTATTAATATCTATTTTAAAGATATGTCATCAAGAATATTTTAAACTACGGCAAAAGTTCTAGTATTCTCAACCCCAAGAATAGGACAGGGGTTCCTACAGAAAGGATATACAAGATTATAACCCAGGTTTTGGTTAGGATTCTGCCTCAAACTAGAAATTTTATCTTGGGAAATCACCTAATTTCAGCCAGACAGTGACAAAGCAACAGATTTCTAAGAAATACTTTTGCAGCAAGAAACATTATATGTGACTGTGTAGGAAGGAAAACTCTACCACTTACTTGCTTGGGAGAAAAGCAAGCATGTTAGCTTTATTTTTTTTAACTGACGAGCTTTTTAAAACCAGTTTACTTTAGTCTACCTAGAAGAGAAATAATACTGCCCACAGAAAAATATAGGTAAGAAAAAAGTTAACACCTGTATTTCATCCAGTGGAGGAATATACAGTGTATCCAACTATCCTATAGGAGCTCATTTGAAAGGAAAGGAGTATTAGTTTCCGATCATTTATGTTAATCAGTTCATAGGTAGTCTTTATGAATATCTAGGAAAGCATTTTAATGTAAACACTACAGTAAAAATGAAAACAGGAATTTCTGCTTTTGCTAATTCATATCTCTAACAAAAATACCAAATTAAAAAATTACAAGGTCTGAGGTAGGGAAAGTACAAGATGAGAGAGGAACATCATTTATGCAAGAAAGCTAGAGAGACAATTTGAGAATAAAAAAGAAGACTGATGATAATGGATCATAACATAAAAAAATAAAAAATATCCACAAATCCATAGTGATATTAAAAAAAGGAAGAGAACTCTTCTTTACTAAGAAATGACAGCTAATAAATGTATAGAAAGAACAATAGAATTAGGATATAATCATTTTTAATCACTCTATATAATATTTATTTCAGGCAAGGATAATCAATGGATGCTAAAACCACTGGACAAAAGATTTTGGTGGAAAAGGATACATGCATGGTCTTCAAGTATCTCTCACAATTACTTATAAAGTATCCAATGGAGAGATCTGGTCTTACCGCCTTAACCATGTGGTAAGGCTTAGCATCCCCAGTGCACAATCCGACATTATAGATTCTTCATATGATGAAGTAGGAGATACATATACGTATCAGTGCCAGAAATGACCTGAATCTAATCAAAGAAACAGTCACATGAATCCAGATGTGGAATATTCTCAAGGGCAACTGGCCTGGATTCTACAAAGGATTCTTTGTCATATACAAAGGAAGACAAGGGACTGGGTTAAATTGAAGGAGACTACAGAGACATAGCAGTTAAATGCAATGATGCATAAATGTGGATTGGATCTTGGATTTAAAAAATCAAAGAGCTATATAGGACATTTTAGGGAAAGCTGAGTGTGGATTGAAGTAATGTTGATTTTTTTTTTAAGGTATGGTAATAATGGTGTGCTTGTGTAGTAAGCAAAGTGCTTTTGTAAAAAAGTTCCCCTTTTTCTGGGGAAACAGATGCTCAGACATTTAGGAGTGACGTGTCATGATGCTGCCAGTCTATGTCCAAATGAAATGTTTGCCAAAGGGAAGAGTGTGTACATATATAGAGAGAGATGGAATGGGTGTGGCAAGACATTAAGAGTTATCTGGGTGAGGGGTAAATAAGTGTTCACTGTACAGCTCTTTCAACCTTTTTATGGGTTTGAAAATTTCTAAAAATAAAAAAAAATACAATTAATGGGAAACAATTTCTCATAGTGATTAAGAGTAGAGCTCAAGAATCAACAGACTTGCATTTGTATCCCAGTTCTGCTACTTCCTAGAGGTAGAACCCTAAGCAAATTTCTTAACTACACCGTATTTCAGTTTTTTCATCTTTAAAATGGGCTTTTGTGGTTTCTTCTTCCTAAACTCTACACTTGCAAACTTTACCACACACACATGAATTGATCCATATCCATATCAGAGGAAAAGGTAAATATATGTATGTCTTCCCTGTCTCTTTATATGAAAGCAAACTTACATTTCCAAGATAGTTTTAACTTTCAAGCCTCACAATTCAAACCAAGGAACAACTCATTACTTGAATACAAAAATATTAGATTTAGTTTTGATAATAGAATTGCAAATGACACAATTCACAAATTGTATATGTCTCAGCATGATGCGACTGAAACAATGCTGGGCTCAGTACAGCAAGAAGGTATGGGTCTAAGTCTTGGCTTTAATTAGTATATAACTTTGAACAAGTCAATACCTCTCACGGGTTTCAGTTTCTTTACCAATAAACCAGGAGGTTAAACCAGATTTCTCCAGTCCTCCAGTCCCAAGATGCTCTAAGATACTGCAAACAACAGTAGGTTTTCTTCTCCTGCTTGTTATGCATTCTAAGTTCCTTTTTGACCCTTCTTTTTAACTTTATACTTCAGGTGTGTTAATCTTCACTATATTCCTAGCCTAAATCCCTCTCCTCTCCACTTCCCCTACCCTCCACCTCTATCCCACTCTAGCTCAAATAGTAGGAACTATTTTCCTGAGATGATTTTTATTTGGAATTTAACATAATTGATGCAGTTAGCTGATAGTTAATTAGCTAGGTCCACCAGGCAAAAACTTAAGTAGTATTTAGTCTTAAGCTGTGAAATTTTGTAAAATTTTGAATTTTAAATTAAAAACTCTTTACCTCCTTCCTG